>NC_045436.1:150767923-150986442 GCF_002776525.5 Piliocolobus tephrosceles
TTGTAGGGACATGGATGCAGCTGGAAACCATCATTCTTAGCAAACTATCACAAGAACAGAAAACCAAACACCGCATGTTCTCACTCATAGGTGGGAACTGAACAATGAGCTCACTTAGACTCGGGAAGGGGAACATCACACACTGGGGCCTATCATGGGGAGGGGGGAGGGGGGAGGGATTGCATTGGGGAGTTATACCTGATATAAATGATGAATTGATGGGTGCTGACGAGTTGATGGGTGCAGCACACCAACATGGCACATGTATACATATGTAACAAACCTGCACGTTATGCACATGTACCCTAGAACTTAAAGTATAATAAAAAAATAAAATAAAATAAAAAAAAGAAAAATAATTATGTAGATATACATTTAATATGATTGCATTAAATATGCTTCCTGCTGCTTAAGAAACACAAAGCTGCTTTTCTAGGGATATATTTTATTCACGGGCTACATCTATCTGACCTAATATAAAGGATTTAGAAATGTTGTCTAAGTTACAAAAGAAATTTATATGCATTGCTTTTTGTTTGCTTTTGTTTTGCTAATCCTACTTAATTAAAAAAATCTATAAATCAATCTTGCCTTATGAATAAGTTAATATTCCATGTGTGATAGAAAAAAATTGTTTCGCTTTTAATATAAGATATTTTTCTCATTTTTGTATTTTTTCAATTTTATTTTATTTTTAATTGCCATAAAATGGTTGTATATGTTTATGGAGTATAGTGTGATGTTTTGATATATTTATACACTGTGGAATCATTAAATCAGTCTAATTAATGTCAGGTAAAAAAAGTCAAGCTTTTAAAGAATTAAAATTAGTTTTATTCAGAAGTTTTACTGGGGATTATATCTTGAGGACTGCAGCCCAAGCCTGGGAGAAATCTTTCAGAGATTTTCTGTCAGACTCTTCCAAAACAATGATTTAGCTCACAATTGATGTAAGGGTAGTGGGGGGGGGGGGGGATTCAGTATGTGTAAAATCACATCAAAATTTGGGTGCAAAGATAACATATGATTATAGATTAATGAGGCATAATCATTACTCCTGTCAGATGTTATTTTATGTGTAGGAAAAAGCAAGGACTCTAGGGTCATTTATATTTTAAAGAATGTAATGACTCAGGCAAGAGGGTCATGTGTTGCATCCCGTTTTATCTTCAAAGAACCCCTCCAGAGACCTGCGTGTTTTCACAGAGTCAGAAGCTATGTGAAATTACACTGGTGAGCAGAAATGAGCAAACATGGATTGTATGTTTCCTACTTTGTCTCACATTAACATATTTATCATATTATATCATATCATATTATATTACTGACAATTTCTTTGTGGTGAGAGTATTTAAAATTCATGATTTAGCAGTTTTGAAGTATATGATACCATATATTTTTGTCAATAATAATCAACACAGTGTGCCATAGATCAATGCTTCTGCTGTCTAACTGAAACCTTGTGCCCTTTGGCTAACATCTCCCCTTTCTCCATTCATGCCGCTTCCCTCCCCCAGCTTTTGGTAACCACCATTCTACTCTCAACTTCTGTGATTTCTACGTTTTTAGATTTTATTGAGATCACGCAGTATTTGTCTTTCTCCCCCTGGCTTATTTCACTTAGCATAGCATAATGTCCTGTAGATTCATTAACGTTGCTGTAAATGACAGAAACTCTTTCTTTTTTTAAGGAGGCATAGCATTCCATTCTATACATAATGCACTTAGGTTGTTTTCATATGTTGGCTATTGTGAATAATGCTGAAATGAACAAGAGAAGTGCAGAAGCCTTTTCATCATATTAATTTCAGTTCCTTTGAATATACACACAGAGGTGCAATGGCTGGATTATGATAGTTCTATTTTTAGTTTCTTAAGGAAATTCCATATTGTTTTCCAAAATGACTGTTCTAATTTATATTCCAAATAACAATGTGCAAGATTTCCCTTTTTTCTACATTCTCACCTAAGGTATTTATCTTTCATCTTTTTGACAATAGCCATTCTAAAAGGTATGAAGTGATATCTCATTGTGGTTTTAATTTGTCTTTCCCTGATGATTAGAGACATCTGTAATCCCATGCTCACTGCAGCATTTTATATAGTAACCAAGATATGGAAATGACCTAAATGTCCATCGCTGGATGCATAGATTAAAAACATACCTTTATTCTAATGGAGAACAGAGATCTTGGGAACCATGATCCCAAGATGGAAAGATGAGAGTGCTGATTTCAGTCTGGATATCAGAGTGCTTTGGTGAAATAGAGCCTACTGCCAACCTAAAGTATTCACTTTGAGCATTGATTGATCACAAATAAACCATAAAAAATAAGCCATTTAATTTGGACTTATTATACAATCTAGGCTTTTCCCTAACTAAAAAAATTTGGATCATTTTTAGCTATTAAACACTATTGCTGAAATAAGCTGGTTCTGGTTTGGAGCGTATGTGCAAACAGTCGCATTGCAATAACAGACATATTCTGATTGGCCTCTACATTTTACTTAGAAAGACCCACTATGATACATGAGACCAAAGCATCTTCTTTTGGTTTCTTATATTGATATAATTATAATGACTTGTATTAATGATTTCTTTTTTTCTTTTCTTTTGTTTTTTTAAGACAGAGTCTCACTCTGTTGCCCAGGCTGGAGTTCAGTGGCACAACCTTGGCTCACTGCAAACTCTGCCTCCTGGGTTCCAGCGATTCTCCTGCCTCAGACTCCCAAGTAGCTGGGATAACAGGCGCCCGACAACATGCCCAGCTAATTTCCGTAGTTTTAGTAGAAACGGGGTTTCACCATGTTGGTCAGGCTGGTCTCAAACTCCTGATCTCAGATGATCCACCCGCCTCAGTCTCCCAAAGTACTGGGATTATAGGCATAAACCACCATACCCGGCCTAACGATATTTTGTATTTTGAATAACTAAGCTAAATTTTTTGGAATATATACTTTTAGCTAGCATATTTCAAATATTCTAGTACTATGCAGCCTTCTATGTTAAAGGGAACACCAAAAGAAGTACAGAAAGAAATCTTTTGATATTTTTACACAACATAATTCCTTCCCAAACTGAAAGTATTTGACAGAGGATTTTCTAGGTGTTGCTTCACCAGCTGGAAATTTCCATGGCCAACGGTGCCTCTGCCCAGACTTTACTGGAGCCTGCTGCATTCACTCCGCCCACTCAACCTGGTAGGCTGCTATGGGCTGGCACTATGGGCCTAGATCCTGCATGCACTGTGGCTCTACTCTTAGCCTGTGGCTGCTCCAAGCGTGCAGCGACCAGATTCTGCCTTGAGTTTCACCGTATGGACAAGGAAGACATGGCAGCTGCCAGAAAACTTGGAAACAACAGCAACCAAGAATCTGCAAGGGGTGTTACAGCTTCTGCTTGGGGAGACCTGAGGTCTGAGCCACCAGGGAATATCACAGTTCTCTCTCTCATTCCCGCTGCTTACAGCTTGACAAATGAGGACTTGTTATAGCCTGTTCTTTCCCACCACCCACAATTTGCAAACAGGGGCATGTTATAGCTGTCAGTCTGGAAGTCCTGAAGTCTGGGCCCCTAGAAGACTTTTCACTCCTGTAGTCAGGTGACCGGGAGCATGTCACAACTTTTCTCATTCATGCTGCCTTCAGTGAGGCAATCCAGCCAGAGCGTATTACAGCCTTGTTTTGCTCCCACCTTTCAGCAGGTTCTGGGTTCTTGTCCCACGTCCAAGAAGAATGAGGCACAATGACACCAGAGAGTGAGTAAGGCATAGAAGAATTTTATTGCGCTACAGAAAAGCTCTAGAGAAGAATTTTATTGAGCTACAGAAAAGCTCTAGACAATGAGGGGGGACCCGAAGTGGGTAGCCCTCTATGTGAGAGAGGACCTGAGAGCAAGTATTCGTCTGTGTGCCTGAGTCTGGGGTTTTTATAAGTTTGGAGTGAGGAGGTGCAGGTTGTACGTAGCCCTGGAAAAGTGTTATTTAGAAAGAACCAATCAGGAAAGAGTGGGGAATGAATAGAAATTCCCTCTGGTCATGGACTCTATCCAGAACCAACAGCTCAGTTTTCAGGCTTTAAACTGTCTTTGGTCGGATTTCACAGGGTACCTGCTCCTGTCTGCCTAGGAATTTGTCTCCTGCCACTATCTCATTAGAATGTACATACTTTTGATGCTTATAATTAGGCTAGAATTTGTATTTTCCCCTAAGACAACTATTAGACAACTACTAGAATGATATGTCTTTTATGTGAGCAAAAAGCATTTTCATTTTGTCTAATGATTTCATGTGTTGTTATTAGATTTAAGTTCTAGTTTAATAAGTGATTTAGTTAATGTTGCACTTGTTGGTTGAATATAAAAATGGAGATGTAAATTATTGGCTCCATATTTCCTAAAAAGAAAACTTGCTAATGGCTTACTAGATATTAATTCTTTTGTTCAAAATTATCCCTTTTTACAATTAAAACTTGGAAGTGCTTTGCATATTGTCTGTATACAAAATATTTATTGTCCTGAAAGAGAAATACTTCATAAATGAGTTCTAAAAACGTTACCTTAACTGGCAGTTCTAAGCTTTTGATGGCAGGAGAGAGTCAGCATGTGATTAGTGGAATGATACATCAAAAAATATTGAAAATAAATTGAGGTAGAGATATTATAAATGAAAAGTCATTCTATTCAAAGGTAGCAATCAATAATGTCTTCATTTGTAAAACAAGGAATAATCTTGAAATAGTATTTCACAATCAAATGAAACTAAACCCCAATTAAAATTATTGTTCAATATTTAATTTTTGTATAGGCCTCTTAAGGATTCCAATTTAGTTCTTTCATCGTCTACTGTACTGCCTTTTATTTTAATGTATTTTCTTACTACTTTTACTCACTTTAATAGTGTACTTAAAATTTAGATCTTTTGACAATATGTTGTGATCTCTCATAAAGCTTGCAATTTTATTTTATGCTCATTTTACAGAAGAGGTAACAAAGTGGTATTGAAAATGGAGAATTTGTCCATCAGGGTAGAAATTATTAAGGTACTAAATTTACTAAGATCCTATTTGCAATATATTTAAGGTGTAACAAACCAAAGAAATCTGTCTACCCTTTAAAACCTACTTGTTCTTGATTTGTCTTATAATGTTAACTAAATAAAAATCATCTTTTGGACTTAATATAAATGTTCAGAATCAAATGCAAAGTCAGCATCTAAATGTCAGAACAATTCTAGTATTTGAATATATTTTTGAACATATTATGTTAGGTAGGAATACAATTTTTCTTTCATCTAATTATATCGTCAATGCTGTTAATACAAAAATATATCAAAATCACCTGTCAAAAGTCCAGGGATATTTACCTTTTCAACTAGCTGGCTGCTTATATAATATGAATTACCTTTCTTTTTTCTACCTATTTTTCTTCATGTTGAAAATAACATTTACTCTGTCATACCCACTCTTCAGAAATTTATTTGTGTGGATTTTTTTTTCTCATTTGAATATCTTACTATTTCTCTTGACCTCTTTTATGATCTTCACTTTCTACTCCAAAAGTCTTTCCGTTAACCTCTCTTTAACGTTTTTGAGCTCCATTAGCTATGTACCTGGCCCAGATATCACCTGATATCCAAATTCTTTTACTCCAACTTTGACAAACTTTACAAATGCCACATTTGAAAAATATAATTTATCTTTCCAACTCTAAAACTCCTCTCATATTTCCTATCTTCATCAATTATTTAAAATGTCATGAAGTTATTATGATGCATATAAAGATCCACAAATTGTTTTCATAATTAAAAAGTGTTTTATGTTTTAATCATCCTTAGCAGTATCCCATCTAAAGAAATACATATTTCTTTACTTCTGGGAAAAGTCAACAAAGTTTGAAGATTATGCATAGTGATGAATTTATAATAGATTAAAAATCACATTCTGATAGGGCAACAATACTTGTATATAGCAAACCTGTGGTATTTCTCTTTTAAATTTTACTTCTGAGCTACAATGAACATGTACAAATGCATGTCCATTCATGCCTAATCTTGGGGTTTCCAGGAGTGACTGTAAGGATATTTTTAAAATAAAATCCCTGTAAGATCTTTCATGTGGTGAACATGAGCTAGAGCAACTTATTATGGTGAGAGAAATGATAATGCCACACTCTAGTCTCAGTAAGTTCATACTACGCTAAAGCACTAATACAAGGGATGGGTGTCAATTAATAATAACAAACTCTACTGTGGAAGTGGAAGTGGTAGTGAAGTATGTTCAATAATATAATACAGAGATTAATGCTGATTTCCAAATCAAAAATCTTTTCATGAGAACTAGAGTAATTGCTCAGCCAAGCCAGAGGAGGAATGAAGAACCCACTTGTGGATAATCAATGCATCGTATTCAATTCAAGAATTTGAGCATTTGAAGGTAAGTCAAAATAAAGATAAAAACAGAAAGCCATAAGGTTTTTAATCAAAAACAGAATTAGGAGCTCACATTGAACTAGAAGGAATCTACCTTATATATGATAGCCACTCAGTTTGTGTAGCTTCTGAGAACAGAGGAGTTTTATTAATAAACACTTGACCTGTATAATAGCTATCTTTCATTGGCACATATTTCTAACAAGTATAACTAAGTCAATCTTAACTTCTTTCCATTGTCTTCCTATAGATAATTAAATTTCTAGGGGATGCTAATGATAGCATTCATTCTTTGAAATAAGTCATTGTATCTTCTGGATAGTGGCAAAATCAGTAAAGCACTTGGGTAATTTTATATATCACTAGAAACTCATCAGTCAAGAGACGGTAATCCTGCTAAGCAAATGACTAACATTAAAGAGGTTTATTACTTCTGAAAATGCTAACCCCTTGGAACAGCTAACTGAATGTCCCTGCCACTAGAAAGGTTAGTGTGTAAAATGTGACTAATACTGTAGTCAGCTCAGATATTTCAGTGCCACCTTTTATTGCACCTTTTGTTTGGCACACATTAAGGGAAAGCAGTATAATTTTTCATCCACTTAAAAAGGTAGGTAATGAATACAATTCATTTATAATCACAATGCTTGATTAAAAGCATTCCTCATTAAATGAATAAAACCTGTTGGCTTTATTTCTGTGAATTTCTTTTGAAGAGTTTAGTGTTATACTATAACTGATCAAAATATGCCTCTCAAAACTGATATTATGCCGTCATTCTTGACATACTTAACAATGATTTCTCTGATAAGCTGTGTCTTAGTCTGTTCAAGATGCTGTAACAAAATACTGTAAACACTATAAAGTGGGTAGCTTATAAAAAATAGAAATTTATCTCTTATAGTTCTTGATCCTAGAAAATTCAAGATCATGGTACCAGTAGATTTGGTGTCTTGTGGGGGCCAAGTTTCTGGTTCATAGATGGTGACTTCTAATGGAAGGAGCAACTGAGCTCCTTATACCTCTTTTATAAGGGCACTAACCCCATTCATGAGAGTGAAGTTTCAGAAAGGCCCCATCTCCTAATACTACCTCTTGGGGACTCAGGATTTCAACATATAAATCTTGGGGGGCTGGAGAGCCACACATATTCAGACCATAGCAGCCTGCTTCTAGATGAATGTCTGTGCTTCAACTGTGAAGTTTCAATATCTAAGTTTGACTAGAAGGGGGGAAATAATATTTTACCTATAATTAGCATTTTTGTAGTTGTTTTCATTTGTAATTATATACATGCAAGAACACAGCTCTATATAAATGTTTGTGGTATTGGCGTAATGTCTGGCATATTGTGCATATGCAATACGTATTGTTGAGTGGAGGAACATGCATAGGATATATAAAGAAAATATCAACAAATAAGAGCTTTAGCTCTATTATTTTCCTAAATTCGGGGCATATTAGGCTCAAATATACTGAATAAATCAAATATTTTATCTCCCTTGGCTTCAATGTCTCCAATTCATATTAGCAAAAGAGAGTGATAATTGATGCCTTAAGGGATCATTAATCCCTTAACCTGACTGAAGTGTTACCCTGGTGAGGAATGGGAAATGATCTTATAATGTTTCTTTGAAGTTGGTTTATATATTCGAATCTTATTTAAATACACTTATCCTTAAAAGAAAGTACAAAATATTCTCTGGGAAAAAAATTGTTCTGACATTCAGTACCTAAAATGTCTTTCTTATACTCTCCACTGGCCTTCAATTTTCAACCTGAAAATAACTTTAAAACTTTGTAAGATATAAAAGAGTAGCTATATCTTAAAGTCCAATACACTGGCTTACTCTGAATAAATTGTTACTATCCACTTTAAGAGAGCTGTCTGACCCTGAAATCTGACAGATTAAAGTACACTGAAAAAATGGCGATTTTTTTTAAAGAAGTAAATTATATATCCTAGGAATAAAGTGTCTCTTAGATTAATACGGTTGACCTCTGGTCATAGTCTGTCCTTAGATAGTCACTGCTATATCATTTATATCAAACAAAGAAACATTTCAAAGGAGGTAAGGGAGGTTGGTGGCATTTGTCACATGATCGTGCAAAGACATCTCAGGTAATTTCTTGAGCCTCTGATGTATTGTGCTATCAGTCTTAATTTTCTCCTGCCATTTCTGCATCGACTAAAGAAGGGGAGAAATTATTCCCTTAGGATCTACAAGGAAAGTTAAAAATAAGATCAAATAACTTATATTTAGCAAAGAAAGCTAAAAAAAATGAGTAAAAACGAGTAACAAACCGTATGGCTTTAACTTTAAAGATAGAACTGGAATTTTATGAGTCCTCTTTAATTTTTTTAATATATTAAATGTTTCCTCATTAGTTATATTTTCTGTTAATTTATAAAGAATACTAAGATAGAACTTTTATATATCTTCAAATCAAAATGAACGATTTTATATGATGTAAAATGTACATTACATAGAACTCTCAGTAATGTTTTTTGCATATGTCACCCAGTCCATGTTACTAAGAGCATTATTTACCTCAAAAAGTAATTCCACAAGAAATTACATTTCTTGTTCAAAGAAACAACCAGTAAAACTTAACAATGTGTTCAAGTGATGATTTTGTAGTGTGTGATAAACAGAGTATTCATTGCTAGCTCTTTTCAAGGCAGACAATACGGGAAGAGAATTAGAGTTCAAACCATGAAACTTGGGCTATAGAGCAATCTGCTACTATCTAGTTATAAAATCATGGACAAGTGAACCAATATCTCTGAGTATCAGATACATCTTTTTTAACTGAGCACACTGCAATAAACAATAGTTGAAATCCTGTTAGAAATAATATCTGTAGGCCGGGCGCGGCGGCTCAAGCCTGTAATCCCAGCACTTTGGGAGGCCGAGGCGGGCGGATCACGAGGTCAGAGATCCAGACCATCCTGGCTAACACGGTGAAACCCCGTCTCTACTAAAAAAATACAAAAAACTAGCCGGGCGAGGTGGCGGGCGCCTGTAGTCCCAGCTACTCGGGAGGCTGAGGCAGGAGAATGGCGTAAACCCGGGAGGCGGAGCTTGCAGTGAGCTGAGATCCGGCCACTGCACTCCAGCCTGGGCGATAGAGCAAGACTCCATCTCAAAAAAAAAAGAAAAAAGAAATAATATCTGTAATTTTAACCTCTTGAGAACTAGACCAAACTACAGGCTAAAATCATACTTGGAAATGATATTTTTTATTGCACATTTAGATATTTTTTAAATCTCTGACTCTCTGTCCCTACTATATAAACATATATACTGGGAATACATAAAAAAGGCATATGCACACATATTGTATTTGTTAATGAGTTATTTGAATCTGCTTAAATAATCATGTTATGTGGTTAAATCAACTAAATGCAGATTTCTTTTAGTAGTTAACTAATTTGAATGTTAATGATTTTTTTATTTTTTATGACAAAGATTCCTGTTTACATTACTGGTGCATTTTTTGTGTGTCCTGACTGGACCCTTATTAACATAAAGATATAAAGGAATAATTATGTTTGTTTAATCTTTCATGTTTTATATTTTGGGAAAGTATATGTATAAAAGCAAACGAAAATGAAGAAAGTAAATTAATTATTCAGGAGAAAATTGCGCCAAAGTGTACAATATTGTAGAAAAAATACTGCATTTATCAGAAGAAGAAATTAAGGTTTATAGACACTTTCATGGCTTCCTAAAGACTAAGTACCTTTTTCACTAGCAAAGCCTGGATACTTGTATATGGCTTAGGCATAGAGCAAATAAATTTATGATGATATCTACTTTTGCAACTAAAATCATCTTTCTTCAAGTATACAGGTAATTCCAATATTTTTGACAATTCCAGGCAATAACATCTTAATTTTCTCTCTTGTCAGTATGAGGTAGGAGATCAGGAGAACTTCTTTTGTGAGCCTATGCTGTGACTCTACTGATCAAAATAAGATGTAGTGGAGAAACCTGCTGAAACCAGCAGATGGCAATGACAGTGACCTCCAGTCATCCTCCCTATCAGGAGCACAGCATGGGAAAAGTCCACCCTCATGATTTAATTACCTCCCACTGGGTCCCTCCCATGACCTGTGGGGATTATGGGAGCTACAGTTCAAGATGAGATTTGGATGAGGACCCAGCCAAACCATATCAATGCTAGTGTAATGTTTTTAGATCAAAGGGGTCCTCTCACAGTTTTCTAGAAAATCCTCAAATGTTCATTCTTCCCTTCATTCTATAAGCAAGTATTGAATGACCTTATTGTGTTCCTGGTATAGGCTAAGCGCTAGAGGAGGGGAAAAGAAATGAATAGAAAAAACAAAAATGTTGATTATTTAATGCAAAAATCTTAAAACCTGTATTTAAAATAAAGAATCATAAGCACATTTGACTGGTATTAGTACATTAAAATTCCATAATTTTAAGTGATGAATTATATGTGTCATACCTTCTAAATATGAAGAAAATAAAGGTATAATCATAGTGGGATAGATTTAATTGGGGTTTCTTAGGAGGTTGAGTAACATAATCAATACATGGAAAGAAAAATCTTCCACAAAGTTAGGAAGAAAAGATTGTAAGGGGAAATGGTAGGTAAACAAATGTAGATGGAATAGAATTAATGATTTTAGTAATTTTAAAAAGCAATATCAGTCTGCAGTATAACAAAGAAAACATGGTTAAAAGTCAATATACATAACCCATGATTCTAGTAGATGACAGATAGATAGACATATAGATAATATGTAGGTAGATAGATGCGAGACAGATAGATAGATAGATAGATAGATAGATAGATAGATAGATAGATAGATAGATAGATAGGAGATAGAGCTACATTTGCACTTGTACCTACAGCTACATTTATCTGCTGTATAGACTAAGACTATCTGTATCATAGAGGGTGGGTGCCCTGCTTCTGCGGACAGGCTTCTGGCTCAATTTTCACATATTACATTGAGGATGGTGTTGAAAAAGAACATTAAATTCACCATACCTCAGTTTCCTCATACGTAAAAGAAGGTGACTATGATACCTACATACAATTTAATTGTGGCTGAAATGAGGTAATTTCTATAACGTTTAGCATGATAAACAGGACCCTGTCAGAATCCCATTAATGATAACTCTTTTAGTAAAATTAAAAAATTATTAAAATTTAAACTTGAAAGAAACATTCAATTTCATTTAATTAATAAGTAGAAATTCAAAAGGGAGGACTTAAAATCTCAAAGTTTACAAATAAAAGTGCATATCTAGTTCCAAAATTGGTTTATTTGTACCAGAAATAACTTTTCCCCAATATTTAAGCAATTGAAAGCAAATGACACCTTAAAGTTGACTTCCTTGGTGCATCAGCTGGCTGGGGCTGAGGAGCAGCTGCTCATTTTGGTCAGGATGTCTGTGTGTTTTTTCTTCTTATTTTTCACACCTCCCAATCAAACCACTAGTTATTAGTGTTAGACTACTAGGCTCTCTTCATTCATTTTTTATTACCTGACTGATCCTAGGAGGCTTTAAATTTGCCACCTCCAATTAATCTAATTCTGAAGTGTCTCTCAAGTATAGATCTGCGTGTAACCAGTAGGGGAAAATAAATTCAGAAAATGTTCTGAAAGAAATTGTGTCACTGTAGAAAACTTAAATCTACATTTATATTTGAAGACAAAATCCCCAGAGGTAACTTTCAGTTCTCTTACTGTAATACATTGCATATAAAGTATGCATTTCAATCAGGATATAAGATGATGTTATCATAAATAATTCAATCTAGTAATCCACTACACAGCATTCACTACAAAAACAGAACTGATAAAATATGCAGGGTGATCATTTACATTTTGGACAACATAAGAGTATTGAGCAAATCATGCAATGATGCTTATTTTCTACAGAATGACACTATGTCTCTGCCTATGTTGATTATTACAAACAGGACAATTGTTTCTTGAGATTATAATCTTCTGAATAGATTTAATTTTCTGGTGACGCAAAGGAAGAGAATGAATTCTTGTGAATACATGTTTTCTGATATATGTGCTTCTTCTAGTTGTGAAGTTATATAACGGCAAGATATTCTAGGTATCCCAAATCTAGAGGTTATAAATTGAATGGTTGTTATGGTCTGAATGTGTCCCCCAAAATGTATGTGTTGTAAACTTATTCCCCAATGTGACAATGTTAGGAAGTGAGGCCTTTAGGGAAGTGTTTATGTCATGAGGGTGGAGGATTGATGGATTAATGCCACTATAAAAAGGGTTTTGAGAATGGGTTCACTTTCTTGCTATTCTGCCTTCCACGATGTGAGGGTGAAGCAAGAAGCCTCTCACCAGATACTACTGCTTTGATCTTGGACTCCCCAGCTTCCAGAATTGTGAGAAATTAAATTTATACCACTTACAAGTTACCCAGATTAGGGTATTCTTTATAGCTGCACAAAGAGACTGAGATAATGGTCTAATACTTTACTTATGACAAAGTGTAAAATTAGAAAAAGTCAGCAACTTATTTGTTCTCTAGCCTAATTTCTACATATAAAAGCATTGAGACTGAAGACCAAGTGCTAGCAATGAACATTTCTAAGGATAGGTGGTTCCTCAAATTATGTGTATCAATGCAATGAGTATTTTTTCTTGAATTCCAGATATATTCTCATGGCCAGGATATGAATACTAGAAATAAATAATCAGTTAGATACTATTTTGGAGGGAGAAAACATGCAAACAATAACAAAGTAAAAACTAGTAAAACTGTATCTACAGAAATATACGTAATTAGTGGTGATAGTGATAATATATTTTACCTATACTGCCAGCTATTATTATGAAGTATATCTTGTATATCTTTAAAAAATACATTTTGTATGGATCAGGAAAATCTACCGAATTACTTATATGGCACACAGATGAAAAAATAAGCCAATACCTTTCTGCTGGAAACTTAGAAGGAAAATATACTTTAAATGACAGCACTACATTAAAACTCATTTGTACCTAATATTAAATTTAAAAAAATTTAAATTAGCTAAGTGTGGTGGTGTTTGCCTTTAATCCCTGTTGCCCCATGGCCTGAAGTGGGAGAACTGCTTGAGCCCGGGAAGTTGAGGCTGCAGTGAACCATGATTGCATCCCTATACTCCAGCCTGGGGGAGAGAATGAGACCCTGCCCATCGCTCCCCACTCCCCCTGCCAAAAAAAAAAAAAAAAAAAATTGCCCATTTTTTGAACTCCCCATAAAACTCCACGTTATTGTCCCCTTTCTACTTCTACATGCTTCTCTGGCTCAGCATCTTCTACCTTTTCTGCTCTTCAGACATAGTTTCTTTCAGTTCCCCTTTTTGCTCTGATCCCTCTGCCTTCAGAATTAATGTCTGTGCTGTTTTCTATGCTTGGACATCCCCAGACCCCAATTTTATCTCATACTTATCCTTTAAATTTCAAGGCCAGCATAAGTTTCTTGGGCAAGCCTCAAAAACACAGGAAAGTTCATGTCTCCTTGTTGAAAACTATCATCCTGTTATATGTTATCTTATTTTTTAAATAAATTTGATTATGAAAGCATTAGTTTTAAAAGCCATTTCGCATTTGCCCTGAGAATACTTGCCAGTGGTGCTTGTTAGTGAAGTGTTTGGCCTGAGATAATTTTGCCACAAAATATTATTTTTATTTTATTATTATTTTCTTATTATTAATTTATTATATTTTTAGTATTATTTTCTTATCTCTAGTTTATAAATGTTGGAAACAAAAGAGATCATTCCACTTATTGCGTTCTGTTTTTAGTGATGGCATTTCCATTTTAAAAGTATAGTAATTAATCCCATAAATGTCAAATTCTAGAAAACGTAGCATCCCTACACGTGATGTTAACATTATTCTTAAGAGTTGTTGGGCAACGATTCATTTGATGAATCTGATTTTTCTGAAACAGACAATTCTGATGATTCAGATGATTCTGATATTAGTTCTGTTTAGAAATACCCTCAACAATAGTTTTTATATTTTATTTTCACATTGAAAATCAGTCAGATTTGCTTCAGCCTGAAAGAGCATTTTTATGTAAAATTAAATGAACACTATCAGTGAGCTGCACTACTTTTTTTTTTTTTTTCTAAACAGGAAAAGGGTTAAATAGATATCAATATCCTGGAAATTTTATTTTTAAGTGCAAGCAATTATACATATGGTTTTGTGTTTTTAATTTCTAAGAAAATTCTTTAATTAAATCTTCACCACTACTTTATTATTGTATGGGTTTATCAAGAATAGTTGTTGATTTTAGCCTGCTGCCTTTTTGGCATTTGTGTAACGATCATTTATTTTTTCTCCTTAAATCTATGAATTTATTATTTTATGTATGTGTTTTAGATTCATAGGGTACATGTACAGGTTTGTTACCTGACAATAGTGCATGATACTGAGGTTTGGGATACAGATCCCATCACTCAGGGAATGAGCATGCTACTTGATAGGTAGATTTTCAACCTGCATCCCACTCCCTCTCTCCCTGCTCTAGTAGTCTGCAGTGTCTATTGTTTTGATCTTTATATTCATATGTACTCCCTGCTTAACTCACAGTTATAAGTGAGAAGAGGCAGTATTTGGTTTTCAGCTCCTGTGTTAATTCACTTAGGATTATGGCCTCCAACTACCATGGATGTCTTTGCATCCATGGTTCTGCAAAGGATATGATTTCATTATCCTTAATTATTTTTCAGTGGTGCATAGTATTCCATGGTATATATGTACCACATTGTCTTTATCCAATCCACTGTTGATTTGCATCTAGATTGATTCCATGTCCTTCCTATTGTGAATAGTGCGGCGATGAACATACAGGTGTATGTGTCTCTTTTGGTAGAATGATTTATTATTCTTTGAATATATACCTGGTAATGAAATTGATGAATAGAAAAGTAGCTACATTTTAAGTTCTTTGAGAAATCTCCAGACTGCTTTCCACAATGGCTGGACTAACTTGCGTTACCACCACCAATGTATAATTGTTCCTTTCTCTCCACAGTCTCACCAGCATGTGTCGTTTTATGACTTTTTAGTAATCCTAATTCTGAGTAGTGTGTGATGGTGTCTCATCGTGGTTTTGATTTGCATTTATCTGATGATTTGTGATGATGAGCATTTTTTCATAGGTTTCTAGGCTACTGCTATCTCTTCTTTTGAGAAGTGTTTATTTATTTGTATCATTTCCAATTTCTTTTAGCAATTTTCTATAGTTTTCTTTGTAGATATCTTTCCTTGGTTAGCTGTGTTCTCAGAGATTTCATTTCCTTTGTGGCTATTGTAAGTGGGATCTCACTCTCAGCCTGGATGTTATTGACGTATAGAAATGCCACAAATTTTTGTACATTGATTTTGTATCCTGAAACTTTACTGAAGTTGGTTATTAATTCCAGGAACCTTTTGGCAGAGTCTTTAGGACTTTCTTGGTATAGAAACACACAGTCATTTAAGAGAGAGAGTTTGACTTACTCTTTTCCTATTTTGATGCCATTGATTTGATTCTCTTGCCTGATGGCTGTGATTAGGACTTCTGGTACTATGTTAAAAAGAAGTGTTGAGGATGGGCATCCTTGTCTTTTTCTAGTTCTTGAGGGAAATAGTTTGAGCTTCATCCCATTCAGTGTGATGTTGGCTGTGGGTATTTACTAGATGGCTCTTACTATTTTGAGGTATGCTCCTTTGATGCCTAATTGGTTCAGGGTTTTTAACATGACGGGATGTTGGATTTTATCAAAAGCTTTTCCTGCATCTGTTGAGATGATCCTATGGTTTTTGGTTTTAGTTCTGCTTATGTAGTGAATCACATTAATTGATTTGTGTATATTGAACAAGCTTCGAATTCCTGATATAAAGCACACATGATTGTGGTGTGTTAACTTTCTGATATGCTGTTGGATTTAGTTTGCTAATACTTTGTTGAAGATTTTTGCATCTACATTCATCAGGAATACTAGCCTGAAGTTTTCTTTTCTTCTTTCTTTTTTTTTTTTTTTTTTTTTTTTTTTTTTTTTTCATCTCTGCCAAATTTTGGTAAAGATGCTTGCTTTATGAAATACAATTGGGCTGATGCTGACTTCATAAAATGCATTAGGAAGGAGCATCTTCTCCTCCATTTTGGGGAATGGTGTCAGTAAGATTGGTATCAGTTCTTCTTTGAGCATTTGGTAGAATTTGCATGTGAATCCAACTGGTCCTTTTTTTGATAGATAGGTTCTTTATTATGTATTCAATTTCTGAAGTTTATATGGTCTCTTCAGGGTTTCAATCTCTTCCTAATTCAAATGTGGGAGATTGTGTAAGCCAGGAACTTACACTTTCCCCCTGGATTTTAAAATTTCTGTGCGTAGAATTGCTCATAGTTGTCTCTGATAATATTTTGTATTTTGTAAGTTTCAATATTGCCTTTGTCATTTCTGATTGTGCTTATCTGGAAAATTCTCTTTCTTTTTTTCTTTGTTAATCTAGCTAGAGGATATCTATCAGTTTTACTTATTCTTTCAAAAACCAGCTTTTGGTTGCAAGATTATTTGTGTGGATCTTTTTCTCATTTTCTTGTATGGATTTTTGTCTCCCAATTTAATTCTGTTCTTTTCTCATTTTATTTATTTATTTTCTTCTGCTACCTTTGATGTTGGTTTGTTCTGTTTTATTTCCAGTTTCTTTATTGCAAACTTAGATTGTTAATTTGAATCTTTCTAACTTCTTTTTTTTTTTTTTTTTTTTTTTTTTTTTTTTTTTTTTTTTTTTTTTTGAGACGGAGTCTCGCTGTATCGCCCAGGCTGGAGTGCAGTGGCCGGATCTCAGCTCACTGCAAGCTCTGCCTCCTGGGTTCACGCCATTCTCCTGCCTCAGCCTCCCGAGTAGCTGGGATTACAGGCGCCCGCCACCTCGCCCGGCTAGTTTTTTGTAGTTTTTGGTAGAGACGGGGTTTCACCATGTTAGCCAGGATGGTCTCGATCTGCTGACCTCGTGATCCGCCTGTCTCGGCCTCCCAAAGTGCTGGGATTACAGGCTTGAGCCACCGCGCCCGGCCCTTTCTAACTTCTTAATGGAGGCGTTTAGTGCTATAGCTTTCCTCTTAACATTGCTTTAGCTGTATCTCAGAGATTTTGGTAAGTTATGTTCCTATTTTTATTAATTTACAATATATATTTTTTTATTTCTGCCTTAACTGTGATGTTCAATCAAGAGTTATTCAGTGGTAAGTTTTTCAATTTCCATGTCTTTGGTGTAGTTTTAAGAGATCTTGAAATTTATTTTTATTTTTATTGCACTGTGGTTTTAGTGCTTGGTATAATTTTGATTTTTAAAAAAATTTATTTAGACTTGCTTTATGACCAAGCATGCAGTCTATCTTGAATACGTTCCATGTACAGATGGGTAGAATGTATATTCTTTGGTTGTTGGAAGTATGTGTTAAGTCCAGAGTTTCTTTCTTAGTTTTCTGCCTTGATAATCTGAACAATGCCATCAGTGGGCTGTTAATGTCTCCTACTCCTTTTGAGTGGTTATCTAAGTCTTAGGTTAGAAATTACCTGTTTTGGCTGGGTGCAGTGGCTCATACCTGTAATCCTAGCACTTTGGGAGGCTGAGGCTGGTGGATCATTTGAGGTCAGGAGTTCAAGACCAGCCTGGCCAATATGGTGAAACCCCATCTCTACTAAAAATACAAAAATTAGCCTAGAGTGATGACATGCACTTGTAATTCCAGCTACTCCAGAGGCCGAGGCAGGAGAATCACTTGAACCCGGGAGGCAGAGGTTGCAGTGAGCCAAGATCGTGCAACTGCACTGCAGCCTAGGAGACAGAGTGAGAGTCAGTCTCAAAAAAAAAAAAAAAAAAAGAAAAATAATTTGTTTTATGAGTCTGGGTGCTGCAATGTTGGGTGAGTATATATTTAGGATAGTTAAGTCTTTTTGTTGGATTATACCCTTTATCATTGTGTCATGTCTTTCTTAATTGTTTGAGGCTTAAAGTCTATTTTGGCTGATATAAAAATAGCAATTCTTGTTCTTTTTTTGTTTTCTCATTGGATGGTGGATCTTTCTCCAAGCCTGTGGATTTTGTTACATGTGGGACAAGTCCCAGGAAAACAATAGACAGTTGGGTCTTATTTTTTATCTAACTTACCACTCTGTCTTTTAAGTGCAACATTGTCCATTTATTTCAGGGTGAGATTTTGATCCTGTCATCATCTTTTTAGCTAGTTGTTATGTAGACATGATTGTGTAGTTGCTTAATAGTGTCTGTGGGCTATGTGCTTAAGCAAGTGTTTGTGGTAGACGGCGTCATTCTTTGGACTCCATGTTTTGCACTCACTTAAAGACCTCTTGTAAAGCTGGTCTAGTTTAAACAAATTCCCTCAGCATTTGCTTGTCTGATATATATATATATTTATCCTTCATGTATGAAGCTCAATTTAATGTAGTATGAAATTTTTGGTTAAAATTTATTTTCTGGAATGATACTGAAAATAGGCCACCAATCTCTTCTGGCTTATAAGGTTTCTGTTGAGAAGTCTGCTGCCAGCATTATGGGAGTCACTCTGTGTATGATCTGACCTTTCTAGCTGCCTTTGAAGCTTTTTTTCTTTCGTTTAACATTGGTGAATTTGATGATGATCTGCTTTGGAAATGGTCATCTTGTGAACTATCTAGCCGGGCTTCTCTATATTTCTTGAATTTGCATGTAAAACTCCCCAGGAAGATTAGGAAATTTTTTGTAAACTATATCATCAAATATATTTTTCAAATGGCTTACTTTCTCTCCTCTCTCTCAGGGATACCAATGAATAATATATTTCATGCTTTACATAATTCCATATTTCTCTGAGGTTTTGTTATTTAAAAAAAATATATTTTTTCTTTATTTCTTTCTCAGTGAATTGATTCAAAGAAGCAGTCTTTGAGCTCTGAGACTCTTTCCTCAGCTTTGTCTATTCTGCTGTCAATACATCCTATTGTATTATGAAACTTTTGTAGCAAAGTTTTCAACATTAGAAGTTCAGTTTGGGTCTTTCTTAAAACGGCTAATTCATCTTTCAGCTCTTGAATGGTCTTATTTGATTTTTCTGCTGCCTTGAATTGGTTTTCCACTTTCTTCTGGATCTCAGTGAGTTTCATTTCTATCAACATTTTTAATTCCATGTCTACCATTTCAGTTATTTCAGATTGGTTAAGAACCATTGCCAGGGAGCTAGTGGGCTCATTTGGAGGTAAGGTGACACTTGTTTCTTGAATTGTCAGAGTTCTTGTGGTTTATCTTTCTCTTCTGGGAGGGTGGGTGTTCTTTCAATTATGGTAATTGAGTACAATCGGTTGTCTTTGTTTCTGGACGTTTTTACAAGGTGAAGGCTCTGTATAGTGTCTTTGTTGTTGAATTATTGCCCTGAGTTTCTCAGGAGGAAAATTTAGCAGTTTTTGGTGTAGTTTGGTCTGCGATCCATTAGAGGGCACTAGAAAGCAATAGGCTGTAAATAAGCTCTTAAGCCGCGCAGCTCTTTTGTGTATACTCATGTTTGCAGCTGTGTTCTGCAGTGCAAGAGGAAGAGAAGTGACTCTCTCACCAGATCTGCTCATGGGCCTTGGGAGAGCCACCTCTGAACATCAGCATTGTGTCTGCAATTTTGTTTATCTAAGTGTTTTGAACCATTAGGCTCTCTAATGTAGTGTTCCAGCAGGGAGATAGGCCCCACCCTTATCAGACCAGCCCTGTGGAGGGAGGCATGCCTAGGTCTCACACTAGCCCGTGACCCTGCGTGACCCCTCACTTTCAGTTTTCTGAGAGTGTGAGCTGCTTGAGTGATGGTACTCCCAAGCCATGGGCTGCAGCCTCTGGGCGGGCAGCAGGGTCTGCCTACTGCTCACTCCTTCAGACCCTCAGGGTTGGGTTCCTCGTGCACTAGGGGATCCCAAGGGTCCCAGGCTGGCATAATGCACTCAGGTATAGCAAAGCACCTGGACTGGATAGCAGAGGCAGCACTGTGTACACACGCCTGTGGGCAGCCAGGCAGGAGCCCTGGAATGGACTGGCAGGCAGGGGAGCTGCAGGACAGAAGTGCCCCAGACCGGCAGGGAAGTTGTCCCTGATTCCTACTTCAGCAGTTAGCTGGGGCCAGAGCCTTTCAGAGGGAGCCAGGGAGGCCTGGGGGATTGGCATTTATGGCCAGACTTCAGAGTTGTCCCACATACAAAGGTTTCCAGCTCCGTGTCTGCTGATGTCCTGTTTCTGTCCAGTCTCTGGACAGGTTCCCCCTGAAGCTCAAACATCTGTGGGGTGCAGGGGATGCTCTGTACCTAGGATCCCAGAGGCCCATGGCAAGAGTTGGTACTCCCCCTGTCCCTCTCTCACCCATTCCCCAGGAGCTACCCAGCGCTGGGAGCCAGCCCAAGCATTCAGGCATGCCATACCAGGTTCCCAGCTTCCTCCCTCTTCAGTCTCAGCACCTGCAGATTTTCTCCACCCACAGTTGTTTTTTCTCCAAAGATTCGTTCAAATTGTGTAGACTTAGTTGAAATCCCAGCCTTCTCATTGGGAATGGCACTTCCTGGCTGCATCTAGCCAATCATTTTTTCAGGGCATTAATTTCATGTTGTATATAAGCATTTCTAGTATTGATGCATCTGTGACATGTTGAAATAATCTCTATTTGGCAAAATTCAATTCAGTTTTGCCAGTCTTTTTCCAGAATTTTTCATTGAGATATATAAATAAATTTAGACTACTTTTATCTGTTATGACACTGTGTAGTTTAACTGACATGAAATTATCAACTAGAGGTCTGTTAGAATTCCCTTATAAATGAATTTTTTCTAATGTTTTAATATTTATCTATTTGCTTTTATAATTTGTTTACTTCTGTGGAAATAAGTCAACTTGAGCTTAATATTTCCTCTGAGATCAGTTTTAGCACAATTATTATCCTACAATATGGCCCATTTAATTCAGGTTTTAAAATTCCTTTGTAATATTATCAAAATAATCTTAGGGATGGTAAAGTTTCTTTTATTTTATGAAATTTTTTTCCTCTTATTATTTATTGTATATATTTGATATTCTTATTTTTTCCTTGGTTTAAACAGTAGTTTTTAATTTTTTTCCAGTAAATTGATTTTATAAAGTTTTGTTAATTCTGCTGTATTACTTTTGATATCTAATTCATTTAATATGAATTTTATAATGAAGTCCTTCCTTCTTTCTTATTTTGGTTTAATTTCTTGCTATTATTCATTTTTTAAAAAAATTAGTGCTTATTTTTAAATCAATATGTGTTTAAAGTTTTGAATTTTGCTCTGAACACTGATTTAGATGCATGATAAATGTTCTATATGCGGTTTTCGTTTTCTAAACTTATTCAATTATGTTCTATGTTTTCTTTTTAAAAATTTGCTTTTAATTAGTAGATTTTATATTTTGAGCAGTTTTAGAGTTACAAAAAATTGAACATAAAGTATAGAATTCCAATAACTCTCTCCCCCATTATTAATATTTTGCATAAATGTGATATATTTCTTGCAATAATGAACCATTATTATTATTAATTAAATTTCTCTCTTTACATTAGGGATTCTTCTTTGCTTTGCAGGTTTTGACAAATCCCTATTGTCATGCATTTACCATTTCAGTGTCATCAAGAAGTTTCACTGCTCTAAAAATACCTTCTGCTCCGTTGATTTAACCTCCCTTCGTCCCTCAAACTACCAGCAACCATTGATCTTTGTACTATCTGTAGTTTTGTCTTTTCAAAAATGTCATATAGTTGGAATCATACAGCCCTTTGGGTCTGACCGGTCACTTAGCAGCAGTTATTTGAGGATCATCTTTGTTGCTTCTGCATTTTGGCAATTTTAATAAAGTTGCTGTAAATATTTATGTACAAATTTATCTGTGCACGTGAATTCTTAACTCACTTGGGTAAACATATATAAGCCTGATTGCGACATCTTATGTTTAGCCTATTTTTAGCTTTTTAAAAGGCTGACAAACTATCTTTCAAAGTGACTGCGCCTTTTGATATTCTCACTAGCATTGATGACAGTTCCTATTTCTCAATATCCTTGTCAGCATTTGGTTTTCTCAGTGTTTGGGATTTAGCTCTTCTAATGTGTGTAGTAGTATCTCATCATAGTTTTAACTTGCAATTCCCTAATGACATATGATGCATATTTCATATGCTTACTTGCTATCTGTATATCTTCCTTGATATGGTATTTATTCAGATATTTTTCCCATTTTGTTTCTTATTGTTGATTTAAAAGATGTTTTATTAATATATGTTTGATACAAGTGCTCTACCAGATATATGTGATTTGCAAGTATTTTCTCTCAGCCTGTGACTTTCTTTTGAATATTTTAACATATATTTTTTCTCTCGAGGTTTGTTGACCAGGCATGGTGACTTATGCCTGTAGTCCCAGCACTTTGGGAGGTTGAGGTGGGAAGAACACTTGAGCCCAGGAGTTTGAGACCATCCTGGGCAACATGGCGAGACCGTGCCTCTATGAAAAAAAAAAAAAAAAAAAATCAGCCTGGTGTGGTGATGTGTGCCTGTGGTCTCCGCTATGTATGGGGATGGGGTTGGGGGATTTCACTTGAGCTTGAGAGGTTGAGGCTGCAGTTAGCCATGATCACGCCACTGTACTCCAGCCTGGGAAACAGGCTGCCTCAAAAAATTTTAAAAAATTGTTTAACATCTGGCACAAGGCCTGAATCACTGAAGATTTTTACTGGATGCTGCTAGAATTAATGAATAATAATTACTGTATACAGAAAGCAGGTGAAGAAATATATGGTCTTTGAATATCAGATTACTTCTTTCAAATGCAGAAGTAGAAAAAAAGAAAAGTAATATAATTCAGAAGAATGCTATTGTTATATTCAAGGTGTAACTTTTTAAATGAATACAAGAACAGAGTAAACGTATTTCTAAACTCCTTTCCAAAACTAAGATTCCAATAAAAACAATGGTGACAATTGACATTTCTAAAATAAGACTCCTGAATAAAGTTGAAATTTTAACTTCAAAGAAAAAATGTATACAGTTTTTTTCCCTCTATCTATCTATTTTTCTATCTGGAGTTTATTCATGGGAACACCACGATGTAACAGCCACCCAGATTTTACAGATGTTATTCTCTTGTGCTTGTAATTCGCTTGTTTGTGTTTTTTTCTTAACCATCAGAGACAATTCCAATTTTCCTTGAATAATCCATTGTATTCATTTTTCTATGAAGTTTTTCTCCAACTATATGCAATTAATCATTTATTCATCAGTATTAACTAGCAGTATGTGAACACTTCTCTCAACATTTTTCTTCCTTTGTTGCATTATTATTTTTTTACTATGTTGTAACCTCAAATAGCCCATTTCTCTTTGGATGGTTGGAAGTACTCTTATTCTTCTTTCTAATCCAATGACCTTGGACAAAGACTGAAATATACAAAGTTCTCACTAAATATAAGTTGAATATAGCGTCAGTGAAAAATACTTTAAACAATATTTTGTTTTAATACAGTAAGGCTTGGTTAATTATTAAAATTTTATACTTGAAAGAGTAAATAATGAAGCTCATGACTTTAGATATTTTATATTTTCTATACTTAAATATTATTTTTAATTATACAGTTAAATCCTGAAACCTAACAATAAATATATTAAAATTTTTATGTATAACTGCTGAACTCAAAGATATTTTAATATAGGACATTAAAACTGGCACATCAAAGAGAAATTTATACTTTATTTTAAACAGTGGATGAGAAGAAAGTTACATTTATTGACCACCTATTTGATGTCAGGCAATATACTAAGTATAACATTGAATTTGCAGAAGAAACAGTATAACTATTATAATCTGCAGACCATACACAATAACATTCAGACTGAGCAAAAAAGGTGACTGGACCAATGTATTTTATGATATAGAAAGATTCGAAACGAGGCCTCTCAGATTCTTATCACCGTCACATTTTGCTCCAAACTGCTTTCACAAACATCATCTTTAGTCAGCCTCCCAATTAACAAAAAGAATATTTCACTGAGGAAGAAATTTGCTCAAGGTATCAGGTTAATTAAAATAAGTAGAACGCAGTTCTTTTCATTTTGCAGCTTCTGATTATTCTGTTCACTCAGTGTTAAAGTAGGAGAAATACGTTAATAAGAAGTAATAAATACAATAATAGAAAATGATACAATGATAACCCACCTGAATTAAAGTGAGGAGGAAGGAAAATATTTACTTCTTTTTTTTTATTTTTTTTATTATACTTTAAGTTCTAGGGTACATGTGCATAGCGTGCAGGTTTATTACATATGTATACTTGTGCCATGTTGGTGTGCTGCACCCATCAACTCGTCAGCACCCATCAATTCATCATTTATATCAGGTATAACTCCCAATGCAATCCCTCCCCCCTCCCCCCTCCCCATGATAGGCCCCGGTGTGTGATGTTCCCCTTCCCAAGTCCAAGTGATCTCATTGTTCAGTTCCCACCTATGAGTGAGAACATGCGGTGTTTGGTTTTCTGTTCTTGTGATAGTTTGCTAAGAATTATGGTTTCCAGCTGCATTCATGTCCCTACAAAGGACGCAAACTCATCCTTTTTTATGGCTGCATACTATTCCATGGTGTATATGTGCCACATTTTCTTAATCCAGTCTGTCACTGATGGACATTTGGGTTGATTCCAAGTCTTTGCTATTGTGAATAGTGCTGCAATAAACATATGTGTGCATGTGTCTTTATAGCAGCATGATTTATAATCCTTTGGGTATATACCCAGTAATGGGATGGCTGGGTCATATGGTACATCTAGTTCTAGATCCTTGAGGAATCACCATACTGTTTTCCATAATGGTTGAACTAGTTTACAATCCCACCAACAGTGTAAAAGTGTTCCTATTTCTCCACATCCTCTCCAACACCTGCTGTTTCCTGACTTTTTAATGATTGCCATTCTAACTGGTGTGAGATGGTATCTCATTGTGGTTTTGATTTGCATTTCTCTGATGGTACTTCTATGTGTGCATGAATGTGTGTGTTTCTGAAAACTTTTTATTAAATGGGTAACTTTGTATTATTGTTCACATTTCCTAGTTGGGTTTGAGAAAACAATAAAACTATATGAAGATTTGACTCAAAATAGTGAAAAACTCAGTAGGCTTCATTGAGAATAAATATTTCTCAGAAGGTGGTAAGGGATCAAGTCTTAGCACTGTGGTCATTTATCTTCTGTTCATTGTATTCATTTATCAAACCTCTGTGCTTCCTTCATTTTCTTTCCTTTTTTTTTTTTTTTTTTTTTAACTACAAGTTAACTTCCTTACCAGTTAGTGATAAAGTAACATCACATGACACTATTTTTCTTTAAATAATTGCTTCTCTGATCAACCTTAATTTCTTCATTTCCTGGTCATTGTTTTAATGATAGGGGATAGTTAAAACCAGACAGGTAGAAAGAGAAAGAACTGATACTTTGTGGTAACCCATTAACTTTATTCCCTGTTTGTCATCCTGGGGAAAAGCATTTCTTAAAACATTGGGATGCAACCTATAAAATTATTTGTAGGCTTTTTCTAGGAACAATGATAGTTTTATCTACATATTCATTTAGAAAGTTAAATTATGATTACATGAAGATTCATCACTCTATGTTTATTATAAGAAAAGACTTAGAATTTGTATCAATATAAATATATGAGATTGTAGCTGATTTTCTGTTACTATTGTTATATATTTATGAAGAAATAACTACAGATTGCATTTGAAATTTTAGAGATTTGTTTAGTGTAGTTGTGAAAAAACTGTGAATGTGTTTCAGATGATAATCTTGTTTCCAAAAGCAAATATGATATTTGAGAGTTTAGGCATTGGAGGTAGTTTTACTTATACTGTGGAATACTGAAGTAGGCATTTCATGTAATGATAGAAAATGTTGCTAAGAATAAACTTTTACTGAATTAAGAAAGCACGATTCTGAGCAAACTATCGCAAGGACAGAAAACCAAACATCGCATGTTCTCACTCATAGGTGGGAATTGAACAATGAGAACACCTGACACAGGATGGGGAACATCACACACCGGGGCCTGTCATGAGGTGGGGAGGGGAGGGGGGAGGTACAGCATTAGGAGATATACCTAATGTTAAGGGCGAGTTAATGGGTGCAGCACACCAACATGGCACATGTATACATATGTAACAAACCTGCCCATTGTGCACGTGTACCCTAGAACTTAAAGTATAATAATAAATTAAAATAAAGAAAGCATGATACTTAAAATTTAGTATCTAATGGAAGATAAATTAAATCACATACAGCAATTAAAATTGGCTCTGTAATTCCATTAAAGTGTTCCTAAAGTTTCTATTGTACTCAGTGGATCAACTACAACAACAACAGAAAATAACCTGAGTCATAATGGAATACAAATCAACGTATATCATAAAAATTATTTCAAAATATTGGACACAAATGTAGATTTCAATAGAGGTGTCTAGCTTTAAATCTCATGTAACTCTTCAAAGTACATAATTGTTTTCTGAAATTTTCCAGCGAGGAGTGAAGAGGGAAAAAAAGACATTTTAAAAACCGCACAACATTTCACAGTAAAGTAATAGTAGTAGCCTGATGTAGATATTAAAAACACTTTTTAAAATTATTTAATTTTTTTTTTCTTGTGAACTACAAGACATATAGGAAAAGTACACAGGACATTTCATAACA
This sequence comes from Piliocolobus tephrosceles, assembly GCF_002776525.5. Classification (NCBI taxonomy): domain Eukaryota; kingdom Metazoa; phylum Chordata; class Mammalia; order Primates; family Cercopithecidae; genus Piliocolobus; species Piliocolobus tephrosceles. The sequence goes on from NC_045436.1 coordinate 150,795,128, forward strand.
CATATAACCTGACCCAAATCTCGTAAAAATTTAGTATTTTCAAAGACATTTTCATACATCTTCCAATCACTATGCTCTCCTTGCCCCCAAAATGTGAGCACAAACCCAGATTCTAACCAAATATTGTTTTGGCTATTTTTGGAAATGGACAGTATGGGTTCAGACATTAGTTTTCTTGGCTATCTTGCTCAACTTGGCATTTGTGAGATTTAACTATGCTGTGTTGTTACATGTAGATGTCATCCGTTCGTTTTTATACTGGAGGATATTTTTTCTCAAAAATTTAATATATTCTAATGTTAGTGGACATTTGTGTGGTATCTTATTTAATGCTGATAGATTCTTTTACAAGTCTCAATGCAGAAGTACACTCATTATCTTTAAATATCCATCTAGCAGTGGAAATGCTTCGTCTTAAAATTTGGATAGGTTAAACTTTAGTAGATATTGCCATGGTTACCTAAATTACGTTCCCACCAAAATGAATGACTATTCCCATCCTTTCTCCCTAGTAAAGTAACTTTTGATAGTAAGCACTGTTTTAATGTGAAGTTTCATAAAAATATCACTTTATGTTTTTCTTTTGAATATTTCTGAATCCCAAGAAGGTTGTGGATTTTTTCCCTATGTTTCTGATGAGATCAATATTCTGTTTTCTGATGTGCTAGCTTAAGTTTTTTCTCATTTTTAAAAAATTATTTTCTCTTTGCTTAATAGGAGTTATTTTATTTTCAGGATATGAACCTTTTTAAAAATAACTTAATGTCGCAAATAATTATACTGTTAGAGACAATTGCAAATAATTTCCTATACTGTATCCTGACTTTTTATTCTCTTAATTATATTTTATATTGAAATATGTACTACAAATAATTATGTTGTTAGAGCAGTTACAAATAATTTCCTGTACTGTATATTAACTTTTCATTCACTTAATTATGTTGTCTGATAGAATTCTTAGTTTTAATATCGTCAGCTTTATCAGTTGCATGGTTCTAGATGTCAAACTTACTTAAAAGCAACATAACTCATGTTATCCTCTAGAGTTTTATTGGTTTTGAAGTTACTTTTAATTTTCTCTTTCGAGAAAAACTATCTTTTAAAATAGTTTGAGAATCAGAAAAATTAAACTTTTTTTCTAATAGTAGTGAATTGGACTAAAGCTATTTACTGGTAACATTGTTCTTTCTTTACTTCTCTCCAATGCCATTTTTTCCCCCAAAATTAAGTACACATGTTTCCACTGGCCAGATTTTGCACTCTCTATGCAAGATCATTGGTCAGATTATCTAACGGTTAATTACTACAGATGTGATACAAGAATTGTTTTTCATTATAGTTATTCCATTATGCCAGTCTTTCCTGTAATTTTAGATTTAGTTTGTCTAGTTTCACATATACAAACATACTTATAAATGCAAATACATCCACTTATATAGATTTTGACTGGGATAGCACAAATGCCATGAACTAAAATAGCTAAAAATAAAATCATTTAAAATATTAAATATTCAAATGCATAACATGTTTCCATGTATGTATGTCCTCAGTTTGGGGCAGGGGTGGAGGGGGCGGGACATGGGTATTGCTCTGTTGCCCAGTCTAGAGTGCAATGCCACAATCTTGCCTCACTGAAACCTCCACCTGCTAAGCTCAAGCCATTCTCCTGACTCTGTCCCCCTAGTAAATGGGACTACAGGTGCCTGACACCATGCCTGGCTAATTTTTGTATTTTTAGTAGAGACAGGGTTTCCTCATGTTACCCAGGCTGGTCTTGAACTCCTGACCTCAGGTAATCTATCTGCCTCAGCCTCTCAAAATGCTGGGATTACAGGTGTGAGCCACCGTGTCTGGCCTATGTAGGTCATCTTTAGTTTATTCTGTGATGTTTCAAGATTTATAAAGTTTTTCTCATTATTTTTAGCTGTTCTTATTGTTATTTGACAGTTTGATGGAATTATAAACGGTATTTTTTTAAGCTTAGATTATTTTGCCTGTTTGTTTCTGACATTTGGATATGCTATTAATTTTATATTTTCACATATTGAATTATTTTTTACTAATGGAATATACATTTAAATACTGTACAATAACATAACACACTGTATCTTGCTAAATGATCATATTCATTCTAATAAATTTTTGTATATACTTATTATGTACACAATTATAAAGTGCTATTGGAAATTAATGAGGCCTATTATTTTACCCTTTGGAAAGGGACTCTCAGGGATTTGATTGAAAGAATGAAAAACAGCATTGCATGGGAGGAAAAAACAATATATTTATGTAAATTAAACTACTTCAGTGCTATTATATTTCACTTTAATGTGTCAAGAAATTTTTTAAATATATTCTAAAATGATTGAACACGATTGCAGAGTAATTCTGGGCATCTCTCCCAATCCTTCTCATCTTCTCCATGTTTAAAATGATTACTTAATGCAATTGACATGGGATGATGTATGTATGTTGACCTACCAGTGCCATTTTGACATTTATCTCAACCTGGGCTTCAGCTGACTGCACTGAAAACTCTCTTTCTACTCTCCATGGAGGCCAACTACCAGCCAGTCTCACATTTCTCAGGCAAGGGGTTGGGAGCAGGAATCACTGAGGCACTATTATTAAAGGCATAGAAAATTTGAAAGCTGATCTCAGAGGAATTGTTACTTGATCTTTCTACCTACCTGAATGTTGTTAAATAGAAAAAATAACCCCAATGTACAGATACATTATGTTAAATATTGAGAAAAAATTTGTTTTACTTCAGCTATTAATAAAAATTGAATATGCTTTACATTGTTTTATGTGGCATACTTCTGTAAATGAATAAAACATAAAACAGATGTATAAATGTATATTCTATCTGATTATCATTATATGGAATTGTCTACTATACATCATAAAAAACAAGGAATAAGATTAGGGATGTCATATGTGATTGATCACAAATCTCAGAGACATAGTGGGATATAATGATGCCAGGCTCCCCATTTTATTCTATGCACCTATTTGTATACTCTTTCATGAATAAGTTTCATTTATGCAAGATGATTAAATTTTAAAGATCTGCTACATAACATTTTCCTATAGTTAACAATACTATATTATACACTTAAAATTTTATTAAGACAGTATATCTCCTGTTCAGTGTTCTTACAACAATAAAAATGTTACTGTGATTATGCATATTTGAGGAAATCAACTTGGACAGTAAGTCAAAATAAATATGAAAACTGATGATGAACAAATTAGATTTCAACATGAATTGACTCTATGTATGTTTAATTTTGCATTATTTTGCATTTATGTGTATACAGTTGTATTTGTCCATTTTCATGCTGCTGATAAAAACATACCTGAGACTGGGTAATTTATACAAGTAAAAGGATTTATTGGACTGACAGTTCCACGTGGCTGGGGGTCCTCACAATCATGGCAGAGGGCAAGGAGGAGCATGTCACATCTTACATGGATGGCAGCAGGGAAAGGGAGGGCTTGTGCAGGGAAACTCCTTTTTATAAAACCATCAAGTCTCATGAGCATGGGAAAGACTTGGCTCCATGATTCAATCACGTCCCACCAGGTCCCTCCCACAACATGTGGGAAATGAAGATGATATTTCAGTAGGGACACAGCCAAGCCATATCAACAACTTATAATATGTTAGAAAAAATACTGGATTTAGAGTCAGAATTTTTGTATTCCCATATTAAATTGTCCACTTAATAACTTTTTACTTTAGAAAAACTTACTTTAAGGCTTTGAGACATGCTTTTCCATATTCTCAATGTTTATCCTACTGTTTACTTTTCTTCATTCTAAACAAGTAATTTTATCTCCCATATTTCGGAAATGAAATGAAAATAGCAGCAACTATATCTATAAATCATGAAAATAAAACCTTCATTTGCTTTGCCATCTACCCTTTGGTATAGACTGTGCTACAGCTCTCTTTCCCTCCCTCCTTATCCCTCTTCTTTCATTTATTTTTATGCCACAATTACAAACAATTGAGTCAATAATTTTTATTAGTGAGTAACACATTACTACCATTCACATAATGCCCTTCTTATTTTTATATTTAGTATTGTTAATTATATTGCTTTTATACATAAATATACTTTGCTCCCCACTGACATTTAGTCAAACACCTATTTATGTATTTGGAAAAATATGTGTCCTTGTAAAATATATAGGCTTATATGTACATTACATATATTTAAATATACATAAATGGTATTTTGCTATTCTAACCTCATTGTTCATTTAACATTATGTGAATATGTAGCTATATTGTTAATTACATCTAGCTTGTTGCTTCTGTCATATAAAATTCTATAATGAAGTTTACTACATTTTTCTGGCTCAGCTGTTCAGAAATCAGCATGGAGACTGCTGAAACACTGAATATTCTCTGACCTATCATCTCTCTTGAATCAACACAAAATGTCCTCTGGGCTATGTATTCCAAAGTGAGATTTCTAGATCATATTATGTTAATAGCAATGCATAAAAGTTTCCATTTGTCCATACCTTATCCAGTACTTGGTGCTATGGTCTGAATGTTTGCCTCCCTCCACCAAATTCATATATTGAAATTCTAACCCTAAGCTATTGGAAGCCTATTAGATCATCATGAATGAAATCAGTACGCTTATAAAAGAGGTGAAAGGAAGCTCATTTGCCATTCTACCCTGTGAAGACAGAATGAGAAGTCACCATCTATAGACCTTGAAGTAAGCCCTTACCAACACTGAATCTGCCTTGATCTTGAGCTTCCTAGCCTTTGGAAATAAGCTTTCCTTGTTTATAAGCTATCAAGTTGATAGTATTTTGTTATAGTAGCACAAACGGATTAACACATGGGTATTGTATAACTTTCTTATCTTTTGCCATTCTTCTGGATTTGAAGTAGAATCTCAGTTTAAATGGCATTTCCTTGAATGTTAGACTTTATCCTCTTGATACTCTTTTTTATCACATTGAGTTCTTCCATTAAACATGCTTTATTAAATTTATTTATTTATTACCTTTAATGACATCACGGGAAAATTTCAGAGCCTTTTGTTTGAGAAGCTGGGTTTAAGGAAACTTGTCTGAATATCATCTACTCTCTTAAAGTGGGATAATACCTCCTCTCTGGAGGTAAGTAAACTCTAAGAATCAAAATGTGTTTTTGGGAGGGGGTTAAAAGTGCAGAGTTTTAAAATACAAATGAACTTAAATTGTTACAAAATTAAAACAGATGTTTATACTACAGGAAGATATATATAAACCTCATGGTAACCACAGAAGAAAAATCTATGTAGAATTTTTAAAAAGATGAAGACAAAAGAATAAAACAAAATCACTACAAAAATGATCAATTAAAAAGAAAAATACAGCAAGAGAAGTAGAAAGGGATGAAAGAATTTCCAAACACAAAATAATTAACAAAATGACAATAGTAAATTCTTAACTATCAATAATAACTTAAATGTAAATGGATTGAACTCTCCAAGTAAAAGTTATAAGTATTTAATTGTTTTTTTCGTTTTTTAAACCAGGCCCAATGACATGCTGTCTATGGAAGACTTTAGTTATGAAAACACACATAGACTGAAAGTGAAGGGATGAACAAAGATATTTTATGCAAATAGTACCCATAAGAGAGCAGGAGTGCGGGGCTATCTATATTTATACCAGAAAAAAAATAGATACATAGTACAAAACTTACCAGAGGCAAAGTTGACAATTCTATAACGCTAAAAAATTCAATTTAAAAGAAAGATAAAATAATTGTAATTATTACAATTAGAGTAGTTAGAGCACCAACATTAGAGCACCTAAATATATATAACAAATGTGGAAAGATTTGCAGGGATAAATAGGCAGCAATACATGTAGCAGGAGACTTTACTACCCTACCTTCAATGATAGACAGATCATGCAGGCCTAATATCAACATGGAAATAGTTGACTTGAATAATGCTGTAGACCAAATGGACATAGCAGACACACACATAACTTTCAATCTAACAGGAGCAGAATACATGTTCTTTTCAAGAGCACAGGATTCTTCAGAATTGGTTATCATTAGGTCACAAAACAAGTCTAAACATATTAAAGAAGATTAAAATTATAGCAAGTATCTTCTTAAGACCACACTGGAATGAAACTTGAAATCAATAACAGAAAAAAAAAAAAAAAAAAAAAAACCCTCGAAAACATTACAAACATGTGGAAACTAACACACTCTTGAACAACCATTAAGTAAATAAAGAAATTTAAATACCTTTTGACAAATGAAAACTAAAACACAATTTACCAAAACGTACAGCATATATCAAAAGTGCTTAGAGGGAAGTTTATAGGACTAAGCATCTACATTAAAAAAAAGAAAGATCTCAGTTAAACAACCTGACTTTATAACTCAAACAATTAGAAAAAGAAGAGCAAACTAAACCCCAAATTAGCAGAAGGAATGAAATAACAAATATTAGAACAGAAGTAAAATAATATGAGAATAGAAAAAAAGAAATAAAAGGCATTCAAAATTGAAACAAAGATGTAAAATTATCTCTTTATAGATTACATAACCATATGAATGAAACCGTAAAGACTCCCTCATACACACAAAAAACCTATTAGAACTAATAAACAAATTCAGTAAATGTGCGGGAAACAAAATTAACGTAAAAGTCTGTTGCATTTCCATACACTAATGAAGAATTATTTAAGAGGAATATTAAGAAAAAATAATCCCATTTACATTAGCAACTAAAATTAAAAAAAAGGCATTAACTGAGCCAAAGAGGTGAAATACTTGTATAACAAAATTATAAAAACTCAATTAAGAATATTTTAAAATATATAAATAAACAGACATTCCATATTCATGGATCGGAAGAATTAATATTGTGACAAATATTCATACTTCCCTAAGCTATCTACAAATCCAATAGAATCAAATCTATAAGTCCCAGTGACATTTTTTACAGAAATAAAAAAAAATGCTAAAATTATTATGGAATCACAATGATCCACATAGCCAATAACTACTGAACAGGAGTAACAAAACTGAAGATTTCAAATTATATTAAAAAGTTATAGTAATTAATACAGTATAATACTAACATTAAAACACAAACATTAATTAATTGAACAAAATAAATTTTCCATGAAGGTGCTGTATGTACAAGAGGATCCCCAAACGCAGAAGGAGCTGAGAAACCAAAGAAGGCAGAAAAGTCCTGTTTGTTGGTTTTGGGTCATTTATTAAGGGAACTTACAAAGATAAGCAGGGCCTTTGGTAGCTGCAAGACAAGATCTCCACACTGAAACCCCCAAGACATAGGGCTTTTATTCTGTGGAAAGTACACATGCTCTAGAAGGAATGTGTAGGTGGCTATGGGTATCAAGGCCTATAATTTCTGCAAGAGCATCAAGAGTTATTTGGGATGTAACTTACAACGAGTAGAGTTTTCTCCATAAAGAATAATACATCAACTAGACATTTTGGAAGCACTCCCAGACTCAGGGTTGGTCAGGAGATACATGACAGATTAGCATTTAAAATAAAAATCCCTCTTGTCTTCACACTAGAAAACCCAGAAATAATTCCATGCATTTGCAGTCCACCGATTTTTGACAAGGCTGCCAAGAACACTCAATAGGGAAAGAATAATCTGTTTAATAAATGGTTCTAGGAAAAGTGGATATCTACATGCAAAGAAAAGAAATTGAACCCTTATCTCACACCATACACAAAAAATCAACTCAAAATTGCTTAAAGACTTCAATGAAGGACCTGAAACAGTAAAATTCCTCAGAAAAGAAAATACAGAGGAAACATTTTTGAAATTCCTCTTTGCAATAATTTTTCAGATATGATACCAAAAGCACATCAACAAAAGCAAAAATAGACAAGGAGAATTACATCAAACTAAAGACCTTCTGCACAGGCAAACGAAACAACTGAAGAAAAGAAAAGGCAATCTAGAGAATGAGAAAAAATATTTACAAACCATACCTCTGGTGGGGGATTAATATCCAAAATGCATAAGAAACTCAGAAAACTCAATAACATAAACACAAATAACCCAATTTAAAAATGGGCAAAAGACTTAAAAAGACAGTTCACAAAATAAGAAATTTATTGGCTAAGAGATGTATTAAAAAGGTGCTCAATCAACATCTCTAATCATCAGGGGCATGCAAATCAAAACCACAATAAGCTATCACCTTAAATACTTTATACCTGTTAAGATGATTATTACCAAAATGAAAAAAGAAAGTAAGTGTTAGAAAGATTTCTTTAAAAAAATAGAACCCTTATACACTCCTGGTCAGAAGGTAAGTACAAGCATTATGCAATATAGAATGGATGTTCCTCAAAAAGTTAAAAATAGAATTACCATATGGTCCAGTAATCTCATTTCTGGGTATATAACCATAGGAATTGATATCAGGATCACAAAGAGATATCTGCATTCCCATGTCCATTGGAGCATTAGTCAAAATAGTCAAGATATGGAAAACACCTACATGAATAGATGAAGAAAATGTCATATGTATTTATGCACTGAACATTACTCAGCCTTTAAAAAGGGAGATCATGCCATTTGTTTCAACATGTTTGGAGCTGAAGGATATTATGATAAGTGAAATAAGCCAGATATAGAAAGAGAAATACTACCCGATCTCACGTATTTCAAAGCTAAAATAGCCAAATTCATAGAATCAGGGAATACAATGGTGGTTGCCAGTGGCTAACGGAGGAGCAAATGGTGGTAAGGTTGGCAAAGAGTACAAAGTTTCAGTTATGAGATATGAATAACATCTGGAGCTCTACTGTTCATCATGGTGATAATAGTTAACAATACTATATTGTACACTTATAATTTGATAAGGAAACAGATCATAGTCTTCTCACCACACACACAGACACACACACACACACACATAACTATATAGTGATAATGAAGATATTAATTAGATTGATTCTGATGTTCATTCATAATGTACATGCATATTAAAACAGCAAGTTGTGTATCATAAATATGTATAACTTTTATATGTCAAAGATTATCTCAATAGAGCAGTTAAAACACAAAATAAATAATAATATTTGCCGAGATGAAGAAAGCTTACCTTTAAAAGACCCTTATTGTTTGTGCCTAAGAATAAACAACAAATAGTATTAAATAGTAAATCGTATTAAACAGTAAATAGTATTAAATAGTATTACATAGTATCAGATAGTAAATAGTAAATACATAGCACATAGGATCTCTGAAACATGATACCCTGGAGAATTCTATGTAATCTATGCAATTATCTGATATAAAATGGAGATGTAGGCCGGGCGCGGTGGCTCAAGCCTGTAATCCCAGCACTTTGGGAGGCCGAGACGGGCGGATCACGAGGTCAGGAGATCGAGACCATCCTGGCTAACACGGTGAAACCCCGTCTCTACTAAAAAAAATACAAAAAAATTAGCCGGGCGAGGTGGCGGGCGCCTGTAGTCCCAGCTACTTGGGAGGCTGAGGCAGGAGAATGGTGTAAACCCGGGAGGCGGAGCTTGCAGTGAGCTGAGATCCGGCCACTGCAGTCCAGCCTGGGAGACAGAGCGAGACTCCGTCTCAAAAAAAAAAAAAAAAAAAAAAAAAAAAAAAAAAAAAATGGAGATGTATCGTAATCTAAATGTTTGCCACCGTGTGAGGAACCTTACAAACCTTATTAGAGCCTGCATCTCTCCTCAGCCAGAGGTATATCTGACATGGAAAGGTGAGGGTCTGGTTTTCCAGACATATTTTTGCGTAACTGACCCTCCTGCTTACCTATATCCTTGATATTATTTGTTAAAACTTGATCTTTACTGAGATCTCTGATTTTAGCTCCCAGGACAATCGGATCCTGTATTTAGCGCATCAGTCACTTTCTGCTATTAAATCTGCCCCATTTGATAATTAGGTGCATTTTTAAGTCTTAAAACTTTCAGTCCAGTTCGAGTTAAGACATTATTCTCACATCCTATTCAAAGTCCCCCAATTCCCTTTGGTAATGATACAAGAAGGGGAGGGAAAGGCTGGGTAGAGAAGGGCGGGGTTCCTGGCAAGGGCTCCACCATCAAGCTTGTGTGCCAGACCTAGCAAGAGAATAGGCACTCGTGATTTCGCGCCGAAATGTTGCTTTTTCCAAGACCACTGGGGCCCGCCATGCCCCTCATCCTGTGCGCATAAAAAAACCCGGGACCCTAACAGGCACAGACACAAGGGGCTGGACGTCGAGAAGAGCAGAGGAGCAGAAGAGCACACTGACAGACACCAGCAGATGCCAGCAGGCCATCAAGGATGGGATGACCTGCAATTCGGCTGGGGCCAGTTGGAGGACAATCCGGTGGCCGAGTGACCAGACTCCAGGGGGAAAACACCTTCCTACTCCATCCCCTTTCTGGCCTCCCCATCCTCCATCTCACTGAGAGCTAGTTCCCCCACTCAATAAAACCTTACGCCTATCCTCCAAGCCCACGTGTGATGCGATTTTTCTGGTAGACTAGGGTAAGAGCCTGGGAAACAGAACGCCGTCTGTCCTAGCGATAAGGCAGAGCTAACTAACACAAGCCGCCTTGTCATGGCAAAACTGAAAGAGCACACTAACACAACGCCCACTGTGGCTTCTGGAGCTGTAAACATTCAACCCTCCACGCTGCTGTGGGGATGGAGCCCAAAACGCTCCCCACGACCTGCCCGTCTGCACGCTGCCCATAAGGGTTGGAGCAGCAGGACACCAAATAAGTAAGCCACACCCTTTTCACAAGTCCTGTGAGGCGGATAAGGCAACTTCTCGCATTTCAATACCTGCACCTGGGCCTAAGGATTTGCGAAAGGGAAGAGAAGCACTGGCTCTTTTATTGTTTTGTCTCTTCCAACGCCTCTCTTTCTGCACTGGTGGCTCCGCCAAAGTTGGGGTGAGATGATAAGGAATTCATATAAAGAAGTGAAATTCTCTATATGACTGCTACTCTGTTAATTCAAACGTGAGTAATAGCTCGATTGCAGATATTTACATGTTACTGTCTTCAGGCTTTTCTATTTACGTTTTTGGAGGCCACAAGAAAACTTAAAAAGTTACACTTCACAGACCCCGGATGTGGACAGAGATTATTCGTGGGAGCTGGACTCTCGAGATTCCATCCTCCACAACTCCTGAGAATGTCACCTCTAGGTTTGAGAAGGGTCTGTAGGTTTGAGAAGCCTCTTGGAGAAATCTGACTTACCTATAAGGATGGGAGACTATTAACTGATTAGCTGCAGAACCGTTCAAGCTTATCTGAATGTATCTTCAAATGTGTTGCATAGAAAAGTATACTTTCTGTTTACAAAGAGCATTGATATCCAATGAAAATTACTTCCTACATCACATAAATGAAATGCTTTTGCCCCCTTTTTGTTTTCTATATCGTGCTCCCATACCTTCCCGTCTGAAGGAAGCTAAGCTATTGTTCTTGTGTGAGCCCAGAATAATAGAGAAAAATTTTATTTGCTGTGAGATTAAAGTTTGAGACAGGGGTGAACAGAACCTTATTATATCTGAAAGTAAGTAGCAACCACCAAAATAAGACTAATCATAAAAATAAAAGTAAAGGCTCCGGGATTCCTAGAGATCACTGAAGGGTAGATGTGAGAAATTTGGCAGAGCCTGACTGAACATACTAGTGGAATAAAAATAAAGTCATTTCTTATTTTTGCCCCATTAAAGCCGACCGACTCAATGCATCAGTTATGTATATGAGTCATTTGGGTTTCTTATCAAAATTGCCTCTTTATAGCCTCCTTACATTTTTCTTCTAGGTTTCCTGTATTTTTTGACTCCTCTGTCAGCCAAGTATTATAAGGCTCATCCAGGCGGTAAGAGCTTCACTATTCACTTCCCATACTCAAATATATTAACTCAGCTTCTATTTCTTCCATTATATTACTGCTGATTTTCTAGAACAGATTCCTCAGTATACATCTACTGAGAATTTCTGATGCATTTGATGCTCATTTTTAAAACTCTTTCTTCTTCTGTCTTATAGACACTATTTTGTCTGGTTTTCCCCCAGTCCTTTGTATTCACTTTATGGGCTTTGACCCTCATATTTGACCCTTGAACATTTTTTATTACAAAGAATTGTAAACTAGTCAATTTTGCTTTACTTTTAAGCAGATTGTATTGTGCATATTTAGGGTATTCAACATGTTAAAGGATCCACATAGATAGTAAAGAGGTTAGTGAAGCAAACTAACATATCCATCATCTCACTATTGTGCCAATTTTTCTGTACTTTCTCTTCCATTGTTTTAATTTACACAGCTGATTGAAAATTCCATCAATATGCTAATGACTCCCTAATGACTCCGGCCTGGTGTTTCTCTTTCTCCCTGACTGCATCCTACATTGCTACCTCATTTATGTCCTCATACCTGCTGTATGTCATGTCTGTCTGTCTCCGTTATCTTAAGCTCATAACGTTCAAAATAAAATTGAGTATCTAGTATCATAAATCTGTTAGCTTTCATATATGTACAACTTACAATAATGGCAAAAAGTTATCACAAGTACACAGACCTGCAGTCTATTTTATAATTTTTCACCTCCTCACACTTTCAATTAATTATCAATCCCTCTGGGAAGCTTTTCCTAAATTGTTCTTCTCCTTCTTTATTCTCATATCATGTTGCACATACATTTATTTTAATGACTACATTGGAGTTTGCCCATTTATATATTTGTTTCTTTCATTAAAATGTATGCTTATCCAGAACAGGAAATCTTAGGCACTTCCATAGGATATTACCTAATATAGAGTCTGCAACCAAATGGTAAATGTCCCATACATATTCTCTGCTCTGAACTGACTTTCAGTACCCTCTTGTGAAAGAGTTTTCTTTCCTTTCTCACAATAGGATATCAGTGGGTCTAAATGTTTATGTAAAATATTTTGTAAATAAGAATGTGATGTGCAAATATTAGCTGTCACTAACTGTCTCAATTCCTTTGTGGAATGTGACACAATATAAATAAACAACAAACATATAAATCACTAAACAATTTATGAATGCATTTTCTTTACTCTTTAGTCATATGTGATGCCAATTTTTATTAAATGATTGAGTCAATTAGGAAAATATTATTTTGCATTGAATATACAATAAAAGTACAAAAACACATCAATGAATTTCCATAAAAATAAATTTCACAGGTTCTTTCTCTTTCCATTCCTGCTACATAATGTACCATTTTCTTTCTTTGGCATCAACAGAAGACTTATACCTTGCAAACAAGCTTATTTGCCCTTGCTGTGCACTGAGTTTCTGTAACCAGTTTTTCACCTCTGTTTCCTACACAATGTATGAATTTGTTGTTTACACCTACTGCTGCTCCTCAAAATGTATTAACTTTCTTTCCAGTTACAATCAGGAGTCTGCATCCTCTTGATCTTTACTCTCCTTAATCGCTTTGCAGCATGTAGGATTGTTGATCACTTCCTTGTGGACATATTTCTTTCTCATTTAAATATCGTTCTACTCCAACTGCTTGCTCTGTCTCACTTTCTCTTCATAATAGAGAAAGCAATACATTTCCATTTTGTTGCCAGTCAACAAACACATATTCAATATCTCCTGTGAGTCAGCATTTTGCAAATGATAACATGAAGACTGTTACCAAGGCATTTTGTGGGGAAGACAAATCTGTAAGAAATACAAAAATTGAGTTATTTATGGCAGTGAGATCACAGTGAAGAAACTCAGAGACATAGGTATTCTGAACGAATGAGAGTTAATATGACTAATCAAAATAACATTAAAGGAAGAATTGCATATGATACACCAACAAATTTCTCTTTAAAATATTTATTTCTGTATAAGGCAATGAGAAATAAATTCAGCTATGAATCATTGATAGAAAATCAGAAAACATAAATCAATAATAAAGAGGTTTACATTCACAAATAATATTGCTTTAGAAATGTCTATGCTAATTTCTCACTGTCTGTAATTAATATTTCCTTTAATAATCAATTCACTTTGGTGACGAACTATGTGGTATTTATATAATATTTTTTAAGATCTGATGCCCTGTACACCTAACTTAAGTGCAGTAGTCTGTTATAGCCCAAAGCTTTTATCATTGCTTTTGTGATATTTCAGACTGATAGGATGTCTCCTGTCACTCAGAATGATCTTGCACAGTCTTGTTTTGAGTAGTTACACATATGAAAAATAATCCTTTGTGACACTTTTTCTCCAATTTAAAGCAGCAATTTCTTGTATATCTGCCTGTTTCATTGATAACTGTCATTGGTGAAAGGGAATTGTCTGTATCCCAACATAGATGAAAATGAATAGTGTTGCAGATTAATTATAAATATAACCTAGCTAGAGAAATTATATCAATTTGAGAAATAGTGTTTCTAGACAAAAGACTAACACTAAAGAGATGAAACACACAGTTTATGAAACAATGTAGTATTTTGTCCCTTTAATAAAATCAAGGCTAACTTACTTTATTCCTCTTTCCATCTTTTTCTCTTCTCTTCTTTTCATTTTTGCATTGTATTGACTAATCTTCATTTCAGTTTATTCATGTATAAAGCTGGGACACCAATCATACTTACCTCACATGATTGCTGAGAGGCTTAAATATGGGATGTTCACAATAGTGACTAATACACAGTAACTGCTGTTTATGTGCTGTCATGTTATTTCATTATATCTTTATCAATTTCTTATGGGCCATTTGAATACTCTGTATCTTTCAAAACGTGTGATGCTTACACTTTGAGTCTGGGACTATGATTCTGTCTTTTACACTGTGTGTGATAGGTAAAATTGCTCCCAAAGCTGCCTACTGGCTGAAAGCTGTGAATATGCGAGCTCACAAGACAAACATGACGCAGATATGACTAAGGTTAAGGACCTGAAAATCGGGAGAGTATCCTGGAGTGTAAGGGTGAATTCTATCTGCTCACATGAGCTCTTAAAACAGAATACTCTCTTTCTGGAATCAGGTGTGATGCAGCAGAAGGAAAAAGAGAGATATTTTCACAAAGACAACTCAATGGCTGACATCACCACTAGTAATGAATGCCAGAGGCAATAGGCTTTGAGAAAGACAGAGAAAGACAGGCAGACAGCCAGAGCAAGAGCCACACTGAGAGTGAGGAACAGCGATGGTATAGAAGAAGGAGGAGGAAAGGAGGAAGAGATATATAAAAACTAGTTAGAAAATAAAAAATCTAGAGAAACACCATTTAAAAGAGCAGCAAAAATCTAAAATATTTAAGAATAAAGCTACCAAAAATTACGGAAAACATAATTAGAAGAAAATTGAAAATACATGATTGAAAGAAAGTAGATTTCCATCTGAAGCAAAACAAACCAAAAAACAATGCAATAGCAGTAAGTTCGATGGCTTTCAAAGACAACGCCATTCTGAGAAAAAAATATATACATCAATGGAGGAAAATTTTTACTAGATATCAAGACTATATGATAAAACACACTAATTAGAATCAAGCGATTGTGTAGGATTCTAAAAATAGACTAACGTAATGATATAAAGAATCAGAAAGATAACTATACACATATATTAGACTTCAATTTGGTAGCAGAAGCATTAAATAATCAGGAAAAGACTATTAAATATATTTTTTCCAAAAAATAAATTGAACAAATATGAAAAAAACAAAATGATAGTGGCAAGAGACAGCCAAAAGCCTAGGAAGATAGGGAAGTGTTCCTGGAGGATTTCCAACCTGCCCCACAAGTGTTTACACAAGATGTTTTGTGCACATAAGGGAACCTGCACAGCAGGCTTGCCTGGGCATGCCCAAAGTGGACTGGAGGCCCACATGCACTAGGGGAATGGGGAAGAGCTACCAGGAATTTGATCCTTATGCAGGGGAGGATCCTGGCCTCTTAAACTCCTAGGTGGTAGCCCTGGTATTCAATTTGTGAGGTGCAAACCTGCATGCAGGACCCCTCTCTTCGTTGAGAGGTTTCCTTTCACTTAATAAATTCTGTCCTCCTCATCCTTCAATGTGTTCATGTGCCTAATTTTTCCTGGTCATGAGATAATAACCTGGATTTAGGTGAACTAAGGAGCAAAAATCCTGCATCAAAACTAGATACCAAATTGTTCAATATGGTACAAACATGAAATTTTAATAATTTAATATTTTTAAAAAAAAGCTAAGGGAAAATCTTTTTACTTTTTTTTTTTTTTTTTTTGAGGCGGAGTCACTCTGTCTCCCAGGCTGGAGTGCAGTGGCATGATCTCCGCTCACTGCAAGCTCTGCCTCCCAGGATCATGCCATTCTCCTTCCTCAGCCTCCCAAGTAGCTGGGACTACAGGCACCTGCCACCACGCCCAGCTAATTTTTTGTATTTTTAGTAGAGATGATGTTTCATTGTGTTAGCCAGGATGGTCTCTATCTCCTTACTTTGTGATCCACCTGCCTTGGCCTCCCAAAGTGCTGGGATTACAGGTGTCAGCCACCGCGCTTGACCCTTTCTACCTTGACAAATGAAAGTATGTTTTTAAAAACAGCAGAAAGCAAGTATCTTAAAGAACTAATCAATTTTAACATATTCAAAATATAAATTTTATATAAAAAAAAAGCCCTACTAAAAGCTTAAAGAAGAAAAAGACAAATGGATCAGTATCAAAATGGGTATAAAATTATGGCCAAACTATAATGAGTACTAATTTATTGATAAATACATGAGCATAACCCATAATCAAAGAAAGATATCCTCATGATCAAAGAATGAACTGGTTTCGAGAAAAAAAAAAGAAATCCCCAATGCACATGTATCAACATGAATGTTTTTGCAAAGTATTATAAGAAATGGTAATAGCAATAGGAAGAATCAATATTGTGAAAATGGCCATACTGCCAAAAGTAATTTACAGATTCAATGCCATCCCCATCAAGCTACCAATGACTTTCTTCACAGAATTGGAAAAACTGTTTTAAAGTTCATATGGAACCAAAAAAGAGCCTGCATTGCCAAGACAATCCTAAGTCAAAAGAACAAAGCTGGAGGCGTCACGCTACCTGACTTCAAACTATACTACAAGTCTACAGTAACCAAAACAGCATGGTACTGGTACCAAAACAGAGATATAGACCAATGGAACAGAACGGAGCCTTCAGAAATAATGCCACACATCTACAACCATCTGATCTTTGACAAACCTGACAAAAACAAGAAATGGGGAAAGGATTCCCTATTTAATAAATGGTGCTGGGAAAATTGGCTAGCCATAAGTAGAAAGCTGAAACTGGATCCTTTCCTTACTCCTTATACGAAAATTAATTCAAGATGGATTAGAGACTTAAATGTTAGACCTAATACCATAAAAACCCTAGAAGAAAATCTAGGTAATACCATTCAGGACATAGGCATGGGCAAGGACTTCATGTCTAAAACACCAAAAGCAATGGCAACAAAAGCCAAACTTGACAAATGGGATCTAATTAAACTAAAGAGGTTCTGCACAGCAAAAGAAACTACCATCAGAGTGAACAGACCACCTACACAATGGGAGAAAATTTTTGCAATCTACTCATCTGACAAAGGGCTAATATCCAGAACCTACAAAGAACTCAAACAAATTTACAAGAAAAAAAACAAACAACCCCATCAAAAAGTGGGCAAAGGATATGAACAGACATTTCTCAAAAGAAGACATTCATACAGCCAACAGACACATGAAAAAATGCTCATCATCACTGACCATGAGAGAAATGCAAATCAAAACCACAATGAGATACCATCTCACACCAGTTAGAATGGCAATCATTAAAAAGTCAGGAAACAACAGGTGCTGGAGAGGATGTGGAGAAATAGGAACACTTTTACACTGTTAGTGGGATTGTAAACTAGTTCAACCATTATGGAAAACAGTATGGTGATTCCTCAAGTATCTAGAACTAGAAATACCATTTGACCCAGCCATCCCATTACTGGGTATATACCCAAAGGATTATAAATCATGCTGCTATAAAGACACATGCACACGAATGTTTATTGCGGCACTATTCACAATAGCAAAGACTTGGAATCAACCCAAATGTCCATCAGTGACAGACTGGATTAAGAAAATGTGGCACATATACACAATGGAATACTATGCAGCTATAAAAAAGGATGAGTTTGTGTCCTTTGTAGGGACATGGATGCAACTGGAAGCCATCATTCTCAGCAAACTATCCCAAGAACAGAAAACCAAACACTGCATGTTCTCACTCATAGGTGGGAATTGAACAATGAGATCACTTGGACTCAGGAAGGGGAACATCACACACTGGAGCCTATTATGAGGAGGGGGAAGTGGGGAGGGATAGCACTGGGAGTTATACCTGATGTAAATGATGAGTTGATGGGTGCTGACGAGTTAATGGGTACAGCACACCAACATGGCACAAGTATACATATGTAACAAACCTGCACGTTGTGCACATGTACCCTATAACTTAATGTATAATTTAAAAAAAACATAAAAAAAAGAAATGGTAATAGCAAGTTGGTAAGAGATAGGATAATAGGACAGAACTTATGTGTATTAAACACTTATTCATCAAATTTACAGTTTATTATGCAAGATAAATAAGTTCTGGATGTCCGTTATACAGTGTAATAATGCCTATAGCTGAAAGTACTGTATTGTATACTTGACATTTTTTAGTAGAGTAGATCTTAGGTTTTGTTCTTATAATAAATAAATAATAAATATAATAAATAAATAACAAAAGAAGAGGTAGGAAACTTAAGAGGTGATGGATATAACTATACTCTTGGTGTGTGGTTATGGTTTCATGGCTGTATACTTATTCTCAAACATATCAAGTTGTATACTTTGAATGACTATAACTTGTTACATGTCTATTAAACTTTGATAAAATTCTTATGGATATGCATATATTCAATATATAGGAATATACACTGGAACAGTATACATTTTATTTTTCTGAAATATCTTTAGAGAAATAGAACCAGAAAAAAAAATATATATATATAATTTTGGGTGATGTATACAACTTGTGTCTATAATAACAGCCTCTTTACTTTTTATATTTTAACAAAAGTAAAATAGGTGGAGGACAATCTATCAGTCTTTTGCTTCTTTTTACAGTCCTATAGTCTCATTAAAAAAACACCACAACCCACTTTAATTTTCACTATAAATTGTGGAAAAGTTTGTAATTTAAAAGTTTGACTTGATTTTTGTGAAAATATTTGTATCCTGAATTAACTATTCCTGTTAACCACTGAAAATGTAACATAAACTGCAATTTGCATTTAAAATATTTAATGTATTATTCAGTGGAATTCTGCTTTTTGTCTATAAAGCTACAAGAGGTAATAGAAGTTTTATTTTATTCTCAAATAAAAATCTGAAAATTATTCTAATTTTGAGATCTTTTAAGTAATTGACTGACTCATTCATGTAGTTCACCATGGCTGTACACACATATTGATTTAAGCAGAGTGCTAAGCTTTGGACATCAAACAATGTTAGGAAATTTTTGTCACCAAATTAGGTACATTCTCATTCAAAGAATACTGACAGCATGAATTATATGATGTGGTAGTCTAAAATATTTAGAAATAAAAGTGTTCTTTGCATTGAACCAAAGAAAAGATATCCCATTATTTGCTCATTTATAGAATTATCATCTTTTTATTTGTTCATTGTGTCCTTATTTTATGAAATATTTTATAATGATGTCTGTATTAAAATTATTTTTCTGCAAAAAGTTTATATTATGATTAGTCTCTGAAAACAGCAAACATCCATAAGCAAAATTTGTTTCTATTGGAAATAATAAATCACATTAAAAAAGAGATGGTCAGAGAGATAGGATATTCACAATATAACTTAATTATATATTTACTCATAATCTAAACAACATATTATTCCCTTATGTTTCAAACATAGTATCCTTTTAAAGTAGACAAAAATGGGTATCTATTACTGTCATGATTTCAGTATTTAGGCAATTTTTATGTCAAACTGTGACTCGTCATCACACAGGATGCATTTCTATGGAAGGTGTAATATATTTCACGTTGTATGATAGTACTAAATGATGTATTTTTGTGCTGTTTTATAATTTGATAAGAGGAGTGCACTTACTTGTCTTAATACTTTTGGATTTTTTCTTATGAGATACATGGCATATGATAGTGTGGTCTGATTATTTTGTTAACTTTCTGAGTTTTAGTTTATTAGTCATATATATTTTCTCATTTATATAATATATAATCCATCATATGTAATTTTAATATAATTATTTCCCAGCTCCCAGATTAAAATCTATTCATGTGAAAAAGCATTTTCTAATTAATAGAGCCAGATGTTTCAATATTCATATTCTACCAAATGGCATACTGCGTCTCATGAAAAGTCATGTGTGTGTGTGTGTGTGTGTGTGTCTTCCTCATGCTTGGAAAATTTACAATCTTCTCAATTGTGAGGCACATAGCCTCCTCATAAATGATTCACAGGGTGCCCAGAGGTATAGTTAAAGAGGACAAACTGATGTCATGAATACATGTTTGTATAAAGCTCTATTAATAACACATTAGTTCTCTCTTGTAGAGCTCAGGATATAGTGCCTCTGTCCAATAATGGTGAGCATGAAACTAAGCAATTATTTATTATGAAAATGTGTCTGCCAGCACTTCCTTTCACTCTTTGTAATAATTGTCTCAGAATAATAATGATGAAAGTATAATAAGGCATTTAGAATAAATGTACTATAATATTGTTAAAAAGCAGATAATCTTTATTAATTTATATTTCAGTAAATTGTCCTTATTTCTTAATCTCTGCTGGTGGAATACTACTAGACATTTACACATTGTGCTAAAAATATGCTAGCAAAGGTGTAGCAAGGAAGAAAATGTTACAATTATCCTTCCATTTAGCAAACTTCTTATACCTTGATGACTTTCTAACATGTTTGAGAAGCATTTTTGTATGTACCTTCTATATAGATATAGATAACAGCTATACTAATACTTGTAAAGTGTTACACACATTTTCCTCAAATTTGAATTATTTTTACCGAGTCCATCATGAAAATAAAAAGTCCCTAAGAAAAACAAATCCTCTGATTAAAACAAGTGTCTTAAACATATTTCATTAACACCCACAATGTTCGCAAATTACTAAAATGACCATAATGAGATTTTTTAAAGTATTGCCAACAAGAACAAAAGCAAAGATGAGGAAAAATTGGAAATATATATTGGGATCTGGAAGGAAGATAAATGAGAATTGGTTTATTTGAACCAAAAGTTCTGAAATCAAGACAAAATGAAAACCAATTAATATCATAAAATTCCAAAACACTAAGGAAGATATGGCTGTGAAGATTTCATGAAGAATTAAAATGAAAAGATTATGTGGCAGTATTTTAAAGAGGCTAATGGATCTGTTTTACCAATGTGAATTTTCTCTAAACTCCTGAAAGAAGCATGGAGGTTATACCCTGCAAAGGATAAAAGGGAAGATCTCCTGACGTCAAGTAAAATAGGGCACTCAGGTGTCACAGAAAAGAACAGATATTGAGTATGTAATTTTGAAATGTAAAGGCCACAACCCACTTTCTTCATATGCTAGACAAAACATTGGTAACTAGGAGGTTTAAAATTAATGTAGGATACTGGAAGTTTTCCCTTTAAATGTATTGAACCCAAGAGAAAATTCATAAAGATAATCTTACTGAGTGTTTGTGTGTTAGGGGAATAGAAAATGGTCTTTTTGGATCAGTTTCTTAACTTTCTATCACTAAATACAAGTAACAGCTAAGGGTCACCACATATTTATGAAAATATCTAAAATCAAAAGCAGAAGTGAAAAAACAAAAATAAGTACAAATTGAAGAAAACAGAGATAAAGCTAGAATAATAACACATTAAAAATTACTGTTGATATTCTTAGCCTCTTAAGTACATGTGATAAAAGATGTTGTAATAAGTACTTACTTGCCGAAAAATGAAAGTTAAAAATATGATAATAGAAATTTTAAATTCAGTAGAAATATTTGAAAATAAAGATGCTTTCAAAAGTCTGCACAACTCATTTTGTAACATGAAATTACAAATAATTTCATTTTCTAATAACACTTTTTGTGCCCACATACATTATTGATAAATACCATTATAGTTACAGTTATGTTTTATATTATTTTTATTCACAATTAGACTAATTGTAAACATAAAATGTAACAAGTCACATAAAAGGTCACATTTTATTCTGGAAATAATCTTGGACCAGTGTGATTGTGTCTTGCTAACTTACCTTGTATTTAATTATATTGTTACCAACCAATATTTGATAGGTAATATTCCAGTTTGGGACACAGCCAAAACAATGTAAAAAATAAGTGAATTTTATTACTCCATTCTCACACTGCTATGAAGAACTGCTTAAGATTGGGTAATTTACAAAGAAAAGAGGTTTAATTGGCTTAGTTCTGTGGGCTGTATAGGAAGCATGACTAGGAGGCCTCAGGAAACTTACAGTCTTGGCAGAAGGTGAAAGCGACACAAGCACCTTACTCACATGGTGGCAGAAGAGAGACAGAATGCAAAGGGGGGAGTGCCACACACTTTTAAACTATGAGATCTTGTGAGAACTCACTCACTATCATGAGAACAGCAAGGAGGAAATCTGCCCCCTTTGATCCAATCACCTCCCACCAGGACCCTCCTCCAATTCGACATGAAATTTGGGAAGGGGCACAAATCCAAACCAGTTCATGAAGATATAATAGAAGTACAGATTTAGGTGAGTATTATAAAGGAAATATGCCAGCATTATGTTTCTTCTTCATGTAGTGTTCAAGGAACTCTTGGAGGAGGTGACATTTAGCTGCAGATACAGACGATGAGAAGAAATTGTTTTGCAAGATCATGGTGGAATGTTTTTCATGATTGAGGTATAAATGATGCAAAAGCTTTGAGGTGGGAAAAAGCTCAATGTGAAATAGGACTTCAGGGACCAGTATGATTAGATTGCTATGAAAAAGTATCATGAGATACGAAAGAAAAGCTCAATTGTCCTTGTTTTAATCAGTTAGGGCTTCTATAACAAAATACCATAGACTAAATGACATACATGACAGGTGTTTATGTCTCTGGTTCTGAAGGTTGGGAAATCCAGGATCATGATGCCAGCAGATTCAATTCCTACTGATGCCTCTCTTCCCAGCTAGCAGATGGCTGCTTTCTTGCTGTGTTCTCATAGGTGGATAGAAACAGCAAATTGTTTGATCTTATTTTCAGAAGGGTACTAATTCTCACTTTCATGAACTCATCTAAACCTTATTGTTGTCCAAAGACCTCACCTCCAACCACCATCTGTTTGGGAGTTAAAACTTCAACATACGGATTTTTGGGGAACACACTTTAGTTCATTAGAGTCAATCTGTATGCTTAACAGAGAAGTGATTGTGAAAACAGCAGAAAGTAAGCAGGTAAAAGTTATATTTTCCTCATGAGAATTAATAGCTACTTGGATATTTGTTGATTGAGTAGGAGAAGAGAAAGTGATTGATTAAAAATGTAATCTGAGAGTACAACAGAGAGATTTCTAACTGACTGTGTGACTGTTGGACAAGGCAATTCTTTGATCTCTTTGGAATTCATTTGGTTATAATATTATAATGATTATTGTAATGAAAGGTTTTGTTAAAAAGTTGCTAATTTCATAATCCAGTTGATTATAAAAATCTATATTATGCAATTCTTAAAATAATATAGATTTCTATATATTTAGATTAAATTTTTCCTTCAAGATTTTAATCTGGCTCTAATGACACATTCAGGGATGATAGATAGCTATTACCTTGTACATCTGCTTCACTTGTAAAAATATTGCATCTGAACACATCTATACTGGTTAGTAAATATCCACTGCCCCAATTCCTAGAGTGTTCACTCTTTCTCAGTCAGAATCTTTGGACTTGCTTGTGATCCAATAATCACAGAATTAAGCCCTGGCATAATAGGGGTGTTCAAAAGCCTGTTCTAGTTTTATGGTTTAGTACTTGTGTTCACTCAGAATGGAAAATAACCAGTCACGTATTTTGCATATCACACAAACCAATTTTATTTAAGTTTTCGCCAGCTAAACTTTTCTGGCTAGACCCATTACAACTTTTGGAACCATTTTCTCAATTTCTAAAAAATACTATAATAGAATTTTGTATTGTGATTTCAATAAATATGCAGATAAATTTATGGAGACAAAATCGTTACAAAACTGCAAATTTTATGTCAGCAGCACAGTTTCTTCATTTATTCAAATTCCTTCTCAGGTCTCAAAATAAACTTTTATAATTTTATTGATGTTAAATTCTGCACATTCCTCAATTTTCTAGTGGTTTTTATTTGCTTGTGCTTTATACTTATAACATTAAATTATTTTATTTGTAAATGATTATCAGTTTTCTTCCTTTTTTCCTATACTTATATCTCTTGTGTGTATATTGCACACATCAGTTTTTTGCCAAGAATTTTATGATATCCTTCTAAGCAGATGAATGATTGCTCTTCTATACTTCCTTCAAATCAAATATGACTAGGTGACTGGCTTTGAAGAATATCTATATATGCCATTTCCAGGTAGGATGCCTAATAGCCAGATATTAATTAGTCAGGTTTCTTACTTGCTGACCCAGTCATCTGTAAATAATATGTAGAGGTGATTGCTACATTAGCCTGGGTACCTGAGTGATTACAATGTCATACGTTCAGAGAAATCATTGGGCTTACAATCTAAGACATTCACATTTTTAAAAAACACTAACTTTTGTTTTCCTAAATCCTTAAGATATGACATCATTTATTCTTTATTGTGTTTTCTTAACTTTTGACAATAACAAGAGTTCCAGAGTAGATTTAAATTTTCATTGTGGGTGCCTTAATTAAGGAACACAGCAAAATCTTAGATCTTGCATACATTCATTATGCTTTATGTCTATAATAATTTCTACAAAATATGCTAACTGTGGTTAATATTAATCCCTACTTTCAGTTCAGAGAGAATTGTCCTTTTTGTAATGTTTTCTATAAGGAAATATATAAAAATTATTCTACTAAGAAAAAAATGACAACCAATTTTTTCCTATATATGTGCATGTGTATGCATACATATATATTTCTTTTTAAAAAATAGTGTTTCTAAGAAGACATACGAGTGACCACTAAACATAAGAAAAGAATGCTCAGCATCACCAGTCATCAGAGACATGCAAATCAAAACTGCAATGAGATACCAACTCACACCAGTGAGTGGCTGTTTATTAAAAACTCAAAAAACAACACGCTGGTGAGGCTGTGGAGGAAACAGAATGCTTATACACTGTAGGTGGAAAGCAAATTAGTCCAGCCACTGCAGAAAGCAGGCTGGAGATTTCTCAAAGAACTTAGAACAGAGCTACCGTTTGGCCTAGCGATCTCATTATTGGGTATATACTCAAAATAAAATAAATCATTCTACAAAAAAGATACATGCACTTTCATGTTCATCGCTGCACTATTCACAATAGCATGGACATGGAATTTACCCAGGTACCCATCCATGGTAGACGGGATAAAGAAAATGTGGCACATGTTCACCATTGAATACTACACAGCCACAGAAAAAGAATACAATCAGGTTCTTTGCAGCAAGGTGAATGCAGTTGGAGGTCATATCCTAAGTGAATTAACATAGAAACAGAAAACAAAATACTGCATGTTCTCATTTACAAGCGGTAGCTAAACATTGAGCACAGATGCACATAAAGATGGGAGCAATAGATAATGTGGAATACTAGAGGGTGAAGGGAGAGGAGGTGTGATTTTAAAAACTACCTATTGGATACTATGCTCTCTACCAAAGTGACAGGATCCGTATTCCAAACCTCAGCATCTTGAAATATTCTCATGTAAAAATTCTGCACATGTGCCCCCTGTATTTAAAATAAAAGTTGAAATTAAAAATAATAGTGTTTAAATTTGACAAAACTAATGCAAAGTATATATACGGTTTAAATATATGTATAAATGCATGCATATTTCTACTATATAATGAGTATTGACAGGAGAAAATAACTTTAAAATTTACCTTTATATTATCACATATGTGGTTTAGGAAAAAAATTTTTACTGATGTTCTAACTGTAAATGCTGCTATGCATCTTATAGTTTCTGTAATTTTGATGAAGTCAAATACTTCGTATACTTGTAATATGAAAGGATATAAAACTTGCCTTTGTTTAGAAAAGAAAAAAAATTAATTTCATTTTCAGAGATAACAAAATGCTGACATAAGAGAGCTTTAAATGATTATATATATATATATAGATGTATAGTAATCTGCTTAAAGTTGAAAAAGTAGTTATTATTTTATGAGGCATCATTAACTTTAATGGTAGTTTTTCTACACATATCAAGTCTCTGCTCATTTATTGTACTGAAAATTTCTATATAAAATTAGTATAAATAATTTCATGCACAGTGTTCCAGTTATCTTTTTATAAGAGGATATTTTACTTAAGTTTGAATGCCTAGGAAAGGAGACAATAACTGGGATGCCAAACATAAAGTCAGTCATCTTTATCTGGAACTGTTGTTTATGCTGATCTTTAAGATTTAAGTCATGAACACGTTATTGCATATATCCTGGCATACAAATCTGAAGACAAGTGATTTATCCCAAGTCGAGTGGTTTTAACTCCTCTTACTGGAATTCTTTCTCGAAACAGGTATATAACATGGTGGCGTGCCTGTCGGCCAACCACCGTAACTCCAAAACTAATTGACTTTGCCTCTAGATATTCAAGACCAAAATGTTCTTCACAAAACTCTCAGTTTGGGCCGGACGCCGTGGCTCACGCCTGTAATCCCAGCACTTTGGGAGGCCGAGGCGGGCGAATCACAAGGTCAGGAGATCGAGACCACGGTGAAACCCCGTCTCTATTAAAAATACAAAAAATTAGCCGGGCGCGGTGGCGGGCGCCTGTAGTCCCAGCTACTCAGGAGGCTGAGGCAGGAGAATGGCGTAAACCCGGGAGGCGGAGCTTGCGGTGAGCCCAGATTGTGTCACTGCACTCCAGCCTGGGCGACAGAGCCAGACTCCGCCTCAAAAAAAAAAAAAGAAAAACTCTCAGTTTGAGGTAGAAAATATATATTTTTTCCTTCCTAGGAGGTAAGTGAAATGGGCTTAGTAACTAAGTTTTTAAAATGTAATGTGCCAAATACAATAATTAAGTAAAATTAGATGAGCATATGGTAATGATGGGTGAAATATGGTGATAATCATTTGCATGGCAAAATAGCTAAATAAAATACCTAAATTACAGGCACTGTGAAAAGTGAAGTAGTTAAATTGTAAGAAGGATAAAGGTAATTATCATTCATTATTTATTCATATATTCATATATGTATATTCATATTCATATATATTTATTTATACTATATATTTATATATTTATTATATAAATATATATTATATAATATTTATATATATTTATTTATATTATATATTTATATATATTTATATATATTTATTTATATTATATATTTATATATATATTTATATATATTTATTTATATATATATATATATTTATATATATATAAAATATCCAGAAAACATTCTGGTCACATGTTGGGAAGGTGCAAGAAAAAGATTTTAAGAGTGACCATACATAACATGGATTATTATGGTCTCATTAAAATATATAAATGAGGGGCTGGGTGCAGTGGCTGACACCTGTAATCCCAGCACTTTGGGAGGTCAAGGCAGGTGGAGAGGCCAGGAGTTCAACGCCAGAGAGGAGCCTGGCCAACATGATGAAACCCTGTCTCTACTAAAAATACAAAAAGTAGCTGGGCATAGTGGTGCATGCCTTTAATCCCACCTACTCAGGGGACTGAGGCAGAAGAATCACTTGAACCCAGGAGGCGGAGGTTACAGTGAGCCAAAATTGTGCCAGTGCACTCCAGCCTGGGCAATAGAGTAGACTCCTCAAAAAAAAAAAAAAAAAAAAAAAAAATACACACACACACACACACACACACATCTATATACATATATGTATATATATATATACACACACACATGTATATGTATATATGTATATGTATGTATATATAAGGGCTGTCTTGACATTTTCAGCTTAGAGGGCATTGGGAAGGGTATAATTTATCATTGTATTTATTCTGTCTTCTCTTTAATACTTAAAAGTCCCAAACTATTATTTTATGTGTTTCAGGGTTCTCAGTTGAAGAAGCTCATGGACTGGATGCTGTTAAGAATGTGGTTCAGTTCTCCACAATTCCCAGACATTCCGTGCCATATTTTAATTCTAAATTTCTAGAAACGTAAATGTGAATGTCCAGGGTGAACCAGTGAATTGTAGGTGGAGGACTGGATCCAAACACAGGGATCTGACAGGAAGCCATCATTGTGTAAAAAGCAGACATTTCCACCAAAGAAATATTGGGCTCTCAAACAGATATTTGTGTCCTATTCTGGCTACCTCTGCAATTTCACCTTGAATCATTGTCACCATATCCCACTATGCTACAGACATTTTGTCTCCCAGCCTCTTGACTATACCAAACTATGGTTTCAAATGTCAGCCCCTTTCACTTATTTCTTCTAACTGGCATGAGCCTCCCTTTACTTCTTGCAGCATTTACCTTGGGAGTCTCCTCCGCTTGCATGCCAAGTTTTCACAGATAAATCACCCTGTTGAAACTAGCATTCTCTCCATCTGTATTCTGTCAAAGAATCCTTTAACTATCTCTGCCAATAATTTATTGCAATCTATGATATCCTTTATTCTTTTTTGTTTCTTTTTAAAAATTTGCCACTAGAATTTAACTTCCATGAAGACAAAATCCTTTTTGTCTTCATAACTGTTACATCGCTAGTGAATAGCACAATAATCAACACATTTGTAAACAAATAAACTTAAACATTTCAGTAGTAAAAGCAGATTTGAATTTACAATTCCTTTTTTCTCTCTCCATTTCACAATTTTAGAATATAAAGAATTATCAGTTATGCTAATCTATTAAGCATAATTGGTAAATACATATAAGTTATTGATGTAAAAAATGAGAAAAATCGTATACTATTAGCATTATTTTGACTTAATGCTGCTATCTGGAAATCTTCATGCTCCTATTGACACTAATTTTTAAATTTTTATATAACACCTAAGAAATATAGTAAGATACTAAGTGTGTATGGAGTGGAATCAAACTGTAGTTTAAATCCTAATTTGACACTTTCTATTTATGTTGCTTGATATTTCAGTGCCTCAGTTTCTGTAATATGAGGAGATAAAAATGGTACCTATGAAGTCGATTTTTATGATGGTAAGTAAAAAATATAACATGCTTACAGCATCAAAAAGATATTGTCTATAATTATGTTTTCTTCTTAAGATTAGAATCTTCACTAATCATTTGTTTATCTCTCTAAAAATGAAACACACAGAAAATTACTCATCTTCTTCTTGGTAAATTGGTCGGAAGTGTTATAATCCAATGAGAGAATGTATTATATTTTATTGTAACAGATTCCAAAGCAACTGTGAAAATATTTGCACTGAAATTTGTGCCACACTTCATCTAAATCAACTGTAATTACAGTGGTCATTTATTTTGTAAATCATGGATTTTTTTCTGTAATACAATTTTAAATTTTAATTACATTTTTGATCTGCTTTACAATAAACAATAAACTTTTCTTCAACTTGAACACACAAAAAAATTACTGCTTTTTAACAGTATGTGATTATCTTTTTTATTTATGCCCACAGCCAAAACGACGAATTTGCTGTTTAAACTATATGACATATCTTCAACTGTTACTGGCAATAATTGTCATTCTACAGCAGAAGTCTCACTTTTATTTTTGCTAAAGGCAGAATATGTCTCTTCTATGTCTAAAACAGAGAGAATGGAAATAATTTTTCTATATAACCATTTGAATCCTGGGGAAAATATTAAAAAACTATGTTTAGGAATTCAGTGTCTCATTTTCTTAAATGTAAGTTTTATCTTAAATTTAAGTTTATTATAATAGTGGGATGTGAGATTCAAATGATTTGCTAACTTAAGAAAAATCATTTATGGTTTTACATGCTTGGTGTTAAATTCTGTTTTTGAAAAAGGAATTTAGCAGATTTCACATTTTAAATAGATTATAAGGATCAAAAGAGATGTTAAATATACATAGATGAGAGCAGTGAACATAAAGATTAAAGCTTATTTTTTTGAGGTCCCAGAGGTGGTCCTTAACAGAACTACTACTTATTGAACCCAAGACTGTTGATTACCAATATTATAATTTCATTGCACTGGGTATAAGATTTATTGCACCAAGTAAAAGATGTTTTTAAATTTGCAATTTTATTTTTGAGGCTCTGTTTCAGCTGTGCTATTATACCTGCCATTTTCCTACAGATGCTTGAGACCATGATAGAGATAACATAAAGAAACTAAAAATTTTTTAATTTATAAAAAAATTAAGGACATAAATCAAAATAATAATTTTATTTTGTTGTAAGCGTGAAAGTACTTAAAATACCTTGTTGAAGTAAAATCAGATCATTACAAGATCATACATTTGAAGGATCGACTGACCCTCGTCTACCTTCTAGCCTTTTTTCTTTTTATTATCAAGTGGTAACAAATTACACATTTTATCCTTCACCAGCTCCCAAACAGAGCTCAGGCTGTATTAGTCCATTCTAACACTGCTATATAAACTACTTGAGACTAGGTTATGTATTAAGAAAAGAGGTTTAATTGACTCACAGATCTGCAGACTCTACAGGAAGCATGGCTCAGAGTCCTCAGGAATCTTACAATCGTGGTGGAAGGCAAAGGAGAAG
Source organism: Piliocolobus tephrosceles (assembly GCF_002776525.5). Classification (NCBI taxonomy): domain Eukaryota; kingdom Metazoa; phylum Chordata; class Mammalia; order Primates; family Cercopithecidae; genus Piliocolobus; species Piliocolobus tephrosceles. Next base: position 150,826,082 of record NC_045436.1, read on the forward strand.
CAAACAGGTCTTCACATGTTGGAGAAGGAGAGAGAGAGAAGGGGGAAGTGAACACACTTTAAAACTGTCAGATCTCCTAAGAACTTACTCACTATCATGAGAAAAGGAAGAGAAAAATCCGCCCCCACGATCCAATCACCTCCCACTAGATTCCTCCTCCAACACTGGGAATTACAAATCAACATGAGATTTGGGTGGGGACACAGAACCAAACTATGTCATACACCTTTGAACATCAATCCTCCTCTCATGACTACCCATTTTTATTTTTCTTACTTTGATTATTCATTTCTAATTCTATATCCTGTATGATGGCTTCCTTATTTCCCTAATTAAGTTGAAGCCTCTGTCTTCTAGCTCTCCATCACAGTTGTCACTAGTGCACTAAACAGGTCCCCAGACTCTGGATGGGGCAGGACCTATGTCTAGCATGTTCATTAATTTACTGTTAATAACTCCTTAGTGCAGTTGTTGACATGTGGTAAGCATTTAATCAACATAATACACTAAATACATTCAGCATATATTTTCACTATAATAATGTATCATAGCTGTAGATGGGTGGAGAGTTTAACATTGAACAACCTGTGTCAGATATTCACATTAATTGGGACTACTCAGTGAGGTTGTTTCATCTTCATGAGCTTCAGTTTTATACTTTTTTCAATAAATAAAGGATGTAATGGTTAATAACACTTATCTGGCAATTTGTATTGAAGACTAAATAAACTAATATAAAAAGCATGCTTACATAAAGTCTGGTAGGTAGTAAGTACTTAGTAAGTACTTAATAAATGGTATTTGTTATTGCGCTTGTGATATAACATTATTATGTGTTTTTAAAATTATTTTTATTGGAGGATAAATTCCTGGATAACCAGAATCTAACCACCTAATATATAATAAATATTCAATAAATATTTATTGCATTAATATTTACTGATTGAGTTTGTTCAAATATTAAAAAGTAAACTATAAAATGTATGGAAATAAATTATAAAACTATAAAAGGTGAAATTTATTAATTATAGAACTGTACTCATTTGCTCCATAGTGGTCTATTTTGTTAGTGCTAGAAATTTGAATATACATTTAGTGAGGTAATATATGTAATATAGTTTGTCTCTGTGTTCTTACTCAAATCTCATCTCAAACTGTAATCCCCATGTGTCAAGGGAGGGACCAGGTGGAGGTAATTGAGTCATGGAGTGGGTTCCCCCATGCTGTTCTCGTGATAGTAAGTTGTCATGAGATCTGATGGTTTTACAGGGGGCTCTTTCCCCTTTGCTCTGGCTCTCTCACCTGCCCCCGGGTAAGACATATCTGCTTTTCCTTACACCATGATGGTAAGTTTCCTGATGCCTCTTCAGCCATGTGGAACTGTAAGTAATTAAACCCCTTTTCCTTATTTATTACCCTGTCTGTCTTGGGCAGTTGTTTATAGCAGTGTGAATATAGACTAATACAATGTCTAACTAGGACGACGTATTAAATAAATATTTTATGGGAGTGTGTGAAAAAAATAAAAACTAAGCTGGGACTTGTGGTAATGAAACATAGGGATACTGATCAATTCTTCTTCACACAAAGTAAGTATACATGTTGATGAAATTATTGAAAACAGATTTCAAGACTACAGAAAATAAGCAAAGTCAAGTAAAAATACATATTTAATCATTAATAAGGTTTTTTTAATATCAGGCAAGATTGTATTGCCTTCTTTCTATTTCAATTTTCTTACTCTATTTTTCTTTCTACTGCTATTACCTGCTTCCAATTTATTACTAGGTCAAGTAGTGAAAGCACAGCTTTCCACTCTGGAGGTGATAGACTGACTTAGAAGTAAGTAGCAGAGTACTTGCAAAAATAAAGTGGATGATTTTGAGTAACAGAGCTTTAGAAGGACTGTACTCTTCACACATCACTTACTGGCTGCTAAAAAGTACATGCATGAAAAGAACACTGGGAGTCCAGCAAAAAATTGAAAGAATGAGAAGCTTTGCAAAGTTCCTGGACCATCGTATGTGTTTCTCAACTTACACATAGCTCAGCCCTAAAGGCTTGAGGTATTAAGCATAAAATAACTTTTCAAGAAATTACTTTTCAATAAGCTATGAATATGCTTAGGAAGCCATACATAAGTGAAAACAAAGAAGAGAAAGAAAGAAGAAAGGAAGGAAGCAAGGAAAGAAGGAAGGAAGAAAGGAAGGAAGGAAGGATGTTCTTTCCATGTTTTCCCCTCCCTCCCTTCCTCTCTGTATCTTTTATGTTTTAAAACATAAGAAGTCTTTATAGCAGTGTGAATATGGACTAATACAATGTCTAACTATGACAACGTATTAAATAAATATTTTATTGGAGTGTGTGAAAAATATAAAAACTAAGCAGAGACTTGTGGTAATGAAACATAGGGATATTGATCAATTCTTCTTCACACAAAGTAAATATACATGTTTATGTTTTAAAACATAAAAGATAAAGAGAGAAAGGGAGGGAGGGGAAAACGTGGAAAGAATATCAGAGACATAAGAGAATGAACACCATGAAAAAATTTTACTGTTTGATTAAAGAAAAGGTAATTGTCTACTTATAAAAGCAAAATAATAATGAAACCATAACAGGAAAACAAAACTGAAAAATCGTTTTGCAACCACAAAGTATACCATTTTTAAATGGTATAAAATCCAAGACATGGAAAGAAACAAGAATATATAAAGTTTATTAGTCCATTTTCACACTGCTACAAAGCCATACCTGAGACTGGGTTATTTATAAAGAGTTTTAATTGACTCACAGTACTGCATGAATGGGGAGGCTTCAGGAAACTTACGATCATAGCAGAAGGCAAAGAGGAAGCAAGGTATCTTCTTCTGAAGGTGACAGGAAGGAAAATGAACACAAGAGGAAGTACTAATCACTTATAAAACCATCAAATCTTGTGAGAATTCTTCAATATCATGAGAACAGCATGGGGGAAACCATCCCAGTTATCCAATTACCTCCACCTGGTCTATCCATTGAACTACTAATCACTTATAAAACCATCAGATCTCATGAGAACTCATTCAATATCATGAGAACAGCATGGGGGAAACTGTCCCAGTTATCCAATTACCTCCACCTGGTCTATCCATTGACATGTGGGTATTATGGGGATTATAATTCAAGATGAGTTTTGGGTGGTGACACAGCCTAACCATATCGAAAGTATATGCAGGGAAAAAGTCACTGGAAACTGACTCCAGGTGGGCACTGATGTTGAATTTTAGCTGACCGAGACTTCAGTGAAACTATGATAATTATGTTCAAATCAAAAAATAAAATATGTGGAAATAATTAAATGAAAATATGTTAATAATAAGTGAAAAAGCAAAAACTCTCACCGGAGAAATATAAACTATAAAAAGTAACCGAATGGGAATTTAAAGTTAAAACATAAAATAACTCAAATAGAAAAATTACCCAATGGGCCCAAGACCATATCAGAGATGGCAGAAGAAGAAATCAGTCAACTTCAGGCTAAATTAATAAAAATTGTCCGGTGTAAGAGCAAGGAGGAAGAAAAGATTAATCTAAGGAAAATAAACAGAATCTCAGAGAACTGTGGGATAATAGCAAACATTCACATGTCTGAGTAATGACAATCTAAGGAGAAAAGAAAGAAAACCAGGCAGAAAAGTATCTGTATGAATAATGGCTATAAATTTTCCAATTTGGGGAAAAATAATGGCTTACAGATACAAGAAGCACAGTAAATATCTAATAAAATAAAACCACATGTGAAGACAGCATAACAACATTGAGAAAGAGAAAATACGCGATGCAGAAAGAGAAAAGTGACTCTCTCTCTCTATATATATATGTCTGTGTATATATATTATAAGTATATATATATATAATTAATGAAATTATAACTGATTTCTCATCAGAAATAATAGCAGCCAGAAAATAGTAAAACGTCATATTTAAATATTCAACTGGCCAGGTGTGGTGGCTCATGCCTGTAATCCCAGCACTTTGGGAGGCAAAGGTGGGTGGATCACAAGGTCAGGAGATTGAGACCATCCTGGCTAACATGGTGAAACCCCGTCTCTACTAAAAAATACACAAAATTAGCCAGGCGTAGTGGTGGGCGCCTGTAGTCCTAGCTACTAGAGAGGCTGAGGCAGGAGAATGGCGTGAACCCAGGAGGCGGAGCTTGCAGTGAACCAAGATCGAACCACTGCACTCCAGTCTGGGTGACAGAGCAAGACTCCGTTACAAAAAAAAAAAAAAAAAAAAAAAAATTTATATACATATATATATATTCAATCATAAAGACCTGTCAACCAAAAATTATTTATTGAGTATAACTGCTGAAAAATGAAAGAAAAACAAAGATATTTCTAGACAAACCACCAGAGTTTATATTACATACGTTTATTTCAGTCTTAGAACTGTTTAAAGTAAAATAAAAGAACAAATATGCCTAATGATATTGTCCCATTTCATGTAAAATATTTTGAAAAATGTAGGAGAAATAAATATTCCTAATGTTATTGTGCTTAATTTTACATAAAAATAAATGTAGTGTTCTGTACTAAAATTGCTATAATTCCAATTTCATTAATTTATAGTATATATTTTATATATATTACATTAATTTAAATCCTATCTGTTTTAGAAAACAAACATAAATAATTTTAAGCATATGCTAATAAGAAATATCCACAAGTTTCCTCCTTTTATCTAACACCCTTATCTTTGTAGATAAGTCAATTTTGTATTGTGTTTTTGAAATAATTTTATACGAATAAAAAAGCTACACTTCCTTTTGCAAAGATAACTTTATTAACCCTTTGTAGAAAATCAGATGAAATCTCAAAATTGTGTGATATGGTCTGGCACAAAACTCATTTTGAATTGTAGCTCCCATAATTCCCACATGTCATGGGAGGGACCCAGTGGGAGATAATTGAATCATGGAGGTGGTTCTTTCCTGTGCTGTTGTCATGATAGTGAATAACTCTCACAAGATATGATGGTTTTATAAAGGAGAGTTCCCTTGCACACTCCCTCTTGCCTGCTGCTGTGAAAGATGTGAAGTTGCTCCTCATTCATCTTCACCTGTAATTGAGAGGCCTCCCCAGCCATGTGAAACTGTGAGTCAATTAGAACTCTTTCCTTTATAAATTACCCAGCCTTGGGCATGTCTTTATTAAGAGTATGAGAACAGACTAATATGTTGTGTTTTTGAGAAAGCACAATGTCATGTTTTGGGCTAAATTGTGTCCCCAAAATTTATTTGTCAAAGTCCAAACCCCTAGACTGTGACTGTATTTGCAGATAGGTAAATGAGGTAATATGAATGGGCATTTATAAATATGACTGATGTCTTTTTAAGGGGAGATCAGGATATTGGCAACAGAGACCAAGGAATGGCCACGTGAAGGAGAAGGCTGCCGTCTGCAAGCCAAAAAGAATGCCTCAAAAAAAGCCAAACTCGCCCACACCTTGATCTTGGACTTCTAGTCTTCATAACTATACAAAAATAAGTTTCGTTATTTGAGACACGCAGTCTGTAATATTTGTTATGGCAGCCCTAGCAAACTAAGTTTATTTTTCTTCTGGTTAAAGCTAATTAGTTAACACAGATGGTCATCCTAAGTGCAAGTGAATTTAGGATGATGTGTGACAAATGGTGCTGCTAAATCCTCTTACTTGAGGGCTAGTTATTATTCATTTTGAGAATGTGTATATAATGATTTTAATTTAGTTGCCAATATAAAAAGATGAGCTTTTCTGTCTTTGCAATTTCTTCATGGATTTTCTGTGATACACATTACACTGTAGTTTAATGTTCACTCAATAATAAAATTATGTTTCCTCTTTTTACTTTTGTGAGCACTTTTTTGGGGTTAAGAAGAAATTGTGTTTCTTATTACATTTTCCCCAAAGAATCAAGAAGGATTACATGGATATATTTGCTGTTAGAAGCTTTTGTGCCTCTTTTGTCACCAAGACATGCCTAGACTACTCCATTATTCTCAAAAGGAAGATGACAAATAGGTGGAGAAGAACCTCTGTGGCCAGGTGCACCTGCAGAAATCATCTCTTTAGCCACCCCTATTCTCCCCCTAAAGCATGAACAAGCTTGGCTAAGATCAGCAGAATCCACAGGTGTTCCTAGCCTAGATCAGCTAACATTCAGTCAACCCATGATCATAAGAAATACACACTGTTATATACTTATGAAGTTTTGGGTTATTTCTTTTGCACTGTGGCAAAAGATAACAAAAGGAGGTAACAGATGAGTCAGGGTTCAAATACTATCTCTCTTCTTACTTATTGGCTATTTAATCTTCAGCAAGTTTCTTAAACTCTTGAGATTCCTCATGCATGTTATTTGCATCATATTTCATTCAAGAGCATTAAATTAGAAGAGCATGCAGTTGTTGCATACTAAGGACATAATGTGTGCCAAATGCAGCAGTAGTAAAATTATAAAAGTATTTCAGATACTATTCAGTGTGGTTTTTTTTTTTTTTTTGCCAAAGAACTTTCTTTTTTGTTTGTTTGTTTGCTTTTTCATTTATTTCATCATTTGTTTCATACATCTACTATGAAAGATATAGTTCCTACTGTGTGTCAGGCTATGTCTCATGCATTGGGAATAAATCAATAAGTAAAATAACCCCAATGTCTGTTCTTACGTAGCTTATAGTTTACATAAGAATAATATGAATTGTTGTAATAAAGATCATAGCTTCTAAGATTGAAAAAACATCTAATTATAATGGGAAAATAGTAAGATCTTTTCTTTTTGTCACTTGGAAGTATGTATTACAGTTTAGTAGAAGAGATAGATCACAAACAAACGATAATATGAACATGCATAAACAATTGCAGCAAGTATTACAAAAATAACACTTTTATAAGTGATATAAAATTTTTAACAGTGAGATAGTCTAGGGTGAAAGTATTAGAAATTTAACAAAGGAATGCTATTTGAATTAAACTAAGCAAGGAAAATTTCATACAGAGAAAATGGCTTTAGGGACTTTGCATATGCTAATGCTTAGGAATTTACATGATATTCTCCTCTCTGGTTAGTTACCTCTTACTCTGTGACATACAAAATGGCAAATACTACAGACAAGGTTGGAATAGGCTATTGTTTACTAGAAATTCTCAGTGTATATTTTTAAGTAAATACATCTGAACTACAGAAATGGCAAATACTTTTGCCCTGGTGTCCAAATTATTGAGTAAATTATATCAAGATATATGGTACCCAAAGAGCTAACTAAACTTTAGTGCTGTGTATTTTGTTGTTGTTGTTGTTTTGAAAGGGAGAGTACAGGCAGGGGTAAGTCACTCTTTCCACAGAGGTAACCATGACTAAATACAAAAAAAAGGAAACATAAAATCGGAAATCCCCACTTCTTTTGAGGAAATCCATACAAGCAGGGTAGAATAATCAAAAAAAAAAAAAAAAAAAAAAAAAAAAAAGGCTGTATAGTTTAATAAGGTTCACTATGTGTGATTGAAGTATTTGGAAAAAAATCCAAAATTGTGATGTAACTTAATAATATATTTTATCTTTAAATCTCTGAAAGGATTAAAAGTTTCTCTTTTGTGAGTTTCTCTAAATCATTATTTTACTAATTTGGTTCATATTGAAGTAGTTATAATTGGGTCATTCCCAAAGTTAATCACCTCATATAAAAACTCTTGTTTATGAAGAGCAGAGAAATGAGTTTGTAATTTAGAAGCATATATTAAGATATCTAAGTCCTATTAAAAAGAGAACAATGAAAATGAAGCTATTAAAATTATTCTAGAAATGTAACTTTGTAAACAACATTAGATCTTTTTATTGAAGTTGCTTGCTTGAACTGTATTATGGTTTATGACATGTGCTTTACCATTGCAAATTCAGAGATTATTTATATAATTCTTATCACATTTCAGACCTCACAAACCAGACAAAAAGTGTTACCCCTGCTATACATAGTAATCTTTAATTAATGGACTGGTATTCCAATTGCAAAATAATAAATCCATATCCTTTGCATCCTGGAACTACTATATGAGTGGTATGAAGGAGCAGTATCCCAGATACTTCTTTGTTAATTGAGATCTGGTTTATTTAACTTTATCTTACTCTTCATTGTTCATATTTCTATGAATAGGTTACTCTACTTTGTAGTCTCTAAACTCTAAATACATGGACCAAGACTTAAGAGAGTGATCAAAATCTTGAGTTGTCAAAGAAATAGGACTAGAGTTGAGGAAATACTGTTGATGGTGAAATTTGTCAATACTAATGCATTTATGCATGTATGCATACCATACATTAGAATAAAATGAAGCATTACACTGATTCCGTGTATTTATTCCAATATATGTCTAACAATTAGCATTTGAATACAAGTTGAGTATCCCTAATTGGAAAATCCAAAACCTGAAATGTTCCATTATCTAGAACTTTGGGTGCCGATGTGATGCTCAAATAAAATGCTCACTGGAATATTTCAGATTGTGAATTTCCAATTAGGAATGCTGAACCAGAAAGTAAAATGTAAATATTCCAAAATCTTAAAAATCCAAAATTGGAAATATTTATGGTCCCAAACATTTCAGATAAAGAATATTCAATCTGTATTATTTCTATATGCACAAGAAAGAAGAAAAATAAATAACATTATTATGCTATTGTCAAAGCAAAAATTGCACATGGCAAAGTCAAACAGGCTAAAAAAAAATGTATTCAAGTTATTGAAGTGCTCTCATTGTCTGGGGTGATACCCAAGGTTCATTGTCTCACAGCCACAGAAAACTAGGACACAGACACACAAAGAGTGAGGTTCAGAGCGAAAGATTAATAGGCGAAAGAAGGAAAATAGGTCCCTGCAGCAGAGAGAAGGATCCCAAACAGGTTTCCTGGTTCATGGAAAAAATGCAGGGGTTTATAGATTAGATTGAGGAGGCAGGGTCTGATTTACATAGGACACGAAAGATTGGTTGGACCAGGTGTGCCATTGGCCTAAGGTGCAAAAAAGTAATTAGGGCTAGGTGTACCATTTGCATAGGGCGCAAAAAGCAAGCTGGCCGCGCCCCCTCCACCCCCACTCCCACCAGCAATCTTTTATTATGCAGAGGAGTTCTCTACCTGGCCAGTGTTATGTTGCCTTTTCCTTTATTGTACACGTGGTAACAAAGGAAAGCCAAGATGGAGCCTCTATGTTGAACATGCCTGGCGCTCAGCCCTTTTCTATTGGCACAGCTGCCAGCATTTGCCCACGCAAGCTTCCAGTTTGCTTAACATTGTTGGCGGCTTAAATTTCAGGCTATGCTTTGTTTAAAAAGAAATAATCTGGGAGCTACTTTTTGTTAAAAGGGAGGCTTTGCCGAGGACTGTCTTACCCTCACTATCTGCCTAAATAATTTCTTTCTACCTCTGTGTCACTATTACACTTGGGTGAGACACTAAATTCAACTTCACCAAAATAAAAGGAAGAATAGTTTTTAAACTCTAGGTGAACTAACAGGAAAGAACTGAAGAAATTACAAGGAAGGTTGATTAAGGGAATGTGAGGGGCACATAGTTATTATTGAGTTTGCAAATGCTTTTGTCCCCAAGAGGCCATTTGTGTTTGCTAATCAATGCCCATTTAAGTTAGGCTTCTACTCTCCCCTAAGACTGGGAGGTTGGGGTGATTCCTTCCTTAATAACAGCACTTTGAAGCGATGGCTCCCAAATCTTTGAGAAAGTGCTGCCTTGTAAAACTGGCAAGAGGCTTTTAAAAAGATGTATCTCTTGGCCGAGCGTGGTGGCTCACGCCTGTCATCCTAGCACTTTGGGAGGCCTAGGCAGGCAGATCACGAGGACAGGATATTGAGACCATCCTGACCAACATGGTGAAACCCAGTCTTAACTAAAAATACAAAAATTAGCTGGGCGTAGTGGCGTGCACCTGCAGTCCCAGCTACTCGGGAGGCAGAGGCAGGAGAATCACTTGAATCCGGGAGGCGGAGTTTGAAGTGAGCTGACATCAGGCCACTGAACTCCAGTTCTGTCTCAAAAAAACAAACAAACAACAACAACAACAAAAAACTGTATATCTTAAAGGGATACAGTAAGAATTTGAAATTATAAGTTTTCTAGTCAATGGACAATTGAAAGAGAAATCAGGGTCAACAGGTAAGAAAAATGTTGTCTTAAGTTTAGTTACATTTAGGGAAACTTTAAGGCCCGATTGATAACTATGTTTATGTGGTTTTATGAAGCTTAATAGGTTAACTTTTTTTTTTTTTTGTACTAGGTTCAGAGCATCTACAACTCAAAAGGTTATGACATATTATGCTGAATTTCCTACTAAGTAAATGACTATACATTTGCAAATTTCTCATGATCCCACACCTGAAAACAATATTCATTGTTCCAGGTTTTATTTGCCTTTATAAAAAACACTTACAGTTTTTCTTTCTTTTTTTTTTTTTTTTCTTTTGAGACGGAGTCTCGCTCTGTCACCCAGGCGGGAGTGCAGTGGCCGGATCTCAGCTCACTGCAAGCTCCGCCTCCCGGGTTTACGCCATTCTCCTGCCTCAGCCTCCCGAGTAGCTGGGACTACAGGCGCCCGCCACCTCGCCCGGCTAGTTTTTTGTATTTTTTAGTAGAGACGGGGTTTCACCATGTTAGCCAGGATGGTCTCAGATCTCCTGACCTCGTGATCCACCCGCCTCGGCCTCCCAAAGTGCTGGGATTACAGGCTTGAGCCACCGCGCCCGGCCTTTTCTTTCTTTTTTTAAGATATTTATTTATTTATTTCCTTTCCAACTTTTTTTTTAATGTACTTTAAGTTCTAGGGTACATGTGCACAACGTGCAGGTTTGTTACATATGTATACATGTGCCATGTTGGTGTGCTGCCTTAAATCTGTGCCATGGCGGTTTGCCGCACAAATCATCCCATCTTCTAGGTATTAAGCTCAGCATCCATTAGCTATTCTTCCTGATGCTCTCCCTGCTCACACCCTTCCACCCTCCAACAGTCCCCAGTGTGTGTTGTTCCACTCCGTGTCCATGTGTTCTCTTCATTTAGCTCCCACTCATAAGTGAGAACATGCAGTATTTGGTTTTCTGTTCTTACCTTAGTTTGCTGAGGATAATGGCTTCCAGCTCCATCCATGTTTCTGTAAAAGACATAATCTCATTCCTTTTTATGGCAGGAGAGTATTCCATGGTGCATATGCAGCACATTTTCTTTATCCAGTCTGTCGTTGATGGGCATTTAGGTTGATTCCATGTCTTTGCTATTGTGAATAGTGCTGCAGTGAACATACGTGTTAATGTTAATAGAATAATTTCTATTCCTTTGGGTATATATCCAATAATGGGATTGTTCGGTCAAATGCTTTTTTTTCTGCCTCTAGGTCTTTGAGGAATTGCCACAGTATCTTCCACAATGGTTGAACTAATTTACACTCCCGCCAACGGTGTAAAAGTGTTGCTTTTGCTCCACAATCTTGCCAGCATCTGTTGTTTTTTGACTTTTTGATAATAGCCATTCTGAATGATGTAAGATGGTAGCTCATTGTGGTTTTGATTTGCATTTCTGTAATGATCAGAGATGTTGAGCTCTTTTTCATGTTTGTTGGCTGCATATGTGCCTTCTTTTGAGAAGTGTCTATTCATGTCCTTTGCCAACGTTTTAATGGAGTTGTTTGTTTTGTTTCTTGTACATTTGTTTAAGTTTCCTAAACTTAAAAAGGTAGTTAGACCTTTGTCATATAGATAGAATGAAAAAAATTTTCTCCCATTTGGTAGGTTTTCTATTCACTCTGATGATTGTTTCTTTTGCTGTGCAGAAGCTCTTTGGTTTAGTAAGACCCACTTTGCTAATTTTTGCTTTTGTTGCAATTGCTTTTGCATTTTTGTCATGAAAATTTTGCCTGTGCCTATGTCCTGAATGGTATTACCTAGATTTTTCTACTAGGTTTTCTATAGTTTTGGGTTTTACATTTAAGTCTTTAAAATCCATCCTGAGTTGATTTTTGTATATGGTGTAAGTAAGTCGTCCAGTTTTAATTTTCTGAATATGACTAGCCAGTTCTCCCAGCATCATTTATTACACAAAGAATTCTTTCCCTATTGCTTGTTTTTGTCAGGTTTGTTGAAGATCTGACGGTTGTAGGTGTGTGGTCTAATTTCTGGGTCCTCTATTCTGTTCCATTGCTCTGTTTGCCTGTTCCTGTACCTGTACCATGCTGTTTTAGGTTTTAGTTACTGTAGCCTTATAGTACAGTTTGAAGTCAGGTAATGTGATGCCTATAGCTTTTTTTTTTTTTTTTCCATAGGATTGTCTTGGTGGCTATACAAGCATACAAGCTCTTTTTTGGTTCCATATGAATTTTAAAATAGTTTTCTTTTTCTAATTCTGTGAAGAATGTCAATGGTAGTTTAATGAGAATAGCACGGAATCTATAAATTGCTTTGGGCTGTATATGGCCATTTTCATGATGTCGATTCTTCCTATGCATGAAAATGGAATGATTTTCCATTTGTTTGTGTCATCTCTAATTTTTTGAGCAGTTGTTTGTAGTTATTCTTGAAGAGGTCCTAAAAATATGAAATGTTTCATGAATTTTGCATCATCCTTGCACAGGGGACATGCTAATCTTCTCTATATTGTTCCAATTTTAGTACATATACTGCTGAAGTGAGCACTATAAAAGATTTTCTAGAAACAATGCCACATATATAGGTAGTCACAAAATTCTATCTTGCATAGCCACATTTTCAAGATAATATTATTTCTTAATCATATGCTATCTTTTCCTACACCCAATGTATTTTCTTTTAGTGAAAAATATTTTTAAAATGGGACTTGAAGGCTACAGTTGTAGGACACAATTGTATTTGCTTCTTAATGTTTCAGTATGACAGTTCTTATTTGTATGTGTTTATACAGTCATGAGCAGTATAACAATCATAGACCATATAAATGATGGTGGTCCCATAAGATTACAACAGAGCTAAAAGATTCCTGTCACCTAGTGATGTCATAGCCATCTTAATGTAATTGTGCAATGCATTACTCACATATTTGTGGTGATGTTAGTGTAAACAATCCTACTACACTGCCAATTGTGCAAAAGTATATCTTGTACAATTACATACAATATATAGCATGTAATAATGTCATGAGATCCTTGGGGTGTTGCTTTTCCAGCCAGAAACCTCTGTGTCCAGTGGTGCCTTTGCCTGAGTTTTGCTAAGGCCTGTTTGGCTCATTTCATCCATTCAGCCTGGCAGGCTGCGTTCAGCTCATCCTACTGGCCTGGATGCCACACCTGCCAAGGGTGAGACACACGTGGAGCAAAGAAGGGTTTGTGAGTGAGCAAGTGTGGGGTCCAGCCACTGTGCATAGCCAGGCATATTGTCTTCAGTGGGGAGGGCAGCTCCAGGCACCAGCATAGGTATCAGTTCCCTGTAAGACTGTGTCTGGGCTGGGCATACCACAAGCAGCCTCCATGGCTGGCACTGGGGAATGTGGTGGCACCAAAAAGCTGGAAGATTCCAGAAATCACAGAGTCCCAAATAGGGTGTCACAACCCTGGGTCAGGGAGCTGCTAGGTCTGGGCTCCTCAAAGGGCCACAGCTCTTCTCTCCTTCTCTCTTCACTCCTTCTCATTACCTGCAACATGGCAAGCAAGGGGAGTGTTTCAGCCCCGTTTGTGTTATAGCTCTTTTAGCCCTGTCATTTGCTGTGTCCCACTTCCAGGAAGAATGAGGTATGCAAAAAAGTGTAGGGTGAGCAAGGCAAATAAGTGCTTTATTGACAGAGCAGCTCAAAGGAGACCCACAGTGGGTAGTTCCTCTCCACAGGCAGGTCATCTCAATGAGTGTCCACCTCTCAGCAGAGGGGAGATCCACAGTGGTTAGCTCCTCTTCACAGGCAGGTCCTCCCAACATCCCTTTAGCTCTGGGCAGACTAGGCAGAGAGGAGACCCACAGTGGGTAGGTCCTCTCCACAGGCAGGACATCCTAACTTCTGTTCAGCTCTCAGCAGAGAGGGGTTTTATAGGCTTCAGAGGGGAGGAAGTGTGTGTGATTGGTCCACGAATAGCCTTGGGTGGGCCCGGAAAAAGCACCATATGTTCTCACTCCAGTCCATGGAATTGGCAGCCTGTACCAGGCCTGAAGGTGGAGCTTCACTGGGAAACCACCCCTTTCCACCCAGGAGCCTGTCAGCCTCTTGCTGCCATCAGCGTGCCATCCACAGAGTCCAGGCTGTTCAGGCCAAGGGATGCCTGCAGGTCCGTGCTGAGCCATCCTTAGTACCCCCCACTCAGCCTCTCTCCTGTGCTGTCAGGGCCCAAAGTCTGGAGGGGGCCAGGGCAGCAGAGAACTGTCACGTCAGCACCACCCTGAGCACAAGCACAGCTGGATGGGTTGTGATAGTGTCTGAGCTGAGCCTCAACTTTGCTCCAAAATCAAAGTGGAGAACAGGAGTAAGGGGAGTCCAGGCAGCAGGGGCAGGCCCTTCTGAGCCTGCAGGGGTGGGGGCCTTCCCAAAGAGCACAGGGATGCCCAGATCTGCAGCTATGGCTGGGCAGTGCATCTGCACCCAGGAGGGCAAGGCACCCACCCCTCCAACTTGGAAGCAGGCAAAGTTTCTCCCTGTTCCCAGCTCCTGCTGGCTCCGTGGAGCACACAGCCCTGGCCATGCCTCCCTCACTGCAGCCAGTGTCATGGGAGTGTCTACTGCAGATGGGCCGCTGCTTCCATCAATACTGATAATAATTGACTATGTTATTGGTTTATGTATTTACTATATTGTACTTTTCATCATCATTTTTAAGTGTACTCTTTCTAGCTATAAAAATGTTTACTGTAAAAATAGTTTGCTGTGTTATGTTGGCAGCAGCCGCATACATCTCATTTATGGTGTAACTTGATTGCTTCATTTTCTCTTGTGCTTGGTTTAATCTTGTGTTGTTTTGTTCATCATGATCCACAGGCATACAAAATCCATGAGTAATGTTGTCAATAGGTGGGTGTTGTCAATAAGTGATTGGGTAACAAAATTAAAAGTGATTAGGGACTACAAAGGTGGAAAATCAGGGGTGGTTATTGCTCATCAGTCTCATGTTGTCATAGCTTCAATCATGAAGAACAAGAACAAAGTGATAGAAGGTGTTTAAGAATCTGCTTGATCATGTCAGGAGTTCTAGAGCAGCCCGACCAACATGGTGAAACCCCTTCTCTACTAAAAGTACAAAAATTAGCCAAACATGGTGGTGCTTGCCTGTAATCTCAGCTACTCAGGAGTCTGAGGCAGGAGAATCACTTCAACCTGGAAGGCGGAAGTTGCGGCGAGCAGAGATCGAGCCACTGCACTCCAGCCTGGACAACAGAGCAAGACTTTGTCTCAAAAAAAAAAAAAAACAAAAAACAAAAAACAAAACAAAAAACAAAAACAGAATCTGTTTGATTGTAGGCAAAGAAGCTTACCAAACTTTGAGAATGATTTAGATTAGATATGGAGAAACTTCTCATGACCTGGATTTAAAAGCAGACACAGAAGTGTATGCTTCTCAGTATTGTGACAATCACAGCCAACGCAAAAAGTTTGTTTGCAACATTGAAAGAAAAGATTGAACCTATTTCACAGGTTCTAGCTTGGATGCAATTCTGCCTTTGATGCAAGCTTACTTATATGTATTCTTTCAAATTTTATTATTACTATTTTATTTATTTGAGACAGGTTCTCACTCTGTCCTCCAGGCTGGATTACAGTGTCACACATGTGACTCCCTGCAGCCTTGACCTCCTGGGACCAAGTGATCCTCCCACCTCAACCTCCCAATATTCTTGATTCTGGTTTCTTTGGATTTCTCTTGCTATCTCTCCAACTAACAATGTAGTTGAAAATAATTGTTAATATATATCTTATGAAGCATGTTCAAATATAAGATAAGTGTTATCCTAGAATTTATCTTCACATATCTGGTCTATCATATTTTCAGAAACTGATAACCTGTTTTGATGTAAAACAGTGTTCTATTTTACTGGGACCAAAATATTTTACTCACTCAATTGTATTTCTGGTCCTAAGAACCAATTAATGGAATCAAAACTGATTTGGAAACATAAATTGATTTATGAATCTAATTTATGCTATGCCAATTCAGATTTCTTAAATATAGAGTCTGTGAATTTTCTTCTCCTTCAAATAATATAGATTATTCTAGCTGTTCATGTTAGAAAGCCCTAAGTAATCTAATATATTAAAATATTTTATTGTGTTATATTCCACCCCTAGATAACACAAAAAGTGTAACTAGGAGATAGTAAAACTATGGTATTTCTACTAGTTAATGAAAATTATTGGCATACAGGTCTTTTCTAGGTTACCATTTTATCTCTAACATTTAACTCAGAATAAATCCAAATTCAGAGCTAAGCTTTTATTTTTAGAGCAAAATATCTTTTAAAAAATGTACTACATTACTTTTCCCAACTTTAAAATATACCTTTTTGAAATAAAGTTATAGAGGAACATAATGATACCAAAAAAGTGGCAATACCTTGTAATGCAAACAAAATAACAAATTTGATCTATCATTCAATCAAGTTAAATATTTTCTCTATGCAAATATTATCAAATTTTAATTATTTAAAGAGATAATCAAAATATGTAGTCAAGATGTAGGAGAAATGTATTATTGAGGTGTGTTGGACAGTTAGTTAATAAAAAATATCATATATTATCTGAATAATGTGATTTGGGGATTTTTAAAGTTTTTCTTAAAAATTGCAATTTGTGGGGTTTTAGTATTATTCTCAATAGCTTTAACAAAAGTCCTTTCACCTTTTTCCATTTCCAAATTGTGTTTCAGCTACTTTAATAGCATAGTTAATTGGTAAACTTGAGTATAGCATCCAACTTTTGAGTAAACAAGGTCACAAATTTGTATTCTAGTACATTACTTTAGTCTTTGTACTTTTAATGGAACAAATCAATGATATTCCTTTGGATCAATGTGTTGTAATTATTTCTGTAATATTGTAAATTTGTGATTACTCAAGATTTAATAGTAAATTCATTAATCTTACATAATTGACTCATTTGCATAAATGTCTATTTTGTATAACAATTATCCTTATAAGCTGCACTGTTTAAAGTGGAAATTCATGCTCAGGTTTTCTCTACTACATAGAGACACTAGTATACTTCCATACGGTATTTATGAAGATTGACTGCATGTTCAACTTGACTGGGCCACAGGGTGCCCAGATATTTGGTCAAACATTTTTTTCTGGGTATTTCGGAAAGGATGTGTTTGGGTGAGATTTATATTTAAATCAGTAGACTGAGTAAAGTAGATTGCCTTCCATAATACAGGTGGACCTCATCCAGTCAGTTGAAGTCCTGAATAAAACAAAACTGCCGTCCTTCCCCTGAGTGAGAGATAATTTTTCCTGTTGATGGTGTTTCAACTGGGACATCAGCTTCTTTTCCTGCCTTCACACTTGAACTAAAACATTGGCTCTCCCCGGGTCTTGAACCCGCCAGGCTTCAGATTAGAACTATAGTTTTAAGTCTCTTGGTTCTCAGACCTTTAGATTCTGACTGGAACTAAACCATAGCTCCTCTAGATCTCTAGCTAACTGATTCACACTGCAGGATTTGGTACTTGCCAGACTTTATAATTGTGTGTGCCAGTTGCTTATAATAAATCTCTCTATACATATGTGTGTATGTGTGTGTATTCTATTGGTTCTGTTTCTCTGGAGAACCCTGACTAATACAAAGTTATAAATATTTCAATTGGAAAAAAATAGATACGTGACTTCATATATATATTGGTTTTGGTGGGGGGAAAAGATGCCATCACAAACAACTGAAGGCAACATTTTTTGACTGTAATTCAAGATAAGGGAAAAATTTTAAAATGTTTTCTTTACATGCTGTGTTTTTTCCTTGAAAGAGTTTCTGTTAAAGACATATATTAAAAACTAATATATATTTCTACATTTATATTGTACATTTAATAAAATGTACAAATAAGCCACTAACTTCAGATAATACATTATCTCATAATCTTTTATGCATTTAGCTTATGAAAGCATTAGATTTTGCATTGTTTTGCTGAAATACAGACATTTTGACTTTATTGGATCATTTTCATAATTTTTTGACAACTGTATAATTAAGCAAGGCATATTCCAAAATGTAGCTCTTTATATTATGTAAAATATATTTTAAAAAAGCTAAGTCATTTAAAAGAGAGTAAAAAAGAGTAAAACTATGAATGAAGTTTTATACATATGCTTGTTATAAATATACTACAAAATATAAATAAAATAAATAAGAGCACTTATGAAGAAATTAAAATTTAAGCAGATACTACTGAAAACATACTTGAGGTGTTTACGTTAAAATGTTTACAAAAAGCAAACAGTATGCAAATGGTTGCTCATTTTTAAAATGCTTTTTAAGTACTTGTTTTTTTAAAACTGGGACTATAAGTTAATCAGACAACACACAGTCCACATTTCTAGATACACAATTTAAAAAATAATTTTTCATTATGTGAAATCAAACAAATATACTATACTACATTTGAAAAGCTTTTACAATCTTTAAGCTATTTTTCAGGCTTAACAAGACATCTCCACTGCCTAATTTGTTTAGGGTAAATATGTCTGCTAAAAAATTGAATACTTTCCTTCAAATCAGTTCTGTACTATCTGCAGATTATTATACATTCCCAAAACAATAACATTTTGAAATGCATGTAAATATTATCAGACTTCTTAAAGCGATCTTCAAAGTGCTAATTCTTGTCCTGATCTAGGCGATCCTATTTTTCACCCACTGTGTTTGATTTTCTATATTGACAATTTCCAGGTTTACCTGGTGAAGAAAACTCCAGTTCTCTTTTCCTTATACACTTGATATTCATGCGATATCATCTAGATATTAATCTGTTCCTTCGTAACTAAAATATATAGCTACCATCATTCTGGTTTGTTCTGAGGAAAGTATAGGCTATAAATAAGATGATTAAGGTGATTTGATTTCCAGTAAAGCTCTCTTCTTCCCTTGTATACTTGGATGTACTTCTTGCCACTCTGTTGTGTGAGGTTTGATTTCTTTTTCATCGTGTTTTTCATCAAAATCTCTGCTACTAGCGTCATCATTTTTATTTTGGGAACCTCTCTTCTTTTTCTGTTTTTTTTTTTTGTTGTTGTTGTTGTTGTTTTTTGTTTACTGCAGTTTCACTCATAGTAACCCCATCTACCTGATTCTGTAGATCCTATTTCACTGGAACAATGGCATGAGCGCATATATATATATATATATATTTTTTTTTTTGATTTCGCAGTTTTCTTAGATACTTAGGATTCTATTTCCAACCTCTTCTTTGATTTTTTCTTGTCAGTATCAACTTGTCTATGTTATTCTGGTTATTTCTCTGCAGTGCAGGTAAGTTGATCTTTCTCAAACGTCTGCCATTGCCTACCTTGAAAATTTAACCAATTCTGCATCGAAGAGTCTTCTGTGATACTGTCTTCTTTCTCTACCATTTGCAATTTTTGGCTTACAATCGCATAAGAACGTTTCTCAAGTATAGTTATACATATTCATATTTCTCATCTTCAAGGTCAATAGATTGGGATGATATGATTGTTTAGATTTCCATAAATTCTGTATAGTTGCAATGTCCTAATTTATCATTACAGTCCATTTCAACCATCCTCTTCAAAACAGTAAGTGGCAAAATGTCGATTGAAGAGCTGAAGCTACATGAGCAATCTCATAGGACAGCTTCATAAAGTTTCTAAGGATACTAAGTTTGAAACAAAAGGTTTGCTCCTCAACTTTGGTTCACTTTTATTTTGGGGGGAGATTATATAATTTTTTTCCCGAAGTACTACATGACATTATCTTAACATAAATTGTTGATGGTTTTCAAGCATCTAAGGATTTTAATCACAGCCATATGAGACAGTTATAGAATTATAATCTTCAAACTGGGTAGCTAATAGGGGCTTCGTTGTTAAAGTTAATCATCTCTTATCAGCTATATTATTAGAATATTATCACTTAGTATGCTAAGTAGATTGTTGTTATATTGGGGCTCAAATTCAGCTAAACTTAAGAACAAAATATTACATACTTACATTTTGATTTCGATGAACAAATTATACGCAAATCTGTGTTATGGACATTAGGATCTGGTCTCTTTAGCACATTGATATAACCAAGAACACGGACAAACTGAATAGATAGCCATAAATTTCAACATACATTGAGTAAAAACTAAAAATTATGTCTTTCTTATTGACTTTCAGAACTATCAAAGCACTGCTAAAGTTTATGGCTCAAGGACTTGCTATATCATCAAATTCTTTCTATGTTCTCAGGACTGTTCATCAGTTAAAGTAGTGTTAGCTTTGGCTGTCCACATGAACATCACTTTATTTCATTGTTTTCTTGGATAGTATTTTGTAACAGCCATTATAATTTTTAAAAACTTTCTTCTACAGTTCTTTCTTTAAGCTAAAGCTTAAAATGTCATAAGACCGTCTTCTTGATATTATTTGTAATCTTTGTATGTAAGAAATGAAATCAGTAACTCTCTGGAAGCACACCTTACTTTTTATTTTTAGAAGTAATATTTTGGTAATGATGCCACACAGATCTTACCTACATTTTCTAATATTCTTTAGCTGGATTTTCTCAGTCTTCCGGTCAGGGTGTCTGACGGTAGCATGTCCGGACACGAACCTCACGAAGGAGGTGAAGAAGTCGTTCCTGCTGACATTGTATTGAAACTGCTTCCCCACCATGGCACCCTCCTTTTCTTTCTCATTCTTACCCCTCTTCCTGCATGATCCTATGCGCTGCTGCAACTACTCCGAGGATGCCAACCCTGTGGGATGTACCGCTGACTGCGTGATGCTGCTGTTGACATTTCTAGCTCACCTATTTCTCTTTTAATTTTATCTTTTATTTTAGGTTCAGGGGTACACGTGCAGGTTTATTATATGGGTAAACTTGTGTCACAGGGGTTTGTTATACAGATTATTTTGTCACCCAGCCTAGTACTGGGTGTACTAAGCCTAGTACCCAATAATTATTTTTTGATCCTCTCCCTTCACCCATCCTTCACCCTCAAGTAGGCCCCAGTGTCTGTTTTCCCCTCCATGTGTCCATGTCTTCTCATCATTTAGCTCCTACTTGTAAGTAGTTAAATAGTAGCTCACCTATTTCTAACATTCAGCTCAGGACCTTGTTGTAAATGTTGTGCCACAGCAGTGTTTCTCAAAATGTCCAATGTAAATATCTTTGTCTCCTCGGATGCTCCCCAAATACGCAGATTTCAAGAAATCAGATCAACTGGATCTGATCACTTAGAGTTGGGTCTACAATGTAAAAGTTTAGTGAGACTTTCATAAAAAGCATGAGGAATGTTGTACTTGTGAGTGAAAACGTACTATGATCTGTCAAACTGAACGTAGTATGTTTTTGCCTTTAATGAGCAATGTGAGGCAGTTAAGCTGTTGAGAAGAGAGGGGAAGGTGAACTTAAGGCACAGAACAAAAAAGTGCTGCACTATTGTCTAAGTAATTTAGTTATGCACCTATTCAGCAAATGTTTATCAAGTGCGTATTGTATTTTAGACACAGCTCAAGGACCCAAGTATTACCATATGTACTAGTGAATCAAATGAAAAGAATACTTCTCTTCGTGGAACATGGAGTGAGCCTGAGGTGTGAGAAGATTAAGCAAAGAATTTTACAATGTCCTTCAAGTAGTTTGGTAAGGTGCACAGCAACATTTCTATCTATTTATCATCTGTCTATCATCTATCTATCTATCTATCTATCTATCTATCTATCTATCTATCTATCTATCTAATTGCTTTTACCTGACTATAAACTTCTGCTCCGAAACAGGAGAACTAGCCAATATCTAAGGGTTGCTGCCCACACCATCATTTCCCAAGGGAAACAGCAACATTGAAAACTAAAGATTTTAGCTAGAATGACTCAATCGTTTTTCTAGGAGATGTCTGAAGTATAACTCTAATGCTATTTACAAAACTGAAATCACTATGTGTTGCTGTTAACCCAGGAACAGCAATAAAACACAGAACACCAGTCAGGAGTTTAACCTGCCCTGGTGACTATGAGAGCCCACCAATACAACAGGTCAAGGGCAAATGAATAAACATGGCTTTTTTTTATTGTTCAGTGTTCCATTATTTATACATTTAAAATATTTTTAGTTGTATTGAGGTACTATTGATATACAATAAAGTGTACAGTTTTACAATGATGTCTGTGTGAAACCACCATCACAATAAAAAATTTCCATCAATCCCAAATGTTTCCTCATGTTTCTTTGAAACTCATCTTCCCTTCATTATATCTCCAGATACCTATATATATATATATATATATATACACACACACACACATATATATTCATATACACACACATACATATATACACACACACACACATATATAATCTAAATGTCACTATATACTAGTTTGCATTTTCAAATATTTAATGCAAATGGAATCACACAGCCTGGCTTTCAAAAAAAGTGCAGCATAATGATTTTGAGATTTGTCCATGTTGTATGTATCATACAACATGTTTATTTACTTTATTGTGGTGAAAAAAGCACCATGAAAATATGGGTTTCTCAGTTCCACACAACATAAAATACAGCTTTTAACAAAGCTTTTGGGGTTTAGGACATTATTGCTAACTGTCAGAACAACGTTATACAGCAGAAGTCTAGAACTTTCTCAGTTTACATAACTGAATAGTTTCTATTGCTATGTACTATTTTTTCTTCTAAAGTTTCTAATATTCCATTAAAATGTATCTTTAGCTCCAGAAGATTAATTTGGGACTTATAATTTTTGACCTTTTGCTTCTGCCATCTTTAAACTAATGCTTTCTATACAGATGTAGTATACCTTCTTATACAGATGTAGTATACGTTTATACAGATGTAGTATACAGTATATATATATATATACTGTATATACAGATGTAGTATATATCTGTATATACAGATATATACTGTATATACTGTATATATCTGTATATACAGATGTATATACAGATGTAGTATACAGATGTAGTATACGTTTAATAACTCTTAATTTTTTGGCTACTACCTCTATAATCTCCATCATTTTTGAATCTATTTACAATAATTGATTTCCTTACCGTGAGTTAAATATACTTACGTTTTTGCATGTCTGCTAATTTTTTTGATCAGATGCCAAACATTATGTCTGCATGATTGAATGATGAATACTCAGTATACTTTTTATTGTTATTGAACTTTGTTGTGGAATTTGGTTATGTGACTAGGAATTGCTTGATCCTTAGAGATTTGTTATTAAGTTTTGCAGATACAACAAAGTCCAGGGCTACCTCCGTGCCAGAACTAAGGCAATATGCTTCTCAGAACTTCACTTGATGCTTCTAGTATAGGAGATATTTCTACTCTTATAAGTACCTGAATTATTTGCAGGTCTTCTTGAGCTCTGAGGATTTCTCTACGTGCTCCTTTTTAGTGGTTGTTTCCCTGGCTCTGTTTCTTTTCATCCATGACCTATTCACTATTCAGCTAAAGACTTGAGAGGAACTCTCTTTGGATTTCCAGAGTTCTCTCTGCAGTTTTCTCCCCTTTGGTACTCTAGCATGCGATCTCTGGATGTCTGAGCTTATTGAGCTCTGAACTTCGTGTTCTCAACTCTGGGGAACCTCTGGCCTTTTCTAGTGTTTCTACTCTGCAGCAGTGTTACTGCTGCCTGTAATCTCTCTGTAATCGGTTAACTCAGCCAATTCTGTGGTTCATCCCAGGTACTTCCATTCTCAGGAGTAAGTGTCCTGTATTATCTATTGTCCACTATGTGAAAACTCTTGTTTCGCATGTTTTGTCTAGTTCATTGGTTACTTTAAGGTGAGGTGATAAATATGCTCTATTTTACTACATCATGGAGAGAGGTAGAATTCTCAACATTATGTTTGAAAATTAATTTGTTAAAATTTCTCCTCTATTTGTTTAGTGAAATAGACTTTGCAAGAAAGAAAGCATTTCACACATATGTTCCTACTTCAAAAACTTTAAACTCAGAGATTTTAGTAATGGCTGAATTTATTAAAACATCGGTTTATATTCATCAGTTAAATTTCACAAGATTTATCAGCAAATCCAGTCAAATATCCCTTAGACAGATGATAATACACAAATGATAGTTATATATAACATAAATGAATTTCATAATGTTGAACCAAAAAGCTAGATACAAAATAATTTATGTTGTGTGAGTCCATGCGTGCAAATATCAAAAACCTGCAAAAGTAATCTATGGTATTAGAAGGTATAATCACAGTTAATTTGTACACACACAAAAAATGTGATGATCATACAATAAGAAACTTCTTGGGCGCTGGTAATGTGTTTCTCAATATACCTTGCAAATATTTTCTCCAGTTATTTTTAGCTTGCATGGATTTGTTATATTTTAGTTGTATGAGAAATTTTCATTTGTAGCGAATAAAATTTATAAACATTATATTTTCTCTATTTTAGCATTGAATTCTTCTAAAATATTTTAGATTCAAATTTTTTTTATAATTGTATTTATATATTTGCTCCATCATAGCAAAAGTCTATGCTCCAACAACATATGTTTTGAAAACAGGAGTGAGATATCCTTTCTAGTATAGGTTTTTTTCCTATGAAAAGCAGCTACTTGGTTCAAAACGATTTTTCATATCTTAATTTTATAGACAGATTCTTTCTTGCCCAGACTGGAATGCTTCAGTCTACCAATTCAGATGCTTATCTCCTATGGAAACACCTTCAAAAATACACCCAGAAATAATGTTTACTAGCTATCTGGGCATCCCTTACCCCAGTCAAGTTGACATAAAAAGTTAACCATGATAGTGATAAATTAAATGCTTCTGGAACATTTTATGTTATGTAAACATACTATATACATGCAGTATGGGGATGTGTATATACAGATCTGCATATATATTATGTAGACAAACATACAGATACTCTCTATCTCTGTGTGTGTGTGTATGTATATATATATGTGTGTGTGTGTGTGTATATATATATATATATATATATATATATATATATATATATATATATATATATATATAGTGTTGCCTCATGTGTTACGCTAGTTATGAGTTATGCTAGTTTCCCAGTTTTTTAAATAGTTATATTGTACTCCTTGTCTATTTTATTGTATTAGATGACTTTCAGGAAGGATGGTATGTTACTGTGTTAGTTTTACCTAGATATCTAATCAGTTTAAATGAAATTGATTTTACAAAATTATCTTCATTGCTTGTAAACACATTTACTTATGAAAAACCAAAATCAACTTTTGAAAGTTTTCTTTTTTTTTTTTTTAAACCAAAAAATGGTCTAAAAAAGGATGTAAATCCAGGAGACAAAAGAAGAAAATGTACAAAGAATCCCAGCGTGTTATTGAAGGTACAATATGATTTTTTTTTTTAAATCGAAAGGCCCTAATTCAAGTTTTGTGAAGTGTTATATGAGGCTTTAGCTGTGTGATTCCTGATAAAGTCAGTGATCCTCATGGACTATAATGGGAGTCACACAGCTACAACCCCAGGAATCCCTTTGCACATTCAGTTATGTCTATAAAACTGTTTAGGCAATTTAGATATTATTTTGCTTCAGTAAGAAGAAATAATTTCATGTTTTAAAAAGCTTTTAGTCTCCATCAAAAAATACAGACTAAAACAGTTTATTATAATTTTAAAGAAAGAAATGATCAACATAATTAAATGTTGTGAATATGTTTTGGCACTACTTAATTTCATATCGTAATAAAATGAAGAAATGTAGTTCAATGACATGAACATTTAAATGAGAATGCAGCATCTACCATGAATACCTGGTCTGGTGACTCCAGAGTCAAAGTACTTTTGGAACTTTATTATTTTAATCATTTGTCATCTTTTCAATGCAAATAACAGTGACCATAAAACAATGGTACATTCCCTTAGAAAATTTAGACGAGAAAAAGAGAAAAAAATAAATCCTTTGTTTAAAATTTATTCATTTATCAATAAAAAATTGGGCAAGTTCAGTATCTATTTTATCAAATATCTTTTACTCCTTTTCAATTTTACTCTATTTCTTTCTTTTTATTTTCTCACAACACACACATGCTCACACCCGAGCACCTATGCACACACATGAATGAGTCTGAAGATGCACAAAAACTTTTATGTCTATATATTTTGATAGCTAAGAGGGCTTTTCTAAAGCCAGATTGCTCAAAAGGAAATCTATCCCAGACCACTTTACACCTAAGTAGGTATCAATAACAGTCTTACCTCTGTGTATCTCAATTTTCTCTAATCTGTAAAATAGGAAAACTAATAGATCTATATTGTAGCATTATCATGAAGAATATATGTGTTAATGTGTGGAACAGAGCTTTTACATATTATAAGATCTCCAAATTAAAGCGAATAAATTTAGATTATTTACATCCACATTTCAACTAGACATTTTACGCTATGCATACTTTGCCTAAGGTAAGGTATTTAAAAATTTGTACATTTATCATAAGTATCAAATATCGTGCTTGACATTATAGTGTACATTCTATAAGTGTGCTATAAATTGGTGTTTATTAATATGCTTATTTTGACAGATGAGGAAACAAGTGCACAGTAGTTAAGTGTGTTATTGAAGGTCATGAACTTAGTTACCGGTAGAGCTGTAAATCAGACTTTGATTTTCTGGCAACATATTAATTATTTCATACCAAAACAATTTTGTGTATGTTGGATAAGTGTTGTACAACAGCTGTGAACAAAGGTAACAAGATCCATTCTCTGACACTTCTCATGTTGAAGCAAGAAGTGAGAAAAAACAAATACGTTAAGAATTTTAACAATGATAATTTTCCAAACAAAATAAAATGAGATAATTTAGAAGAAATAAATAGATAAAGAAGGGTTATTTTAGATAGAAGTATCAGAAAAAAATACTGTTAGCAGAGTTAACATCTGAAGTGAGAAGTTAATGATGAGAGGGACTTCCCAGTTGAACTAGGGGTGGGAGTGCAGGGTCAGGTTTCAAGACAATGAGAACTGTAAGAATAAAGGCCTTTGTGAGAGAAATAGTGGGATTAAGGATGCCAGCTTGAGTGAGTGAGTGCATACTAGAAAAGATTATTGGGGACCCGGTGGAGTGGCTCAGGCTTATAATTCCAGTACTTTAGGAGGCTGAGGTGGAAGGATTGCTCCAACCCAGGAGTTCAAGACCAACCTGGACAACACAGGGAGACTCATCTCTACAGGCAATTAAAAAAAAAAAAAAAGATTATTGGGAAGGGAAAGAAAATTAATCAACTATAATAAGTTGATTTGGGACAAGTTAAGTATGCAATATCTAAATAAATTATTAAAATGGAAACATTGGATTGGGAATTGAAATATACGTGTGATGCTTGTGATGTATGATGTTAATTTCATTGACGGCACTGAATGAGGGAACTCATACAAAGAAGTGTAGGTGGAGACATGAAGAGGGCACTGGGTCAAGCTTTAGGGTACTCTAAATTTTAACAATAATTTTAAAAAATGATCCAGCAAAATAGATAGAGATGAGGCAGTTGGATCTAGACAGAAAACGGATCATATTGTTATAAAAATTAAATTAAACTTTTTTTTTTCTCAAAGAGATAAGAGAGATCATGCCTACCAGATGCAGTTAAATGGTCAAGGATGATGAACATAGAAGATAGTTTACAACATGGATTCTAGTGGAATGATGTGGTAAGAGGTCTGATTTCTCTGGATTACGGGAGGACAAGGAAGTAGGAAATGAGAGGGTGTTGTTTGGGACAACTCTTCCAACAGATATTCTAGAACAGAGACCTGCTTTAGTGGCAAGTAAAGAAAGGTTACGCATTAAATGTAAAAACATATTAGTGAAAGTAATAGACCATGTTAGCTAATAAAGACGATCAAATAAAGAAAGTTAATTTGATGATGCACACAATGACAGTAAGTGGAAGAGCAAAATATTTAAAACAATTAGAATATATCAAATCTTGGACACAAAGAGAGGAGTTAGCCTTAGAATAATTCAGGAATGTATTATTCACTTGGAGAGGAGGAAACAATGAGAGTGATAGTCTAGTTACAGTTGTTAGCCTCATCTAGATTGTTTTCTAACACCAACCACCAATTATCTGAGATAGCAAGTAGGTGCCCTATGAATTACTAATTGTTGAATTCTGACACTCTATAATTGGAGTTAGAATCAGACTCCGCAAGTCAAGGGCTCAGTATCAGAAGAGTACCCTCACTTCAGAGGTCAATCACAAGTCCAGATCATTTATACTTCTGACTGCCTAGCTTTAAAATAAGGGTTCTTGCAATCTCCTCCTCAGCTTCCATAATTTACTAGAATAGTTCATACAAATCAGAATAGCATTTTACTTACATTTACTGGTTTATTATAAAAGATATTATAAAAGACACAGATGCACAACCAGATGAAAAGTATATAGGGTGAAGGTCTGGAAGGGTCCCAGTGTGAGAACTTCTGTCCCTTTGAGTTGAAGTGCACCACCTTTCTAGAACATGGATGCATTCACTAACTCAGAAGCGCATCAAACTTGCTGTCCAATAATTTTTGCGGAGTGTCATCTGCTCTCCACATTCTTTCCAAGAATTGGTAGGTGGGTCAAAAACTTTCAGCCTTCTCTCCAGTTGGTCTTTTTGGTGCCCAGCCCCATTTGGGGTTTATCAATGGGCCTCATGCTAAGTCACCTCAATGACAAAAATTCAGGTATGACCAAAATGGAATCCTTAGACATAACAAAAGACATTTCTATTACTCAGGAAATTTCCAGGGTTTCAGGTGCTTTGGGACAGGAACTGGAGGCAAAGACCAAATATATTTCTTATTAATACCATAGCTGACATTTTTGCACTGTGGGATTACAGAGAAAAGCACTTAATTATATGCCTGTTGTTAAGAGTAAAGTGAGTTTGGTGGGTTAGATGTTGAAGGAGGTAAGAGAATGTACAAAATATTTGTTTAGCCAACTAAGAAAGTAAACATACTCATTGAAGTGAAGCAGAATTCTGTAAAATGTCAAGTGCATGAGCTAAATCGAAGTATCAGATAATCAGTATTACTTGAATCAGCGATGAAGATAATGCTAAAAAATTTCAAGTAATTGGTCATTAAAGGGGCTCAAAAAAATTAGAACGAGATCTAAGACATCGGGTACAACTTCTTAGGTCCTGTCCCTACGCATCAGACATGTGCTGTCTGGCCCAGAATAACAAACTGAGTCTCTAATTATGTCGGCAAATCATTTCACACAGAAAGCAGAATTTTAGCAAATGAAACACATGCATTTTATATTTCAGACAATTGTGTAAGTTATGATATTATTCAGAAAGCTCAATTTCAGAGATTTTGGGGTTTATTTAGTATAAGAAGTCCTTTGGGGAGGGAATATCTTGGTAAGTTTATTCAATAGATAATGATCTTTTCTCCTAACAAATATTTAACTGGAAGTCCAGTTCCAAGGGCCTGGATCTGTACCTATTTCTCTTCCTTTTCCCTCAAAGCAGTTCCATCACCCTCCCAAAAGGAGCAAGACAAACATAGACCAACTGTTTTAACTCCTGATTTTTCAGGGCTCATCTTCAAAAACTTAGTGGTTTTTACATGAGAGAAGTCATTATGATTTTGCTGTTGTTTGTTTGTTGTATAAGAGGAGTAGGGTTAATGGACTTGAAGTTTTGAAAAGGTTTAGAAAATATCAGAATGGGCATAACAGAAAAAATGCTAACGGGGTAGTGGTCTAGCAGTGGAGTGATGAAAGCTAAAACTTTAAAAATGGTATAGTTATTGGTAACAAAAATTTAAGATATGAAAGTGGAAGGTAGAAGTAAAATACAGAAGAATACTGTAGGAGGTTAATGAACATTGAGAATCCGATTGAAGAGAAAGATATATATATTCTTCAGTTAAAACTTAACTACTATAGAGAAGTTAAAATGACATGTGTTCACACTGAACTCTTGTGAAATATTTTGTGAGTTAAGTGTCTGAAAAGTATTGTGTTCAGTGTTATTATTCTAAAGGCATAGACCTTTTAGGGCTGAATCATGATTTTGCTAATGAAATCTACCTTTTAATGTTTATTCATAAGGTCCTAATGAATTGTCAAGTGCAATCCATCAAAACAAATTGAGACACATTTGCAGAACATTGTGCAGAATCTGACCTTCACCTAAATTTTACCTGGCTAAATCTTCTGTATACTCCTTTGAAATTTCCATCATTAAGCCAAACGTGTTTCCCAGTTGGCTTGGATGTCATGGGCAAACATAATGTAAGGAATTGAATAAGTTTATATTATATATTTAATAATCAACCCTCTTCTACTCAATGGCCAACTCTGGCAGTCCTAGAATTATTAATAATTAATAGTAGGGATAATATTATTTGCTTCTATAGAACTAGAAGATTTTCTCCCTTTTAATCAAGTGAAAAACAAACTAGATTAGAATTTGTGCATGACACATACATGTATTTCATACCTGTGACATAACCACACTATCAAAAGAATAGAAAAGATTACGGGGCTACATGTTATAATTGGTGAAATCTTCCAATAGCAAAAAAAGTTACACCAGGCCCACTGAGTTAATAGTAAAAATATATCAATTAAGTTCTATGACAAATAACCTACTGAACTTAAGAACAGCTTAAGTAATTCTAGTAAAGTACAAATTATTTTAACCAGTAAAGCATTCTAGATACTATTTTAAGTAGTTTGGCATTATTTGCAGATTAAAGTATGTGATAATAAATTAGGTGATTCAAGAGTTTATTAAAAATGTCCTGTTTTCCCCCAGTGCTGAATTAACCTGTAAAGTATAAACTGCATGTTTACTTGCTTCACCTGTAAATATCCACTATTAAGTGCTGTACTAATTATTGATAAGGTATCCTAGGAAAAGAAAAACGATTAAGACAGTAACTATTAGTATATTTATATTTACATAATTTGCAATATCTTGAGAAGAGACACAAGTATAATATTAGCAATAGTAACATTTGAGATCATATCACAGACATTAATGGAAAAAAAAAGTCATGGTGGAAGCTTAGATCACAGCAAGATCAACACTCTTAGAGTGTAGAATAACTTTTATTTTAGAAAATGGTACCTGTATGTAAGATTAAACTTTGTTAGCAAAATTCCCTGAGCCGGCCAAAACATGGAGGGAGTTATACAGTCATGTGCAGCATAGTGATAGACTGCCTATACAATGTGGTCCCATCAGATTATAATGGAACTGAAAAATTCTTATTGCTTAGTGACATAAAAGCCATCATAAAGTCCATCTGAAATAGATTGCTCACATGTTTTGTAATTATGGTGGTGTACACACACCTACTGGGCTACCAGAGGTATGAAAGTGTTATAAATACAATTATACAAAATATGCAATACTTGATAATGATAATAAATGATTATGTTAATGGTTTGTGTATTTACCATAGTTTTTATCATTACTTTACAGTGTATTCCTCTATTTATTTATTTTTTTTTAGAAAAAAGGTAACTGTAAAACTAGACAGATTCTTCAGGAGGTTTTCCAGAAGACATTGCAGCTCCATGCATGTTACTGAACTAAAAGGCTTTCCATTTGGAAAAGATGTGGAGGTGGAAGACAGTAATATTGATGTCCTAACTCTGTGTATGCCTAGGCTAATGCATGTGGTTTTGTCTTAGGTTTCTGCAAAAAAGTTTAAAAAGTAAAAATAAAGATAAAAATTATTAGAAATAGAAGAAAAGCTTATAGAATAAGAGTATAAAAGGAAATATTTTGTATAACTGTAAAAAGTGTGTTTATAGCTAAGAGCTATTACAGGAGTCAAAAAATTAAAAAATAAAATAAAAATGTTTAGTATTTTGGAAGGCCAAGGTGGGCACATTTCCTGAGCTCAGGCGTTCAAGACAAGCCTGGGCAACATGGTGAAACTCTGTCTCTACTAAAATACAAGAAAATTAGCCGGGCATGGCGGTGTGCACCTGTAATCCCAGATACTCAGGAGGCTGAGGCAGAATGCTTGAACCCAGGAGGCAGAGGTTGCAGCGAACCTAGATTGCACCACTGAACTCCAGCCTGGGCGACAGGGCAAGACTACATCTCCAAAAAAATAAAAATAAATAAAAATGTGTTTTCATATTTGAATTTTTAAGCCAAAATGTTACAGTAAGCTAAGATTAATTTATCAATGAAGAAAAAAATTATTTTTAAACTATTCAGAGTAGCCTTAGTGGATAGTGTTCATAAAGTCGACAGTAGTGCCAAGTTATATCCAAGGACTTCGCATTCACTCACTACTCACTCATTGACTCACCCAGAGCAACTTCCAGCCGTGTCAGCTCCATTCATGGTCAGTTTCCTATACAGATGTACCTTTTAAAAAATCTTTTATGTCATATTTTTACCGTACCTCCTCTATGTTTAGATACACAAATACCATTGTGCTACAGTTGTAATGGTTTTTGTCTTTGTGCAATACAACATTGTGTACATTTGTTATTGGCACTCAGTACTGTAACATGCCATACATGTTTGTAGCCTAGGAGAGTAGGCTATACTCTATAGCCTAGGTTTGTAGTACCATATACCATGTAAACTTGTATAAGTACACCCTCTGTTGTTCACAGTGATGAAACTGCCTAAGGATATGTTTCTCAGAATATATCCCTTAACATTGTTAGGCAATGCATGATTTATTTCAGGTTGCGACAATGTGAATCGATTTCCAGAGTCTACATGAAATGTTTAGGGTGGTAATATTTAAAAGGTGGGTTGGGTCCAGAATTTCAAGCATTATGAAATATGCTCATTAAATTGTTTTATATCAATTTTAAATATCAGCACAAGTCATAGAGAAATAAGATGCCTACTGAAAATTGTAGAATTTTGTAAGTAGTCCAAATGATGATTCCTTCTTTTCTGGATATAATAAGTTATTTATTTTGTAAATAATACTATGAAAGTAAATTATACCTTAAAACATTTAATTAAATATTCAAAATGTTCTTCTCCTTAATGAAACAATAAGATTTTGGAAAAACAGAATTCTACCATTTTTATAGTTAACACCATTAGGAAAAATAAAATGTGACTAGCAATTGCAGCAAGGCAAGATATTAAGGGTGCAAGGCAAAGCAAAAGAGGGAATTGTTCAAATGTAGAAATAATACGCCCCATAGTAAATCAAATGTTACATTTTTTCAATAAACAGAATATATTACTCTAATATAAAATAATTATATTGTTGATTCAAATATCAGAAATAGGAATATTAAATCCTTAAGTTTAGAAATTGAAGGGAAAATTGATCCAGATAATTGATCATCCTTTTGACACTGAAAGAAATAGAATTTTAAGGAAATATTAATTCTTTAAAGGATTCAGATTCTGAAAGATATTGATAACTGTTTAAAATAACTGTTTAAAATAAAGTGAATATCTGTGAAACAGTTCCAGTGCTAGGTTGGCAAGGAAAAGAAGAATTCAATACAGCAAGATTTATCACCAGAATGAGGAAGATCGTTGACAGGAGAGCAATGGAAATATAATTGTGTTAGATGGTGTAATAATAAAAACGTAATAAAAAGGTCAAAGGCTTATAGGCTCATAAAACATTTTGAAAGGTGAACAATTCATATTCTATTAGCCAGACAAGAAAAAATATGTATATGATAAAGCTACTTTTCCCCAAAGTTTAGGAAAATGTTCTTTGCTAACCCATGCAAAGCTTAAGAGATTTGTACCCTAGAACATTATCCTGCAAACTTATTTCTTCTCTGATAGAAATAAAGGCAACATTGTTTACTAATAGATGTTGATAAAATGTAGGAAAGTCATAGCTTACTGTAATATTGTATTATAATTTTTATTCTGTATTTTTCATGCATTATCTTGACCACAATGGTGGTTAGCAAATATTTTCTTTTGTTTCATTACTAGTAGTAAAGAATTTTAGTCCTGGGGCAATTTCACATGGCAATTTATTATAAAGATAACTCCTATATTTAGCTAAATAATTTTAGATATTTAAGATCAATACTAACAGTAGCATAGAAAGACTATGCACAGTGATGCAACAGGAAAAAATATATTTGGCTTCCCCACTGTCACATACACATACACACATATAACATTACATGCTTGTCATATATACTTTATTTTGTGTTTTATATATTATATTTCATGCAATCAAACTGACAGAATATTTTATAATGTCCAATCAGAACTAATCTTATATCATTAAATCATACATATATGTGTAATAAAATGTGCTATACATATATGTGTAAGAATAACAAACTCCTAGAAAGCAATAATACAAAAAATAAATAACAAGTGAGGACTGGGGAAAAAAAAGTCATGAAAAGAAGTTCATAGAAGAGGAAATACCAATTGCCTCTTTCTAAGAAGAAAGGCTAAACCTCTTTGATGATAAGTTACATGAACATCAAAATTTCTTTTTAAGTAAGATTTTACGTGCTGTCCATGGGCATAAATTCAGTCTGACAACACCAAATATTGGAAAAGATATGGATCAGTAGGATTATTTGGTCATTGTGAAGGGATAAGAAGTACTGAACACTTAAAAAAAAAAATGGTGCTGTTTTTCAAATTGGGCACATCTGTACCAAAGGACAAGGACAATAATGTTTACAACTTTGATCTGTTGGTGGTAGTTTAAAAACTAAATATCTGAAAACAATCAAAGTGTCTGTTGATAGGAAAAATGTATACAATGGCATATATTATAGTAGGTACAATTGTGCAATGATATGAAAGAATCCTAGTAACTTAACGGTGAGTTGCCAAAAAGAAAGTCCGAAAGTAATAACATGATATTTTATAATGTTCAATCAAAACTAATGTTATATCATTAAATCATACATATATGGGTAATAAAAATATAAAAACTTAAATAGGAAAGACATCATGGTGTCCTCAAACAGGAAAACCTCTGTGAAGGTGGTAGATTGAAGAGTTAGGGAGAAAACCATGAATAGACATAAGAAGCAGGTCGTTTCATTGTTGTTTGGTTGAAAGTCAGTTTGTTCATGTGAATCATGCTATAATAAGTTCTTATTTGAATCATTTGTTTACTTTTTAAAATAACAAAAGGCCATATATAGAAAAAAAAAGCTTGATACAATTCAGTGCATCAGGAACAAAAACAATCACCAGAAATAAAATCTGTGATATAAATTCATATTGTATGTATAATTAGTAGGTAAATAAATAGTGAATAGAAGAGTCAAATTTGTCAACAATATTTTTAAGTTGTTTTAGTCCATAAAAGTAAAATGTATGAGTAGGCCTCCAAGGGTTGTGGATCCACTTTTCTATAAATCAAATTCCTCAAACTTTCTTAACTCCACATTCTGCATATAGAAAATTGACATAACGATGTCAATTTGCATAGTTATTTGGGGAGATTAATTATAATTATATGTGTGAAAAAACATGGGGAAGGATATTTCCTCAGTAAATATTAACATGAAAACTCCTAATGGTGGTAGACTTTCCCCTCTACAAATATTACCTGGAGAAGTTCCATATTAAAATCAGATGTTTTGGATTTGCAACAAACACTATCTATTATGTAAGCTCATCTTTCTGATCATGTCCTCAGAAGAAAACCACAAACAGCCCAGTTGTTTGTAGCAGGTATCATACCACATGTAGTGTTGTGGAATTTCTTATTTCTTACTCAACATTAATGTTACAAATATTCACCTAAAATGTTGTATGTCTCTTTAGGTCATTCCATTTTTATTGCTATATTATCAATCGTTGTATTAATATATGTTTTCAGTTTCCTGTCAGTAGGAATTATGTTCTCAAGCTTTTTAATATTAATAACATTCTTACCATAATAACAATATCTTGTTAATGTCTTCTGTTCATTATGTGCAAAACATTCTCTTGAGTGTTTACCTCAAAGAATGAAGTCCAGAAGGTATACATATTTATCATATAATGTAACTTTTTCCCAATTTGGTTCTGTCCATTTTGACTCCTACCAGACATGTGTAATAGATATCATTAATTTATATTCTTTCCCTTGTGTGTTTTTCTCATATTTCTTATTTAGCAAATTGAATATGATTAAGATAGTATTGCATTATAGTCTTTATTTGTATTTTCTTGATTAATAGTAAAGTTGAACCTTTGTTTTAAAATCTATTAGTTATAACTGCTTCACTTGTGAAATTACTGTTCATTTTTTTCTACCAATTTTTCCATTGGATATGTATGCTTTGTATGCTTTCAAATTGGTTTTACAGGAGTTATGAATATTACTTCTTTGTTGGTTATAGATGTTATGAATATATTCTCCTAGCTATTGCCTTAAGTTTTAAGGTGTCATTTTATAAAACGAAGTTTTAAATTTTAATGTAGCTAAATGGATCAATCTTTGTGTCTTGTCTAAGCAGTTACTTCTTTCTTGATAAACAAATGCACCTGTATATTCTTAAATTTGTTAAGTTTACACGTGACATATAAAACAGCTATAGTTAATTTTTCACATGCAATTAGGTACAGATCTAATTTTACATTTTTCATGTCTTTTAATGGATGGTGCATGATTTATATTCCAGTTATTCTATAGACTTTGTTTTGCTCAGTGGTCTTCCAGGATATCTTTTATAGCAAAGTTTCATATACATAGGGGTCTGTTTCTGGGTTTTCTACAGTTTTTACTTTGTATTTTTATTATACCTTAATTGTAGGATACATGTGAAGAAAATGCAGATTTGTTACAGAGGTATACATGGTGGTTTGCTGCACCCATCAACCTGTCATCTACATTAGGTATTTCTCCTAATGCTATTCCTCCCTTAACCCCCACCCCCTGACAGACCCCAGTATGTGATGTTCCTCTCCCAGTGTCCATTTGTTCTCATGGTTCAACTCCTACTTATGAGAGAGAGCATGTGGTGTTTGGTTTTCTGTTCCTGTGTTAGTTTGAGAATGATGGTTTCCAGCCTCATCCATGTCCCTTCAAAGGACATGAACTCATTCTTTGTTATGGCTGCATAGTATTCTGCTGATAGTTTCCCTTCAGCTTATTTTACTACTCCCCATCTCATTTATTCCTTTCATTCACTTTCCTGTATTTCTACAATACTACATCAATTTTTTCATAAAGTGTTGTTAATTTTAACTTTTTTCATAATTAATTAAAAACTGTATTCAATAATATGATCATTTTAAATATTGTATGCTTGTCTACCAGTTGATATTAAAATTAAATACAACCATAATATTTATATTATTATATCAAATTTGTCCCCTGAGCAGAAACAAAATTATGTTATCTATTTCATTTCATATTTTTTTCTGAATAATATTTTTATTTCTCTATGTCTTGCATGATTTTAATGTAGACAGCTTCAAAGTCTAAGAGACACTGGTAAATATTTTTAATGCCATTCCCCCTCAACAAATATCTTCCTCCAGAAAACTCTATCCATCTCCTTGCATCTCAATGGATGAGTCTTTGGGCTTCATGCGCTTTTATCTTGTTATGATGACCTGTTCTGTTTCTTGCTTTTGTTAGATTTGGGTTTATCAGGGGCTCTGTGAACTTGAAAGTGGCTTTGCGAACTGCAAGATTTACTTTGCACAGCATTACCTGAAAGCAAAAATATAATATGCTTAAATATCATGGTATATGCTATGTCTATCAACCCATCCATAATAGCACTCTTAAGCCTCCTCTCTAAGTTGCTTTAAGTTATTTAGAAAAAAAAATCCTTCAATTTGTATTGGAAAGAATGGGAGTGGAGAGAGGATACAGTGCTTAGCTGCTAAGCACTTAAGTTTAGATACACAGTAGGTAGGTGAGATAATTCATTATCTGCAAAAGAGATGATATAGTAAGATAATTATGAGATTGACATGTTATCTAGGTTAGGAAGATACTATTTAAACCAGAACTTTCTGGAGTAGTAAAAGCTTGGCAATACCTGTAATGTTCAAAAGAGTAGATGTTCTTAGTCTTTTAGAGTTGGTGGGTGTGCTAAACTTGAGCATCTAAATTTGTACTTGGAAAGGCACTTTTATAGACCCTATGCAAATCATTTTTAAAATTTATTCAAATTATTCTTTTTAAGTTAATTTAATTTTTTTTTCAAATACTTGGAGGATTCACATTGAGTTAACCAACTATTGAACAGATAGAGTGTAGGAATATCTTTCAGAAGATGTTAAAACATGTTTTGCTTTGTCAGGTAAAGGAAAAGTTTGCCAAAGAATAGCATTTTATTTATTTCTCAATTTCTTCAAAATTTTTAGCAAAAATTCTTAAAACAGGTGTCTATACAAGCTGTCTCTGATTTATTTCCTACCTTTTTAAATCCAAAAATCCTCCATTTATCCTCCTCCTACAGCCACTCATATAAAGATGAGCAATGAGCTCAGCATGCCAAATTTAGTGGTCAACTCATAGACTAAACTTATGAGAATTGTTTAATACATTTGATCATCCTTCCTCCTTGAAACACAAGTTTACCAGGGCGCCATATATTCCTATGGTTTTGTTTTGTTTTGTTTGTTTGTTTTTACTCATGTAGTCACTCTTAGATTTGTTGATAGTTTCTTTCCATCACTCTAAACTCTACCATTTGGAGATCCTTCATGAAAGACAAGCCTCTAGTTGCCTTTGGCCAACCCAGTTCCTCTTCCTTTCTCACTTGTAGTTCTCAAGAATAACTGTAGAATATGCCTGGAATGCAAAATTCTGAGATGAAGAGACACTAGCTTGAAAAGCCCCAAATCTGTTTTAGTCTCTCCTAGAGTAGGATTTCCTTTAATGCTATTGCCCAGTACATCATGTTGTCCCCTGGTATAAAACCCCAGGCAGATTATGCTTTTACCATGTCTCAGCTGAGGTGCAAAGTGGGACATGTGCAGACAAAACTTCATCCACACTGGGCAGCTTTCTTAAGTCTTAGGGAATTGGCTTACCATGAACTCTAGGCTTCTTTGTGCCTTGTTGCCTATGAATTGAAAAGTTGCTTTGCTTAACTTGTTATGTGAGTGTTCTGTCTCATCAGCCTCATGCAGGTGGATTGACACTAGTGCCTGAAATTTAGAGAGGTGTTTGGAGTCCTGATATTGACTCTGGCACATAGTAAAGGACTTCATATTGAGGGTTCATATTGAAGCCTGTGGTCTCTTTAAGAGATTTTAAATCTGATGTTAACAATGGTCAAATTTCTATCTACACTCATGACTTCTGAAGTCTAATATTTCAACTTTAGCTAGGTTTACTAATATCTTGGGAAACTCCTCTCTGTACCATGAACCTGCTATTTATGCAGCTTTTTCCTTCTCTGCAAAATCAATATTTTTCTTTCAGTTACTCAGACCCAAACTTTTGATTCTTCCTTGATTCTTTGTTTTTTCTCACAACTCACTTCAAGTTCTCAGCAAATTGTGTAATTACTACTATTGGAATACAAAATAAAGAGGAGAGATTTATTTTGAAGAATTGTTTCACATGACTGTTGGAGATGGCTGGAATTTTATTGTCTGGAGGCATAGTGGGGAGTTGATGTTGCAGTTTGAGTCCAAAGGCAGTTGGAAGCAGAATTTCTTCTTTCTCAGTCTCAGTCTGAGCGCTCCTCAGTCTTTTTCTCTTAAGGCCTCCATCTTATTGGATGAGTCCCACTCACATGGGAATGTAATGAGCTTTACTCAACGCCTACTGATTCAAATGTTAACATCATCTAAAAATATACTCCCAGGTAGCATACAGACTTACACTTGATCAAATATCTAGATACCGTGGCCTAGCTAAAGTTGAAATATAAAGTTAACATCACATGAAGAGGGAAAGTTCATCTGCCTTTACTGAATGTCCAAATTTCAACTAGTTAGTACTACAATGGTCTGGATATGCACTCATAGATTATCAGACCCATTAATGGGAACACTAGAGGTGCTGTCACCTCTTTCCTCTCTGAAAATCATTTCACATAAACAGCACGTTTATCTGGAACACTGAGCATGATAATTTCAGACACGGCACAGGACTTGACTTGAAGGCAGCATAGGTTGAATAGTTTTCAAGCTGAGGGTCATTGCCTTTCCCAGAAACAAATTAAGAAAATAAAATATACAGATTTGGATTTGGAAAGATAAACTCAGTGCTCTTTTCTACTCGCCTGCTCCATTGTTCTAGCCATAATATGAAGATAGATATTTTAAAGATGATTCCAGTTTATAAACCCTTAAGTGCTAGGTTTGGGTAACAGAATGTAAAGAGCTGTAATTATGAGAGAAATGGTTAAGTCTCTTAAAGGTGATCTCTTTACATTTTTTGTCTTTTCTTAGTCGCATGTTTTACTAATATCTTGGGAAACTCCTCTCTGTACCTCCTCCCAACACACACACACACACACACACACACACACACACACACACACGTGTACATTCAGACCTGGTGGAAAATAGATGTATATCATACTTTCATTAGGTTTGTAGGAAAGACTTTGCCTTTCCTTCCTTATTTTCTTAGTTATTATACATTTCTTAGTTATTATACATTCAGTGGTGGCAGAATAAAATTCAGGAAACCCAGGCAAATGCCACCATTTCCATCACGATGCAGATAATTGATAGGAATTATTAATATGAAACAATTTAGTGACAAGCTATTGATGTAGAAGTTATGGGAAACACCTGGTAAGAAGAAAAAGTAGAAGCAAACGTGGAAGAATTATTTGGTTAATGAGAGGGAAAATGTAATATTTGCTTATAAGTTTCCTGCAAACTTGAGATGAGCATAGAGGAATCCTTAAAAGCAGCAACTTGGGGGAAGATATAGCGAGAAACCTAAACTATTTTTATATCTTTGTTCTAGGATACAATGGGTTGAATGATAAAACACATTACTCGAATTTCTTGAAGTTCTGGTTCAAGCTTACAGCTGCAAGCACAATAATAATAAGTGTTAACTACATTAATGAAATAAGTAGAGAAAGAATTTATGCATATTTCAATGGCTATAGACTACATGTATTTTTCTTTTTCTCATCATTGCTAATCTTTGAAACTGTAGTTCATATAATTTTAGTTTTAATTCTTTCTAGCTAATACCGTAAGCATCCAGGTTCTTTCCTGTTCATAATTCTTATGATTAGTTTTGGTCTTTGACCTTATTAATGAACATTCTTGTATATTTAATCACATTAGCTACTTATTTAGCCTGTAAACCTCACCTCGGAGATTTGGAAAGATAACATAAGTTGAAATTCACAGTTTCTCTTTGTGGTAATTTGTGTCTACTACAAATGCAGGGTCTACATGTTATTTAATTTGGTTTTTATAATTATATACAGCATTATTTTGCTCTGAGAAGTCTCTTTTGGTTCATTTACATCAATGTTTTAATTATTTTTCTACATAACAAGTTCCTTTAACTTTTGGTATATTAAAAACTAACAGTAAATTGAAAATTGTCATAGCTAAGTTATAGGTTACAAAAATTAAATGAAAGTCACAAAAATAAGCACAGAATTGTATGTCTAAGTTTTAAGAATACATAAAGTTGCTTAAAAGTCATCTTTGATATGTTTTCTAATTAATCTTCCATCATGACAAATTGCTTATCAGTAATTTCTTGATTAGTTAATAAACCTCACCTTCATTATATTTCATGTGTCTGCAAAGCATTTTCTTGTATCCGTCTCATCTAAAATTCACTAGCAAATATTCCACCTATTTATTCTTAATATTTAAATGTAAATGAGAATTCACCAAAGCCAAGCAAAATTAATCTTAAGAAGGCAGCAATTAAATAATTAGAATTTTTAAAATTCTCAGTGTAAAATAAATCAAATCATATAGCGGTTTCTAAAAGTCATTTGATAAAGTTAATTCTTCACACTCTGCTATTAAAATAATATTCCCTGACCAATCAGTTCACCTAATATTGTTCATTATAATTCAGTCTATAATGTTTTTTCTCTCAATAGTAAAAAATTAGAAGTTTCCTAT
This sequence comes from Piliocolobus tephrosceles, assembly GCF_002776525.5. NCBI lineage: Eukaryota > Metazoa > Chordata > Mammalia > Primates > Cercopithecidae > Piliocolobus > Piliocolobus tephrosceles. The sequence goes on from NC_045436.1 coordinate 150,868,278, forward strand.
TAAAATAAGAAATAAATATCTGCTAACACAATGTAATTTGAAATTTTTGCTGACTTTATATTAGTGCCATAAGTTGTAAAATGAAAATATAATTAAATTACTTGTATTGTCTTAAACTGAGGCTGTTTTTACATTCATTCTCTGTATGCTTTTTTCTGTTCATTTTGTATAATATTTATTGTCCTGTTTATTAATCTCTTACAGGACAATGTCTAAATCTACAGTGTTTTGTTTATTTTAATTTCAGATATTTTAGTCTTTATTACAAAAAGTTCCAGTTAGTTCTTTTCTATATTTTCTATTTCTCTCATCACTGTGTTCATGCATTTCTTTAAGTACCTGTTCACAGTAATAATGGCATTTTTAATTTCTTTGTCTGCATGTTCTTTCATGTAATTTACTTCTGAGTCTGTTTCTATTGACTATTTTTTTTTATTACAGATGATATTATTTTTTGCTTCTAGGTATATCTAGTAATTCTTTAGTGTGATGATGGACATTGTATATTTTACATTGCTAAGTGTCTTGATTTTTTTATTTGTTTGTTTAAAGCAGGGATGTTCAATCTTCTGGCTTCCCTGGACCACATTGGAGGAAGACGAATTGTCTTGGGCCACACACTAAAACTGATGATAGCTGATAAGCCAAAAAAAATTATTAAAAAAAATCACACAATGTTTTAAGAAAGTGTATGAATTTGTGTCAGGCGGCATTCAAAGCCGCTAGAGGTTGGACAAACTTGGTTTAAAGAGTACTGGTCTTTTATCTAGCAAGGAATTAAATATTGTACTTCTGTTTTATAAATTAAAGTCTTATCTTTAAAAGGTTTATCAGGGAGGGTCTAAGCTAGCTTTTACTACAGAGATACTTCAGCCTCTGTACTAAGGTTTGACCTTTATTTGATCTCTAACAAATATCCTGATGTTCTCTCTAGCTTGTCAGAACTTGCAAAATTATCAGCAATTTGTGAATTCTTGGGATTAGTTAGCTCATAGCTTCTCACTGATATTTTGCTTAGTCTATTGATTCTGTGTTCAAGCACATCTTCATACTCTACAAGGATTCAGTTGTGACTGTATGCAAATTTCTGGGGCTGATTATTCTTATTATTCATAGTTCCCTTTTCTCTGGGAAACTGCCTTGCAAATTCTGTAATTGGAAATCAATTTCAGTCTCATGCACTTAGTGAAAACTTTATGCTCTGCTTGGGGGTCTTCATCTCTACTAAGAATTCCATAATGTGCTTCCATACAGAAGAAACAGTATCATAGGAATTACCTCATTACTTTCCCTCTCTCTTGAGTCACACTCTTATGCTGGCTAGAGTTCAATGATGAAACCATTCTTTCATATATTTTGTCTAGTTTTCTCACTGTGTAAGGGGCTAATTTAATTTTGTAATAGCTAAAAGTTTTACAACAATTTGGGAGCAATTATGAATACCCAGAATACGTATATATGTAAATGTAAAAAAGTATACATACACACACAGACATACACATACACATTAAATATTGTCACATTTCAAAAGATTGAAATTTCGCTACTTAATGAACAGATTTTTGTGTACTTGAATTATGTAAAGTTAGAAGGATATATATGTAATCTAATATCTAGCATGCATATTTAACAGTTTCAGCAGAAGCTGAGGTTAGTAATTAACTTTTGCATCTTTATGGAGAACATATTATAAAGGTCTAGATTCTATAATATTGTAAACTAGAGTACAGGGATTAAGTGTTGGTAACTTTTATATTGCCTGCTGTGGCTTTCAAACACTGGAGCAAGATATAGGAAGAAATGAGTAAACCTAGAATTGGAATTTTTAAATTCAACTTATTTGTGATATATCTTGAGAAAAACAATCTCGTAAATATATGAGTAAATATTAATAAATACAAATCAGTTTGATTCATCTTGATTCAACCAGGTCAATGCTAAAACAACAGAACTAGGAGAATGGAATGTTATGACAGACTGTGGAATCATTGTTTGACTAAGCAGGAAAAAAATCCATTAACAATTTAAAATAAAACATAGAATTAGTCCTGTTCTCAATTTAGAGAGAACTAGATTTCTATATTTTTCATTGTTCTATTATAAAATTAATAAATTTATACTTCCTAATACATGTTGACTTAAGTTCAATATATTTTACAATAAGGGAGAGTTTTTATTCCTGATAATGGCTATTGTAAAAAGCAATATAAAACCATATATTCAAGATTTGCTCAAACTATAGACTATTGATGTTGGAACTCAAAGAAAATAACTGTGATGTTATTGAAGCGCTATTACATTGTGCTCTATTGAAGCAACTCATTTTTTTTTTTTTCAAATAGCACAGAAAGGACAGTGCCTTACTTTTTTCTTTTTTTTTTCTTAATTTTCCCATCCTGACACCATAGGAAAAAGAATTGAGGTAAATGAAAAATGGAGGAGTTTTATTTATTTCCTAATACGTTAGTGAAACAGGAGAAGGAAGTTCCCTTATCCCCCTCGCTGGGCCTGTAACAGGGGTGTGGCTTGCTTCTTGGGTGCCCGCTGCTCAGACCTCTAGGGGGAGCATGCACACGTTCAGGTCTTGGGGAGCAGTGTCTAAGATTGAGTGCTTACCGCTCCCGAAGCCCCAGTGAGCGTGTTACAATATGCTCTTTCAGCTGCGCCATCTGCAGGCGGTTTGTATTAATCACCTCAATTAGATCCTCTGCCTTATCCCAAGGACAGAGGGCTTTCTGTATCCCGGGATCCTGCCCTAGTGTATCGGAAAAATCGGATTACACGTGGGCGTGGATAATGAGTGCAAGATTGTATTGAGTAGTGGAAGTAGCTCTCAATGAGATGGATGAGGGGGCAGAAGGGTAATGAAGTGGGAAGGTGGTCTTCTCCCGGAGTCAGGCCACCAAGCGGTCGGACTGTCTTCTGGCTGCCCCTTGCTGAATTCCCCTCGGTGTCCGCGTCGTCGATGGCCTGCCAGTGTCTGCTGGTGTCTGTCGGTGTGTTCTTCTGCTCCTCTAGATGCCCGCCACTTGTGTGTGTGCCTGCTAAGGTCTCTCAGGTTTATATGGGCACAAGATGGGGAACATAGCGGGCCAGGGTGGTCTTGGAAAATGCAACATTTGTGCATGAAAACAGGAGTGCCTATTCTCATTTAGGTCTGTGGGCACAGGTCTGAGGGTGGAACCCTCGCCAGGGACACTAATCTTCTCTACCTAGCACTTCCCTTCTCCACTCCCATATTATTAGTCCTGTTCTGTTTAGGTAGGGCTTCAAAATGGCTCTACATATAGTGTCCATTAGTGATAATGTCCTAAACAAATGTTTATTGTTGACAATCAAACTGGTATGCAAAACAGTTAAATACCACTATATTCCTGGGTTCCTGAAAGGAAAACTCTTTCTAGAGAAATTCCACCCCCATTTCCCTCTGTCTCCTTATCCAGAGGGAATGTGACCTATCTTACATTATAGGCTACTTGTTTACAGCATTGCTGATATTTTACTGCATAATTTGCTCTGTTAACACAATCTAAGATCTTTCCCTTGTGGAAGAGTATTTATTCAGGTATACCTGCTCTGGATAAGTCAAAGATATCTAGGAGTCAAAATAATACATTATAAGGTCTTGATTTTCATGTAGCTGTTGGGGAAGAATTTTAGCCATATTTAATCAAGACTTATGATAGGAGGGAGACAGAGCAAGACAGTGGAATAGAAGACTCCACCATTCATCATCCCAGAAAGGACACCAATTTAATAACTAACTATACAAAACAAAACACTTTCATAAGAACCAAAAATTAGATGAACTCTCATAGTACTTGGTTTTAACCATGTATTACTGAAAGAGGCACTGAAATGATAGAAAAAACACAGTCCTAAATTGCAGATGCCACCCTCCCCCACCCCCAGATGGCACCCTGGTTCAGGAAGCTCCTATTGGCACCAGCGGGGAGGAAGAACTCAGCAACTGTGAGGCATTGAACTCCGTGCTGTCCTGTTAGAGCAAAAGAGAAAACCGGAACAAACTCTGCTGACATCCACCAATGGGAGAAGCATTTAAACCAGGCCAGAGGGGAACTGCTGATCCCAGCGACTGGAACTTGCATTTGTGCAAACCTTGCCACCAAGTGCCAAAGTGCTCCAGATCTCTAAGTAAACTAGAAAGGGAGTCTAGGCCATAAAGACTGCAACTCTTAGGTTAGTCCTAGGCCTGAACTGGGCCCAGTGACAGTGGACTGGGGAGGTACATTACCTACTCAGACATGGCGAAGAGAGTGCAGGCATCACCCCTCCCCATACCCCTGGCTGCACAGCTTGCATCTCCAAAAGACACCCCTTCCTTCTGCTTGAGGAGAGGAGAGAAAAGGGTGGGGAGAACTTCGTCTTGCATCTTGCATACCAGCTCAGTCAGAGCAGGACAGAGCACTGGTCAGACTTGGGAATCTCTCTTCCAGTCCCTAGCTCCTGGAAAACATTCCTAAGCACACTCTGGTCCAGAAGAAAATTCAATGCCTCGAAAGGAAGGACCCAGTCCTGGCTACATTTATCAGCTTCTAATTGAAGAGTCCTTGGGTCCTGAACAACCAGCAATAATATGCAGGTATGACATTAAGGACCTTGGGTGAGCCTCAGAGACTTGCTGGCTTCAGGTGAGACTCAGTACATTACCAGCTGTGGTGGCTATGGGGCAAAACTCCTTCTGCTTTAAAAAAACAAAGGGAAAAGTAAAGGGGACTTTGCCTTGGGCCTTAGGCACCAGCATGGCTGCAGGGGGTTGGAAGTAGAGCACCAAATCGGCTCTTGCTGTCCCTGAATTAAGGACTTGACTCTTGTATGGCATCTTTGGTGCTTGGCTGGGTCAGAGGTGGGCCCAATGTCTTGAAGGGTGAGTCCCAGGCAGGCACAATTCACCACATGCTGACTTAAGAGCCCTTGGGACTAAAGAGAACATTGGCAGCAGTTCAGCAGATCTCCTCATGGCTTGTGGTATAAATGGCTATGGGGTGATGCTCCTGTGCCTTTGAAAGGGAAGGAAGAATAGGAAGGACTGTATCTTGTGTGTGAGTGCCAGCTCAGTGGCAGTACAATAGAAAACTAGTAGATATCTAAGGTCTTTGACTCTAATCACTGACTCCCAGACAGCACCTCTGGCCCCAACTGGGCCTGGGAGAACTTGCCACCTTGAAGGGAAGGACACAGGCCTGGCTACCATTGCCACCTGCTGATTAAAGAGCCCTAGGACCTTGAGTCAACATAGGCACTTGCTAGGGAGTGGTTACAGCAGGCCCGGGTCAGGATTCAGTGCTGTGCTAGCTTCAGGTCTCACCCAGAACAGTTACAGTGATGATTTCCACAGGGGCTGCTCGTGTCACTCCATTCCCAGCTTTACATGGCTCAGAAAAGAGAGAGAGACTGTTTGGGAATAAGTTATGAAAGAACACAGCACTCTCTGCTGGGTAAGCAAGATAACTCTCCAAGATCTTTCCCAAAATCATCAAGGCAGTAGCTCTACAAGTCTTCAAGAATCACAACATCAGTGGGTTTTGGGTGCCACCTAAAACAGATACAGCTTAGACCACAACACCCAAGTCCTTTCAAATATTTGGATACCCTCTACAAGAAAGACGGGCACAAACAAGCCAAGCTGATGAAGACTAAAATAAATATCAAACTCTTTAATGCCCAGACAATGAAGAACAACTACTAGGATCACCACCGTTCAGGAAAGCATAACCTCACCGAGTGAACTAAAGAAGGCACCAACTGCTAGTCCTGGGGAAAGAGATGTGTCACTTTTAAGACAGATAATTCAAAATAGTTGTGGAGAGGAAACTCAAAGATATTAAAGATAACACAGAAAAGGGATTCAGAATTCTATCAGATAAATTTAACAAAGATATTGATATAATTAAAAATAATAAAATTCTGGAGCTGTAAAATGCAATTGGCATACTGAAGAATGCATGAGAGCCTATTAAAAGCAGACTAGATCAGCAGAAGAAAATAATAGTTTGAAGACAGCCTATTTGAAAATATGCAGTAAGAGGAGACAAAATAAAAAAGTATAAAAAACCATGAAGCACACATACAGGATCTAGAAATTCTCAAAAGGACAAATCTAAAAGTTTTTTACCTTAAAGTGGAGGTAGAGAGAGATACGAGTAGAAAGTTTATTCAAAGCAATAATAAGAGAGAACTTCCCAAACCTAGAGAAAAATATCAACATTCAGATAGAAAAGGTTTTAGAAGACTATCTCAAGACATTTAATAATCAAGCTGCCAAAGATCAAGGATAAAAAGAGAATCCTAAAAGCAGCAAAAGAAAAGAATCAAATGACATAAAATGGGGTTCAAATAAGTCTGGGAGCAGACTTTTCAGTGGAAACCTTACAGCCAGAAGAGAGTGGCATGGCATATTTAAAGTGCTGATGGAAACACACACATACACACACACACACACACACACACACACACTTACTCTAGAATAGTATATCCAGTGAAAATATTCTTCAGACATGAAGGAGTAATAGAGACTGGCCTAGACAAACAGCTGAGAAATTTCATCAAAACTAGACCTGTACCACAAGAAATGCTAAAGGGAATACTTCTATTAGAGTAAAAAAAAAGTGTTGATGAGCCTAAGTAATCACCTGAAGGTACAAAATAGTAAGTACACAGAAAATCCTAGAATATAACACTGTAATATAACTGTCATACGTAAACTACGCATATGCTAAGTAGAAAGACTAAACAATGGACCAACCACAAATTAAAAATTAGAGACACAAAATTGGCATGTAAAATTTTTATTAGTTTCCTTTTTCTTTTTCTATTTGTTTACACAAACACTGTTAAGTTCCTATCAGGTTAAAATAATGGCTTGTAAGATGGTATTTGCAAGCCTTATGATAACCTCAAAGCAAAAAACATACAATGGATATACAAAAAATATAAAGCACAGAACTAAGTAACAGCACCAGAGAAAATATCACCTTCACCAAAAGAAAACGGAAAGGAAAGAAAGAAGAAAGAGAAGACCACGAAACAACCAGAAAAATAATAACAAATGGCAGAAGTAAGTCCTTAATTATCAGTAATAACATTAAATGTAAATGGACTAAACTGTCCAATCAAAAGAAATAGGTTGGCTGAATGCATGGCAAAACAAGACCCATTGATCTCTTGCCTAGAAGAAAAAACATTTCAGTTATAAAAATCCACATAGAATGAAGATAAAAGTATGGAAAAAAGATATTTCACACCTATGTAAACCAAAAAAGAGCAGACGTTTCTATTCTTATATTAGACAAAATAGATTTCAAGACAAAAGCCGTAAGAAGAGACAAGGAATGTCACTATATAATGAGAAAGGCATAAATTCATCAAGAGGATATAACTCTCTCTCTCTCTCTCTCTATATATATATATACACACACACACACACACACACACACACACACACACACATATATATGTCTGTGTGTGTGTGTATATATATGTGTGTGTGTATATATATAAAACAAAAAATCACCCAGCTATATAAAGGAAATATTATTAGAGATAAAGACAGAGATAGATCCCAATACAGTAAGAGGTGGAGAATTTAACACCTGACTTTCAGCATTGAACAGATCTTCCAGTCAGAAAATCAACAAAGAAACTTCAGATTTAATCTGCACTGTAGACCAAATGGAACTAATCAGTATTTAGAGAACATTGTACCCAAAGGCTGCAGAATACGCATTCTTTTCCTATTCATATAGCTCATTCTCAAGAATAGACTATATGTTTGCTTACAAAACAAGCTATAAAACATTAAAAATGGAAAAATATCAATCATCTTCTCTGACCATAATAGAATAAAACTAAAAATTAATAACTAGAGGAATTTTGGAAACTATACAATTACATGAAAATTAAACAATATGCTTCTGAATGACCAGCTGGTCAATGAAATAATTAGGAAGAAAATTGAAAAATTTATTAAAATAAATGATAATAAAAACACAACATACCAAAACCTATGAGTTACAGTAAAGGCAGTACTAAAAGGGAAGTTTATAACTATAAGTGCCTACATCAGAAAGGAGGAAAAAAATCAAATACAAAAAAACTAAGGATGCATCTTAAGGAACTAGAAAACCAAGAGGAAATCAAATCCAAAATTAGTAGAAGAAAAATAATAAAGAGCAGAGCAAAATAAATAAATTTTAAATAAAGAAAATACAAAAGATAAATGGAACTAAAAGTTGGGTTTTTTAAAAGTTGAACAAAATTGACAAACTTTTAGTCAGACTAAGAAAAAAAGAGAAAATATCAAAATAAAATCAACTATGAAAAAGAAGACATTACAATTGATATTTCAGTAATTCAAAAAATTATTAATTGCTATTATAAGCAAGTATATGCCAATAAATTGGAAAATCTAGAAGAAAATGGCAGATTCTTAGTTACATACAACCTACCAAGATAGGACCAGGAAGAAATCCAAAACCTGAACAGACCAACAACAACTAATGAGATGAAAGCCAAGATCAAAAGTCTCCCAGTAAAGAAAAGTCCAGGAACCAGTGGATTTTCTGCTGAATTCTACCAAACATTTAAAGAATGGCTATACCAATTTTACCGAAACTATTCTGAAAAATAGAGGAAGGGTGATTACTTCCAAAATCATTTTACCAACTCTTTTGTTTCCCTCCCTCCCTTCCTTCCTTCCTTCCTTCCTTCCTTCCTTCCTTCCTTCCTTCCTTCCTTCCTTCCTCCCTCCCTCCCTCCCTCCCTCCCTCCTTCTTTCCTTTCTTTCTTCCTTCCATTGTTTTTGAGACAGAGTCTTGCTCTTGTCACCCAGGCTGGAGTGCAATGGATGTTGAAAGAAATGGTAAAAGTGGACATCCACTTTTCTTGAGAACATTACCTTGCTCACACAAGGTCCCTCTAACTGCTCCCTGTACTTGAGCTGTAGTAGTGGGCACCATACTGGGTGTACACCAATTTTTTGAGTTTCTTTTGCTAAGGCATCTTCAATACTTGTGTCTTCACATCACTGAATCCCTTGCAGAAAATTCCCAGACACCAATGAACAACACCCAGATACCAAAGAACATTCACAATCATCAAGACCATCTAGGAAAATACAGATTCATCAAACAAACTAAATAAGGCAGTAGGGACGAATTCTGGAGAGAAAGAAATTTTAATTTTCAAACAGATAATTCCAAATAGCTGTTTTGAGGAAACTCAAATAAATTAAAAATAACACAGAGAAGAAATTCAGTAATCTATCAGATAAATTTAACACAAAAACTGAAATACTTTTTAAAAGTCAAGCTGAAATTCTGGAGTAGATTAATGCCACTGGCATACTGAAGAATGCATTAGTCTCTTAATGGGAGAACTGATCTAGCAGAGAAAATAATTAGTGACCCTGAAGACAGACTATCTAAAAATACACACTTGAAAGATACAAAACAAAAAAGAATAAAAGACAATGATTCATGCCTACAAGATCTAAAAAAAGTTATCTATATCTAATCTAATAACCAAAGCAACATGGTGCTAGTACAAAAGTATACACATAGTACGAGACAGAATAGAGAACCCAGAAATAAGGCCACACACATACAACCATCCAATATATGACAAAACTGAAAAAAATAAGCAATGGGGAAATGCCTGCCTATTTAATACATGGTGTTGGGATAACTGGCTAGTCATATGCAGAGGATGAAACTGGATCTCTCTCACCATGCACAAGAATTAACTGAAGATGGATTAAAGATTGAAATGTAAGACATAAAACTATAAAAATTGTAGAAGAAAACCTAGGAAACACCCTTATTAACCTTGGCTTGGCAAATAATTTATGACTAAGTCCTCAGTAGCATTACAACAAAAACAAGAATTGACAATTGAGACCTAATTAAAATAAAAAGCTTCAGAATAGCAAAATAAATTACCAATATATTAAATAGACACCTACAGAATGGGAGAAAATATTTGCAAACTGTGCATCTGATAGAAGTCTAATACTGTCCAGAATCCACTAGGAACATAAATAAGTCAAAAAGGAAAAAAAAAAAAAAGCAGATAATCCAATATAAAAATAGGAAAAGTACATGAACAGACACTTCTCAAAACAAGATGTACAAGTGGCCAAAATCACAAAAACAAGCTCAACATCACTAATCATAAGATAAATCAAACAAAATCCACAGTAAGATATCATCTCACATCAGTCAGAGTGGACTGATTAAAAAGTCAAAAAATAACAGATACTGGTGAAGCTGTGGAGAAAAAGGACCGCTTATACACTCTTCGTGGGAATGAAAACTAATTCAGCCACTGTGGAAGGAACTTTGGAGATTTCCCAAAGAACTTAAAATAGAATTCTTATTAGAATCAACAATTCCACTATTGGGAATACACCCAAAGGAAAACACTTCTATCAAAAAGACACATGCACTCATATGTGGATCACAGTGCCATTTACAGTAGCAAAGACATAGAATCAACCTAAGTGCCCTTCAAAAGTGGATTGGATAAAGAAAATGTGATTCATATACACAGTGGAAAACCATTCTTCTATAAAAATGACAAAATCAAGTCATTTGCAGCAACATGGATGGAGCTGGAGTATCCTAAGTGAATATACGCAAGAAGAGAAAACCAAATACCACATGTTCTTATTTATAAATGGGAGCGAAACACTGAATACATATGCACATAAAGATGAGAACAGAAGACACTGAGGACTATTAGATAGAAGGTGGAGGGAGAGGGGCATAGGCTGAAAATCATCTGTTGGTTACTATGCTCACTATTTGGGTGAAAGGATCATTTGCACTACAAACCTCAACATTATGCAGCGTACCCATGTAACAAACATCCACATTTACCCTTTAATCTAGAGCAAAATAGAAATTATAAAAAATTATTAAACTCTATGTCCCTCTCTCTTTGCCCATCTCTGCATTCTACCAAATTTCTAAGCACCTCATCCGTCGAGGACTTTGATGCCAAACATGCCATAATCCATCATGCATGACATATAAATATAATAGATCATAAATGATGTCTCAATTCTTTCACTTTTTTCATTCCCAAGCCCTATTTTTTTTACCATGTGGATATGTTTCATATGTATTTGCTTTCCCTGTATCTTTCGTATTTCAACATATTATCAGCTTTTGCCTGGACTTCCTTGGAAATTTCTGTCTTGATTTGAAATTTGTTTTCTCCCAAGATACCTTCCAAATTACAGAGATAATATTTTCTGCATAAATCTATTTCTTGCTTAAGCTCCTTTAATTAATATCTCTTAGGAAAATGACTGAAAATGCTATTTAAAATGGTCTAAGAAACATGCATATTCTCCTTCATCTTTACCTATACAGTCTTGTATTTTTTTTTACCTTTCTTCATTCATTATCTGGACTCTAATACCATAATATCTTTCAGAACTTCAAATAAGCCTTGCTTTTATTTAATCACAGGTATTTTCCAAATGCTACTCTCCATGCCTAGACTATATCCACCATTGTATTCTACATAGTTAGCTTCTATACATCCATCTCTCAACTCAATTTTCTAATCTTCAGAAGGACTTCCTTAATCTCTAAACTATGTTGAGCTCTAGACTACTTAACACTGCTTGTAATTAAACAGTATATTGACTAATAATGTCTTATTACTTTCTCCAGATGGTAAGCTCTGTGAGAGCAGAAGTTGTGTTTGTTCTAGTTTACCATTTTGTGCCAAGTGCTAGCACATAAAAATGCTTATTAATTATTTTAAAATTAATTTTCATAAATGTTATGCTTTTGAGCTGCAGTTTTCTCATCCATGATGTGTAAGTTATAGCTAACTCAAAGCTTTCTTATGACTACATTTATCCAAACTACCATACTACATAACATAAAGCAGTAATATGTGTCAATTTTCCTTTCTTTCCTTCTTAATATAATAACTCTCAGTAACAACATGCATATGATGAGAGAATGCTGTAATGAAGAATTCATTTGAATTTATTTACAATTGAATACACATTTATAAGTACCACCTATTGAAGCAAGTGTTTATAATATTCTGCTATTTTGTATGCATACAGGAATTCTTGTTATTGTTACCCTTTTGGAATCTTAACTTTTTAGGAAAAGAAAATAGCCTCAGTTGATTCTTTACAACACATGTTGCATTAAAAGTAAGATCAGAGATATATTTTGGAACTTCATTCTGCCATAAAAATGAATAAACAACTCCAGTGTTTGAGATGTTAAAGCTGTTAAAGAAATCTCTGAAGACCTCTTGATTTTATCATCATTCAACCTTTAGAGTTAACAAGAGATGTTGTTATCAAACATCCATGAAGTTGAGAAAACATGTTTTCTACATGGTTTATTGTAATGTGAAAGCCAGTATGTTGGAAAAGATAGCTTGCTGAAAATAAATCATTCTGCTTAAAATGTTAACTTTCCAATTCTGAGCTCATTTATACAAGATTACGTGAACAAATTTAGTATGCAATGAGAAAGTTACACTTAATGTAAAGGTGAGAATCATGGTAAAGCATGTGCAAATTTGATGTTGTACTTTGTCTTTCTTCTAATTGAAAAAGAAGAGAAAGTGGAGGAGGAAAAGGAGAAATAGCTTCATTGACCAAATGACTTTTCTTCCTACCAACTTCTGCTGTTACACATTGATTTGTATTTAAATAATTTATTCAATCATCACATATTTATTGAGAATATACAACATGTCAAAAGCTATCCTAGGATTTAATAGTGGACAAGATGGACAAGGTTCCTGATCATGGTTCTAATATTTTAGATCAGGGGGGTGCTTATGCTAAGCAAAGCAGCTTCTAAGATGGTCCTTCCTGATATTTATGACACTGTAATCTCCCCCTACAAATTAAGTAATTTCAATTTGACCACTAGAATATCTCAAAGTAGAGATGCTATTTCTATGATAATATTTATTTAGTTTTATACAAAGCCACCAAATGCCATTTTACATTCCTAATAGCATTGAGTTAAAGTCCCAGTTTCATATTCTCACTATCATTTGATATTGCCAGTGTTTTGAATTTTTGCCACTCAGTCTAGTTTTTTATTTAATTTGTAATTCTCTGATAACAAATAATGTGAGCATCTTTTCAAACATTGATTAGTCATCCATATATCTTCTTTGATGAGGTGTCTTTGACATGCTTTGGTTCTGTGTCCCCACCCAAATCTTATCTGGAATTGTAATCCCCACATATTGAGGGAGGGAGGCATTTAAATCATGGGGGCAGTTTCCACCATTCTGTTCTCATGATAGTGAGTGAGTTCTCATGAGATCTGATGGTTTTATAAGTGTTTGGAAGTTCCACTTTTGTGCTTTCTTTCTCCAGCTGCCTTGTAAAGAAGGTGCCTGCTTCTCCTTCTCCCATAATTGTAAGTTTCCTGAGGCCTCCCAGCCAGGCAGAACTGTAAGTCAATTAAATCTCTTTCCTTTATAAATACCCAGTCTCAGGGAAGTTTGTTACAGCAGTGTGAAAACAAACTAATACAGTCTGTTAAGGTCTTTGTCTTGTTACGGTCTTTATCCCATTTTTTAATCGAGGTGCTTGCTTTCTTATCATTGAGGGTAAGAAATTTTTGTGTATTTTGGAATGCAGTCCTTTATCAGATGTGTATTTTCAAATATATTTTCCCAGTCTGTGCCTTGTCTTCTCATGATATTGACATTGTCTTTTGCAAAGCAGAATATTTAATTTAATGAAGTCCAGTTTGTCAGTTAATTATTTTGTGGATTATTTCTTTGGTTTTATATATAAAACGTCTTTGCCATTCCCAAGGTCTCTTAGGGTTTGTCCTATGTTCTCTAATAAAAATTTTATAGTTTCTTATTTTTGTTTGTTTCCCATTTAGGTCTGTAGTCTATTTTGAGTTAATTTTTGTGAAGGGTTTAAGGCCTGTGTCTTAATTTATTTTTTTTGCATGTAGCTGTCTAGTTGTTCCAGCACCATTTGTGAAAAAGACTATTTTTGCTCTTTTGCAGTACCTTTGCTTCTTTGTCAGAAATGAGTTGACTTATTTATTTGGTTATATTACTGGGCTTTCTGCTCCATATATATAAATATATATTTGTCTATTCTTTTGTCAGTACCGCACTGTCTTTATCACCCTAGCTGTACAGTAAGTCTTGAAATCAGTAATGCCAATTCTCCAACTTTATTCTTCTCTTTCAAAATAGTGTCAGCAATTTTGGCTCTTTTGTCCCTGCATATAAACTTCAGAATCAGTTTATCAATTTTCACAAAATAACTTGCTGGGAATGGCACTGGGTCTATACGTAAAATGGGAAAAACTGACATCATGATAATATCGAATCTATCCATGCTCATGAAATTTCTCCTCATTTAATTAGTTCTTTGGTTTATGTAATATGAAACTTATCTTTGTTTTCCTTATGTAAATTTTATACATACTTTATTAGATTCTATTTCAGTATTTTGTTTTTGGGGATGTTAACATAAACCGTAATGCATTTTAAGTTGCAAATTCTATTTGTTCATTGCTGGTACGTAGGAAAGTGCAATGTATATTTGTATATTAATATTGTAATCTGCAAAGTTGTTATAATTATCAGTTTCAGAAAATTTTTGTCAGTTCTTTTGGTTTTTTTACATAGTCTTGTAATCTGAAAACAAAATAGTTTTCTTTCTTCTCAATCTGTATACTGTTTGTTTTCTTCTCTTGTCATAGGAAATTAGCTAAGACTTCCAATATGATGTTGAAAGGAGTGATAAAAGAGGACATCTTTACCTTGATCCTAATCTGAAGGGAAAACACTCTAGTTTCCCACCATTAAGTTTAATGCTCCTTGTAGGTTTTTGTAGATATTCCTTATCATGTTGGCCAAGTTTTTCTCCATTCTAAGTTTGCTGACAGTTTTTGTTATGAATGGGTGTTGGGTTTTGTCAAACATTTTTTCTGCATCTATTGATGTGATCATGTACTTTCTTATTTTTAGCCTGTTGATGAAACAGTTACTTGATTTTCAAATATTGAGCCTGTCTTGCATACCTGGGATGAATCACACTTGGTTGTGGTATATATTTCTTTTTATACATGCTGGATTCAATTTATTAATATTTTGTTTAGGTTTCTACATATGTGTTACAGGACTAGTTTTCTTGTAATGGTTTTGTCTTGTTTTGATACAAGGGTAATTCTGGACTCATAGAATGAGTTAGAAAGTATTTCTTCTGCTTTTTCTGCTGAAAAATATTATAGAAAATTGGCACAATTTTTTCCTTAAATGTTTGGTAGAATTTACTCTGATTCATCTGGCCCTGGTACTTTCTGTTTTGGAAGGTTATTAATTATTGATTAAATTTCTTTAATAGATACAGGTCAATGCATATTTTCTATTTTCGTGTAAATTTTGAAATATTATGTCCTTCAAGAAATTGGCTTATTTCATCTAGGTTTGAAAATTTGCAGGCATAGAATTATTCTTAGGATTCCTTCTTTGTCCTTTTGATATCCCTGGAATGTGTAAAGATGTTCCCTCCTTCATTTCTGATATTAGCAAATTGTGAACTCTTATTTTTTCATAGTTAGCTTGACTAGAAGCCAATCAATTTTATTGATCTTTTTAAAGTACTCGCTTTTTATTTGGTTGATTGTCTCTTGATTTCCAGTTTTAAGTGTTAATTGATTTTTGTTCTAGTTCTTCTTATTTATTTTCTTCTGCATACATTGTGTTGGATTTACCCTTTATTTTCTGCTTTTCTATGTTGAAAATTTAAATTATTGATTTTATATCTTTTTGCTTTTCTAACACAGCATATGCATTCATTGTGATAATTTGCCTTTAAACACTGCTTTCTCTGCATACTACTAATTTTGATAAGTAGTGCTTTCAATTTTCACTTAGTTCATAATGTGTTTAATCAACACTTAGATTTCTTCTTCCACGTATATGTTATTTAGAAGTGTGTTGTTTAACCTCTATGCATTTTGAGATTTTCTGTTACTGATTTCCAGTATAATTTTATTGTGGTGTAAGAGAAGACATATGATTTATATTATTTTACATTTGTTATGATGTGTTTTATGGGCCAAATTGTTGCCTATCTTGGTGAATGTTCCGTGTCAACTTGAGAGGAAAATGTGTATTCTGCTACTGTTGGATGTAGTTTATAAATGTCAATTATATCCAGTTGAGAGGCAGTGCTGTTGAGTTCAATTCTGTCTTTTCTGATTTTCTACCTGGTGGTTCTGTTGATTTCTGATAGAGAGATCAGAAATAGATAAATTTATTATCACAGTTGAAGTCTCTTTATAAGTGTGTGATGCCCTTTATTCTTTTGAATTTCCTTGCTTTGATGTCTGCTTTGTCTGAAATTAAGACACCTATTCCTATTTTTTTTTATTAGGTTAGTATGGCATATTTATATTCATCATTTCCTTTAAGCTGTATGTGTATTCACGTATTTTTAAAATTTTATTTTATATTTCAATCACTTTAATGATACAAGTGGATTTTGGTTACATGGATGAATTTTTTATATGGGTGAATGAATGAATTGTGAAGTATTGGCTTTGCGTGTACCCATCATGCAAACAGTGTACATTGTACCCAACAGGCAATATTTCATCCCTTATCCCCTCTCACCTTCCTCCTTTCTGAGTCTTCAGTGTTCATTACACTGCTCTGTATGCTTTTGCATACTCACAGGTTAATTCCCGCTTATAAGTGAGAACATGTAGTATTTGGTTTTCTGTTCCTGAGTTACTTCACTTAAGATGATGGCTTCCAGTTACATCCAAGTTGCTGCAAAATACATTGTTTTGTTTTTGTGGCTGAGTAGTATTCCATAGTGTGTGTGTGTATACACACATATATATGTGTAAATATATATAATACACAGGTATATATACGTGTATACATACATATACATACATACACATATACGTACGCACATGTAAACACACATACCATAGAATACCACATTTACTCTTATACATGAGCAATGTGATATATATGAGCAAATGTGATATTTACTCATATATAAGTAAATATATAACTATATTTATTCAACTTGTGCATATGTGTGTGTACACACACAAACGCCATGAAATAAATATCACATGGTATGTCCTTCCACTTTGCAAAGTAAATATCAATAAGTACTTTATCCACTCATTGGTAATGGGCACTGAGGTTGATTCCATGTCTTTGAAATTGTGAATTGTGCTATAATAAACATGCACACGGGTGTCTTATTTATTTTTTTTTTAGTAAAATGACTTCTTTTCCTTAGGGTAGATACCTAGTAGTGATGTTGCTGGATCAAAGGGTAGATCTGCTTTTATTTTTTTTCAGGAATCTTTATACTGTTTTCCATAAAGGTTGTACTAATTTACATTTTCACTAACACTGTATAAGCATTCCTTTTCAACACATCTGCACCAGTATCTATTGTTTTTTTGCGTTTTTAAAAATGACCATTGTGGCTGGGCAAGGCAGTATCTCATTGTCCTTTTAATGTAAATTTTCCTTATAATTAGTGTTGTTGAACATTTTTTCATGTTTGTTGGCCCTTTGTATAACTTCCTTTGGAAAATATCTAATCATGTCATTTGCCCACTTTTTAACGAGATTATTTGGGGCTTTTTTAGATTGATGATTTGAGCTCTTTGTGGATTTTTTATATTACTTCTCTGACAATGTATAGCTTGCAAATAATTTATTCAGTTCTACACTGTCTGTTTGCTATCATGATAACTTATTCAGCTGTGCAGAAGCTTTGTAAGTTAAATGGGTCACATTTATTTATTTTTGTTTCTGTTACATTTGCTTTTGGGGTCTTAGTCATAAATTATTTGCTTAGGCCAATGTCCAGAAGAGTTTGTCCTAAGTTTTCTTCCAGAATTTTTTTTTATCATTTTGGGTTTTTGATTTATGTTTTTAATCCATCTTCGGGTAATTTTTCTCTATGGTGAGAGGGAGGAATCACATTTAATTCTTCTACATGAGGTTATACAGTTTTCCCACCATCATTTATTGAATACTGTGTCCTTTCCACAGTGTATTTTTTGAATGCTTTGTCAAAGATCAGTTGACTTCCTTCTTTCTTTCCTTCCTTACTTCTTCCTTCTTTCTTTCCTCCCTCCCTCTCTTCCTTCCTTTCTTCCCCCTTGTTATTTCATTCCTCCCTCCCTCTATTCCTCCCTTGTTCCTTCTTTCCTTCCTCCATCTCTCTCTTCCTTCCTCCCTCCTTCCCTCCCTCCCTTCCTTCCCTTCATCCCTCCTTCCTTCCTTTTTAACCTCCTTCTTCCTTCTTTCTTTCCTCCCTTCCTTCCTTTATTCTTCCGTCCTCCCTTCTCCCTCCTTTCCTCCTTCCTTTCTTCCATCTCTCCTTCTTTCCTTACTTCTTCCTTCCTTCCTCCCTCCTTCCCTCCCTCCCTTTCTTCCTCCCTTCCTTTCATTTCTTCATTCCTTCTTCCCTCCTTCTTCCTTCTTTCCTTCCTCCCTTACTTCCTTCCTTTTTTCTTCCTTCTTCCCTCCTTCTTCCTTCCTTCTTTCCTTCCTTCCTCCCTTCCTCCCTCCCTCCCTCCCTCCCTCCTTCCCTCCCTCCCTTCCTTCCTTCCTTCCTTCCTTCCTTCCTTCCTTCCTTCCTTCCTTCCTTCCTTCCTTCCATCCTTCCTTTCTTTCTTCCTTCTTTCCTGCCTCCCTCCCTCCCTCCCTTCCTTCCTTTCTTTCTCTGTTTCTCTCTTCCTTTTTGTGATGAATATTTTCTCTGGTGGCATGCTCTAATTTCTTGCTTTTTATTTTTTATGTATCCATTGTATGTTCTTTGATTTGAGGTTCCCAGAATGCTTGCAAATAATATTTCATGACCCAGTATTTTGAACTGATGATAATGTAACACTGATTGCTTAAACAGACAAGCAGTCTAACACAGAAAATTAATAAAAACTCTGAACTTTAATTTTGTCCCTCTGCTTTTTAACTTGTTGTTTCTATTTAAATTTTATTGTCCTGTCTTATGTCTTTAAAAGTTGTAGTTATTTTGGGGAAGTTTATATTTTCACCTTTCTGCTTAAGATAAGGGTACTTTACATACCACAATAACCGACTTATAATATTCTGTGTTTCTCTGTGTACCTAATTATGACCAGTGAGTTTTGTGTCTTCAGGTGACTTCTTATTGCTCATTAATATCCTTTTCTTTGGATTGAAGAATGCTCTTTAGCATTTCTTGTAGGACAGGTGTAGTGTTGATGAAATTCTTCAGCTTTTGTTTGCCAGGAAAGTGTTTATTTCTTTCCATGTTTGAAGGATATTTTCGGCAGATATTTTATTTTAGTGTAAAAGTTTTCTTTTACCCTTCAGCACTTTAAATATGCCATGACACTCTCCCTTGGCCAGTAAAGTTTCCACTGAAAAGTCTACTGCTATATGTAATGGGGCACCACTAAATGTTATTCATCATTTTTCTCTTGCTTTTAGCAGACTGTCTTTATTCTTTCCATTTTTGGATATGATTATTCAATGCCTTGAGGTAGTTTTCTTTGGGTTATGTCTGCTTTGTGTTAAATAACCATCTTATACTTGAATATTGATATCTTTTTCTAAGTTTTGGAAGTTCTCTGTTATTCTCCTTTTGAATAAACTCCCTTTTATTTTTGGACAATATCTATTATGAGTCTGCAAAGTCTAATATTATCTATATTAGTCTAATATAATATATGGGGACCAATACAACTCTTTTATCTATCTATTTCCTAATATCTATATTAGTCTAATATCTATTATCTATTATGAGCCTGCAAAATCAAAAGCAAGCTAGTTACTTCCTAGATACAATGAGGTAATAGGCATTGGGCAAACATACCCACTCCAAATGGGAGAAAGTGGCCAAAACAAAGAAATCACAGTCCTCGTGCAAGTTTGCAAACCAATAGGGCAGTCATTAAACCTAAAATTTCCAAAATAATCTCCTTTGACTCCAGGTCTCACATCCTGGTCATGTTGATGCAAGAGGTGGACTCCCATCACCTTGGGCAACCCTGTTCCTGTGACTTTGCAGTGTATAGCCTCCCTCTTGGCTGCTTTCATGGCTGTCGTTGAGTGGCTGCAGCTTTTCCAGATGCATGGTGCAAGCTGGCAGTGGATCTACCATTCTGGGGTCTGGAGGACAGTGGCCCTCTTCTCACAGCTTCACTAGGCAATGTCCCAGTGGGGACTCTATGTGGGGGCTCCAAACCACATTTCTCTTCTCAACTATTTTAGCAGAGGTTTGCCATGAGGGCTCTGCCCCTGCAGCAGATTTCTGCCTGGACATCCAGGTGGTTCCATGCACCCTCTGAAATCTAGGCAGAGGCTCCCAAACCTCAATCTTGTCTTCTGCACACTAGCAGGACCAGCCCCCCACGGGAGCTGCCTGGGCTTGGGGATTGCACTTTCTGAAGCAATGGCCTGAGCTGTACCTTGGCCCCTTTAGCCATGGCTGGAGCTGAAGCAGCAGGGACACCATGTTCCAAGGCTGCACAGAGCTGGGAGCACCTGGTTTTGGCCCAGGAAACAACTTTTCCCTCCTAGGCCTCTGGGCCTGTGATATGAGAGGCTGCCATAGAGGTATCTGACATGCCCTGGAGATATTTTCCTCATTGTCTTGGTGATCAACATCTGGTGCCTCATTACCTATGCAAATTTCTGCAGCTGGCTTGACTTTCTCCCCAGAAGATGAGTGTTTATTTTTTTATTTCATCGTCAGGCTGCAAATTCTTCAAACTTTTATGCTGTGTTTCCTCTTGAACACTTTGCTGCTTATAAATTTCTTCTGGTAGATATCCTCAATCATCTGTCTCAAGTTGAAAGATCCACAGACCTCTAGGACAGGGGCAAATTGCTGCCAGTCTTTTTGCTAATGCAGTTCTTAACAAGTTTCTCATCTCCATCTGAGACTACCTCAGCATTGACTTTATTGTCCATATCATTATCAGCATTTTGATCAAAGCCATTCAACAAGTCTCTAGGAAGTTCCAAACTTCCTCACATTTCCTACCATCTGAGTCCTTCAAATGGTTCCAGCCTCTGCCAGTTATCCAGTTCCAAAATGGCTTCCACATTTTTGGGTATCTTTTTAGCAACAGTACTCTCTGTGGTACTAATTTACTGTATTAGTCTGATTTCACCCTGCTATAAAGACATATCCAAGACTGGGTTATTTATAAAGGATAGAGCTCTAATTGACTCACAGTTCAGCATGGCTGTAGAGGCCTCTGGAAACTTACAATCACAGGATAAGGGAAAGCAAACACTTCCTTCTTCACATGATGGCAGCAAGGAGAAGATCGAGAACTGAGCAAAGGGGAAAGCCCCTTATATAACCATCAGATCTCATGAAAACTTACTATCACAGGAATAGCATGGGGGAAACTGCCCCCATTTTTCAATGACCTCCAGCCAAGTCCCTCCCATGACATGAGGGGATTATGGGAACTACAGCTCAAGATGAGATTGGCGGGGGCACATCCAAACAATATCATTTATTGATTGCATTAATATTTTGACCTTGTATAAAATGACATTATCATTAGACATTTAGATATGGAAAGGCAACACCTTTCAACAAAAGCATTCTTTTACAGAGAACATAAATGAATTCATCTTGTTTTTATATTCAGCAGTATATTATGCTTTAATACTTACAAAGAAATTACTCCTATCCCTGGCATTAATCAAAATGAAAATTCATTTATAATATTTTTAAAATAGGAAAAATGCATTTTCAGCTGTAATTGAAACTATAACTTGCTTAATTTTTTCAACTTCTGTTCTTCATATCCACATTTGGAGAATTCTTCCCTTCTTTATTTCTCTATATCCCCATAATTGTATCATCTTTTTCTCTGTGTATAGTTCATAAGTATTGAGTTGTAATAAGGATTATAACAGGTATCTATGAGAAATACCTGCATTATTTTGTATCTTGTCACTCTCAAATGAACCATCCAGATAATTACCAGAATAATTTAACCAAATATTTGAATATATTTTTCTATTTAATAAATGGCAGAAAATCTTCAATAACGCAAGACTTTTGTTATTTTAATATTCTATCTGCTTAAATTATATGCATTAGTAATATCAAAATTTTTGAGTGGTTCAGAAAAATAACTCACTACTCTTTTCTTCCTGTTTGGCTTTACTTATACCATGTTCTCCACCACCATTGAACAGCTCTCCAAAATATTATTTTTGCCTAATTAAAGTCAAACTCAGTTACCATTTCCTTCTGGTAGTGAGGTAGTCTTTATCTCCCACCAAAAAAATATATTGCTTAGATATTCTTCAATCACCACTGGAATTCTATGTGGAAAATTGTAGTATTTTATGCATATCATGTGTTTATAGTCAAATCAAATATCTCTATTAAGTTAAAAGTATCATGAAGTTGCATTTATAATTTCCTATCTACCCCCAATTCCTTGACAGTATGTATGAAGCATTCTTATTTGGTAGAGATTGGGGAACTAATTATATGGCTCTCCTTTGTTTGGGGAGAAGTTGTGAGAAATTGGGCCTTTGAGGAAGAGCAGTGCCTCTAGAAGAATTAAGGAATTTGAGGAAAATTAGTGTCCACAGGAGCCAATTAAGTATACGAGCAGTGTAGTGGCCTGAATATTGCGTCATCCCCAAAAGACACATGCGTGACATAATCCTCAGAATCTGTAAATGTGACCTCATTTACAGAAACAGTCTTTATAGATGTAATTAGTAATATAAAGATAAGATGATTATTGATTAGCTAGGTGGGCCTAAGTCCAATGACAATGTCCCAGTAAGGGACAAACAGAGGGGAGACATCACACACAGGGAAGAAGGCCATGTGAGGATGACGATACATACTGATGTTGTGCAGCTGAAAGCTAAGAAGACCTCAAGCCACTAGAAGCTGGAAGAAGCAAGGAAGAATTTTTCTAGAGCCTTCTCAGAGAGCAGGACCCTGACAACACCCTGATTTCAGAGTTATGGCCTCCACAAATGGGAGACAATAAATTTCCATTGTTCTAAGCCACTTAGTTTGTGGTAATTTGTTAGAGCAGAGCTAGGAAACTAGTATAAATTGTACAGTTAGATTTTATTTTGTGAAGACCATAATGGCAGATTTTAAAGGACCATGAATGTAGCCAGGGATCAAGATGGCCCAACATTTTTCTAAGCTGACTAAATTTTAGTCAAAGCTTCCTTCTGACTCTAGGCCCCTGACCTTCCTTCTCTTAGCAGTTACTTTAAAAAACATGTAATTGTAAATTATGTCTTTGTCACTTGGAGATGTAAGTCTTTTAATAAGTTTATTGTCAATTTTAATACCCTTGTCTTTCTCAAGAACCTAGGATCCATATCTATGAAATGTAAATATTCAGGAAAATAATGCTCTCCTCTCCCTCTTATCTTCCCCTTTTCTCTCAGTTTCTGTATGAGGATAAGAGCCTAACTTTGGTGGGTGGTTGTAGGTGTCTTGCTCCAATTTAAGAAACTATCTCCTTGTATAAAGATGTGAGAAGATTAGTTTTTTTTTCTTTTGATAAAGCCAATTAGCAAACTCAGTATGCTAGCACCCTCCAGTACTTTTTCACTAACTCCATCAGTCTTTAAAATACCCATTTCCCATTGTTTCAGCAGAATTGAGTTCCACCTGAATTCTGTTATCTTTCCCCTATCGCTATAGTATTGAATAAAGTCTTCCTTGCCTGTTTAACATTGTTAGGTGCAATATTTGCTTTGAAATGAAGATCAGTAGTACTTTTGTTATTACCATATCTGACCACAAACACTTTAAGGATATTAATTGTGGGAATTCAGAGTTAAAATCCTGTTCTTAAAGACAAAAAATCCAAATCAACTATTGGGACTTAAGTGAAATATAAAAACCCTGATATCACCTGTAAGAAAACTCATTATTTAAAATAGACCAAATCAGAGATAGAAATAAAGATAACAAAGCAAGCTATGACATCTGGAGAACACAGATAGGAACCAGTTAATATAGCTATAGGAGCCTGGACTTGACAAGTACCTGTGTTCTGTCTTGTAGCAGATAGTGGAAGCTCAGAGACTGATAGAAAAAATGATGTGATTTGAAATTTGGACAGGATTTGCAGCAATAAACATACTCACTCTCCATGCTTACATGATGTTCACTGTAAACTGATCTCAGTGCAAGTGGAGCTCTGCCTTCATTTATGGCCAAGAAGGCAGTTGAGAATGTCTCCTGTCATAAAGTCTTACCTTGCTCAAATTAAAAATCTCAAAAGGTATCACTCTCATATGCATGCTCTGCTTTTCCTGTGGCATTTATTATACTGTAAAATTGATTCTGAATAGAATTTTTTTAATTATAAAATTTGGGCTAAGGATGATGGGAGGAACCTAAATGCAAAATTAGTTTTTTTAATGAGAAATCAAAGATGTCGTAAACAATGCAGAAGGATTATACTTTGAAAATATTAACCAATGTTTGCTTTTCATTTATTTCTTTTCTTTTGGAAAGGAAAAAAATTCATTAATTACTAGAGATTTAATTAGCTAATAATTGTTTTTATGACCTTAGGAAGCAGAGTGCAAGAGAAATTCAGAAAGTAAATAAAACCACTGCTTATGGAAACAGAGTTGGTGAATAGATCATAGTTTCAGATTGTCTAGTGATTAAATGAGATGCTCCTAGATTAAACACACCCCAGATTTGGTGAGGAGAAGCTTGAGAGACTACTATGACAACTTTTCAGCAGGGCCTGTATTAGGGGCTATTCTGTGTTTATATATATGTACCATATATGCATATATGTAGTATATCTGTATATACGATATTGTATATACACAGTATATAAGTATATACACATATACTACTCATATATACTATACATACATAGTGTACTATATATGCTATAGTATATGCATAGAATACACTACTATATACAGCACAGTATACATTCTATATATACAGTGTATGTATACTGTATATAGTATAGTATATATAATACTGTAACATATACTGTATGTAGTGTAGTATATATATACTATGTAGTGCGGATACAATGAATAGATAGTGTATATAGCATAGTATATTCTTACACACTATATATAGATAATGTATATAGTGCAGTATATACTTATATATAATTATACTTCTATATACTGTACTATATGGTATATAATATAGTATAGTATATATAGTGTATAAGTATGTGTATAAAGAGTACACTGTATATATAGTGTTTATACAGTATATACACTATATACACTGTACCATATATGGTGTACATGATACACAGTATATACTATATGCTGCACTATACTATAACATATATACAATGTATATACATTATTCATATATACTATTTATATATGTATGTACAGAGCATATATACTGTGTATGTATAGACAGTATATCATATATACATAGTATGCACTGTATATATGGTATAGTATATAGAGTATATAGTGTATATATACACATATTATTATATGTACTGCATATAGTATACTATACAATATATAGTAGGGCCTGTGTATGTTATATAGTATATAATGTATATATAGTATATTTGGTATATAATACTATATGTAGTATATACAGTGAGTGCTCTATATAGATTATACAGTTTGGTACATATACTATATATAGTATAGTAGTACACATACTATATATAGCATAGTATACAAATACTATACTATATATTATATACTATATATACAGTGAAAGTACAGTGTATATATAGCATATACAGTATATATACAGTATATATACTATATATAGTATAGTATAATTATGTAATATCTACAGTGCACTATATATACAGTATATATGGTATATACAATATATAGTATATATAGTATATATACTCTATATACAGTATAGCATGCTATACATACACTAAACTATATATAATGTGTACAGTATACTATATATGATAGAGTAAGGCCTGCATATGTTATATAGTATATAATGCATTATATAGTATGTAATGCATATATAGTATATATAGTATATAATGCTACGTGTAGTATATTTAGCATAGTATATACATACAATATACATTACATACACTGTATATACAGTGTATGTACAGTATATATACAGTGTATATACTGTATATAGTATGGTATAAACTTATATACTATATATACATTATGCTATATATACTGTATATAGTTTGCACTATACTGTGTACTATATTATGTGCTTATTTACTACAATATAGCATACACTATCATATAAGTATATACTATACACTTATATATCATACATTACTCTCTTAATCACATCCATAATACATTATTTACTATTCTCAATTTCAGTTTTCTAATGTTGAGCAGAAATTTAAATAAACTTCTATATCAAGCTAAGGATAGAGATATTTAAATTTGATGTTTTTTCTTGCCATTTTAAGTTGTCTAGATTCCTTGACACTCAAAGTTTGGTCCATGAACCAACCCTAGCAGCATTACCTGGAAGCTTATTAGAAAAACAGAATCTCAGCCCTTGTCAAATATCAGGTCGTTCCTTCAACCTTCTGAATCAAAATCTGCATAGTAAGAAAAACCCCGAGTAATTTTTATGAACATTAAATCTTAAGAAATATTATGATAAGGATCTTTGCCAAATTTTATTCCTAGTGCCCTAACTTAAAGCTTAAAGCATTCTTTGGAAATAAAACTTATTTTAAAGCATGTTTTTTCAACAAGGAATTTACAACACATACACAATTTGTTATTCTACCACATCATATGTATATATTTCTAATAATTCAAAGTAATTACAATGTCTTCCTTGGTATCTAATAGTCTACTAAAGATGACCTACAGAAGTAGCACTTCCCAATTTTTACCTTCTTACACACACTGGTTTTCATATTTATAATTAATAAGTTGAACAAACCAGTAAAGCCTTGGAGGAGATCACCAACACTGGAAGCTGAATGTCTGTTTGCTTCCTAATAGGCCCATTACAGATGAGCTGAAGCCGATTAATATTTTGAAACAGAACCCTACAAGTGTTAGCCCTTTTGTTTCAATTTCACTTTCACCTCTGATTCATGTTTTTAAACACACTCAGTAACAATCCTACATTTGTTACAAAGTTATTAACTGTACTATTACTAATCAAAATTTACTGCTTTGATCTGCACTTATTACATGTTACTAGGTTTAACAGGCAGGTTTGAATGTTGGTCTACTATGAATCTACTCTGAGAATTTACTAATTGCATAATAATTTACATAGGTATCATGCATGAAGACACAAAAATTACCCCAGAAGTTCAAGTACAGCTACATACTCTTAACAAAAACACATATATCTTTGAATTCAGTACAACACCAAGTTATATTTGTAACTGATTTACATTGTAAGGTACAAACACACTGTGTAACCAATTTTGGAAAAGCTCAAAATAATTTCAGCACATCTGTATTAGTCCATTTTCACACTGCTTTAAATAACTACTTGAAACTGGGTAATTTTTAAAGACACGTGGTTTAATTGACTCACCGTCCTGGAGTCTTTAAAGGAAGCATGACTAGGAGGCCTCAGGAAACTCACAAGGGGAAGAAAGCACGTCTTATCATGGTGGAGCAGAAAAGAGAGAGGGCAAAGCAGGCAGCGCCACACCCTTTTAAACAACTACATCTCATAAGAACCAATTCACTATCAGGAGAACAGCAAGGGGGAAATCTGCCCTCATGATCCAATCACTTCCCACCATGTCTCCTCTTTGACCCACAGGGATTACATTTCCGCCTGAGACTCAGGTGGGTACACTGAGCCAAACTATGTCAACATCTCCATATTTAATCAATGAAACATTGCCATTTGAAAAATAAAAAAGAGAACATAAAAGGAAAAATAAAGGAATAGAGAAATTTTTCAAGTTTTCTATTTTTATTTTAATAATCTGGATAAAATTAGTAATCAAAATTACTGAGTATTTACTATATGTCTTTAATTTTAAGCTGAAATTTAAGGGAGCTTCTATTTTAGCTTTAGAATATAATCCTTTTGTTTTTATAATCTTTTTCTCTAGTCTGCTATAATTGTCTTCCATGTTAATACTCAAAGTATGGTAAAACTTCTACTGTTACTATCTATTTTAAACACAAAAAATGTTTAGATGCCATGTTAAAGCTCCTATCAAAATATGTTCTGAATTTAGTATTTCTCAACCCCTTTTGTTGTGACCCTAGTCCATGCATTTGTAATGAGCAAGACTACTTGGATAACCTTGTACCCATCTCCTACCTAAATTCTTGACTATCTAGAGCCTATAATCTCTTCAGTGCCTCAAGGACTCTTCAATTTTTCATTTAAACTGTATTAGTCAATAGCACTGCTAAAAAGATTGCAAAGGTTTCCCAACACATTTGAAATAAAATTCAAATTACTTACAGTGGCTTAGGATTCATGAAATTTAATGACAACTATTCCACATTTTACCCATTCTTTTCTTTCTTTGCCTTTTTTTTTTTTTTTTTTTTGCTCAGTTCAAAACTATTATCTTCTCATGGCTTAAATATACTAAGTTTTGTCAAAATCTTACGTGTTTCTGCTTGTTGTTTGCTGTGGCTTGAGTGGTTATGTTTCTTACAATTTATATGTTGAAATATTAATCACCAAGTATTGGTATTGAGAGGTGGGGTTTTTGGGAGGGATTTCATCATGAGGACCTTCATGAATGGAATTAGCAACCTTATCAAACAGGCCCCAGGGAGCTGCCTTGTTCTTTTCACCATGTGCACACTAAATTTGCCAGTATCTAGATCTTGGACTTCCCAGCCTGGAGAAATGTAGGAAATAATTTTCTGCTGTTTGTAAGCTACCCAGTCTATGGTGCTTTTTAAAGCAGTACACACATTCATACATGACTGTTTTGGGCTCAGATTTAGTTCCAGGACTTTCTCTTACATTTTGCTCCAGTTTCTCTTCAAATGTCATTTCTTAAGAAAAGCTTTATTTATCTACTCTAAAACATCCCCAGCAAATCTTAAACCACTTACTTTGATTTATTTTTCTTGAAAGCATTCTTCCTAACTAAAATTATATTGCACATTTATTTAAGTTATGAATATTTTCTGACAACTTCCTGAGAATGTAATATTATAAAGGCAGGGATTTGTTTCCTTTGTTTATTACTATATTTTCAGTTTTTAAAATTATTGCTAATATATGTATATATGTATGTATATATGTGAATAAATATATAGTATATGTATATATGTGTATGAATATATGTATGTATATGTATCTATATGTATATAGAGATACATACAGTTGAACTTTGAACAGCATGGGTTTGAACTGTGTGGGTCCACTTATATGTAAATTTTCTTCTACCTCTGCTACCCCTGAGGCAGCGAGACTACCCTTCCTTTTTCTCCCCACTCTCAGCCATCTCAACATGAAGATGATAAGAATAAAGTCCTTTTTGGTGATTCACTTCCACTGAATAAATAATAAATATGTTTTTTCTGCCTTATAACTTTCTAAATAACATTTTGTTTTCTCTAGCGTACTTGATTGTAACAATAGAGCATATAATGCATACAGCATACAGAATATGTGGTAATGGGGTAAGGCTTTTGGTCAGCAGTAAGTTGCTAGTAGTTAATTGGGAGAAGTCAAAAGGTATGTACAGATTTTCTACTGTGTATGGGGTTACTACCCTTATCCCCTGGGTTGCTGAAGGGTCAACTGTGTGTGTGTGTGTGTGTGTGTGTGTGTTTGTGTGTGTGTGTGTGTGTAAATCAGTTCTGTCTCATACAAATTATACTATTCTGAACAATGCTTTCTTAATGCCTAACAATGGTCACTGGATATGAGACATTCAGCTAAATTCGCTTATTCACAAAAGAGGGATTAAAATCTCCTCCTAAGCTTGATTTCTGGAGTGTGAGAATTAACAAGGGGGATAAAACTATCCTTCTGCTAAACTTAATTACAAAAATTAAACAGAGCAGGATCTTTTCATTTCCTTTAAAACTGTTGGAGCTCAGTCAATGACTTTCCTTTCTTATCCCTTCCTAGTTGACTAGAAACCTTGTTAGCAACAGAGATTATATTTTTCTTTTCTTTTTTCCTTTTTCTTTTTCCTCCTACAAAACTTAGCCCAAGCACTGAATTAATATTTAATGATTCTGAGTTACTGGAGTTTCAAACTTTACTGGACCTAAAACACACAGAGTAAACAGAATTGCTGGTAATTACAAGTCATAAATTAGCACTTTGAAAGTCTGTTTTCTTTTCTTAAGACACGTTTTGATCCTTCTTTCCAAGTGACTGACTCATATGTGTTCAATGAAAGAGGACCTGAAATTAGTACAGATTCCCTTGAAACCAAATCAGTAGGATATATTTATCACATATTTCAGTTTTATTCACATGTATAGCCGAATCATTCGGTTAGCATGAAACTTTAATAGGATCTTAAAGTAATTATAGCACAAAATCAAGTCTTAGATAATGAACAAGGTGTCAAGTTTACTCTAGGGCAATGACTATTTCATTTCCCAATTAAAAAGTCTGTAACAGCTCCATTAATGATTGTGTTGTATCTCTGATGCTCTGAGAACTTTTAATTTGAAAGGCTCATTCTATAATATTTTAGTTCGTATCACATATATAAGGATGATACTCTTTACAGACTTGAATGTAATCTCCAAATATATTGTCATTAAAATTTGTATTATTTGTCAAGATTCTATGTATTATAACTTTGAATAGTGATTTAAAATTTATAAAACAAATTCATGTTCATTATCTCATTTTTACCTTACAACAACCCACTGATCAGGAAGGGATTCTTGTCTTCAGTTCTCCATGACAAAACAAGTCTAAAAAAGACACAAAGTATCACACTATGAATTGTAAATCCAAGATTAGAACAGAGATTATTGTACTTACTTAAATCACTTCTTGTCATCATGCAAACTATACTCTACTGTCCATGTGACAAATATAGCAGAGACATTTTATAAAGAGGAAAATAGAGGTAGAAGTTCCAGGAATGAATTTGGATTGCTTACAGAGACTGACATAAAATGGAGGGATGGGAATTGTAAAGAGATTATTAGAGAGCAAATCTTGGTAGCTGTATTTTAGAGGAAAGAGAGGGAAACAGGGGGACACTTTCCAGAAGCAAGAGGATTACAGGGGCACCCTCTTGATGTCTACAAATGGAGGTATAAATGTTGGGGATGGAGTTGTTTTATCTAGAAGTCTAGGAGCTCTGGTACTCTCTATTGCCCCCAAAAGAAAATACTGTGCATTGCTCAGTAGTCAATGTAAATTTGTAGTACTCAATGTAAATTTGTAGTACTCACATTTGCTATTTTAAGGAAGATGCCTTTGTTATCAATGTAGAGATGACATCAATGTGTCTCATAGCCCACTGCATTGTGAGCTCCTTGAAGTGTTCTATCAATATCAATTTACCCTGAAGTGAATAGTGCATGGTATATATTCAACAAATGGTTAAATGTGTGAATATGTTGGCAAGCACTAATAAGAGGAAGATGACTGAAAGCAGAGACTGAAGACAGAGCAGAGAAACTTCTTATTTTCCAATTTATCCCTCTAGTTGACTATACAAGAGAATCATTACTTGCTAAAGCCTGTATCACTATATTTTTTCTGTAAAATGTATTTATAAAAGAATGAGATTCTTTGAGTCACACACATAAATATAATCCATCATCCTTTGGAGTAAAGTTCTTTTTTTTTTATATTTCTGAGTCATGAGTTCTTCCAAGTTTGTGAAGAAGAACTCATAATTTGCTTCCAAGTTTCCCCACAACATGGAGTATTCCGTATGACAGACACTAAATCAACTTTTATAGAAAAGGGACAAATATATTTTAAAAAAATATTGGAAATCAAGCAATTCTATAATATTGGTCTAATTAAGCGTGTATTCTAAAGGAGCTCTCTAGTAAAAAAAAAAAAATCCAATTAAATTTTATTTATGATCAAGTCAATTCATTTTTAAAAAGCAGTTTATTTTTCTTTAAGAGTATAGCAAAATATATTCCCAATATATATTCTAAAAAGACAACTTTAGAATGAAAAATGCCTTAGACTGTTGTTGGGAATGCAACATGGCATTATATTTCACATTATCTTTTCTCCATACATGACCTGAAACATATAATAAAAATAAAATAAGAATATGAAATAAAATAATAAGAATAATCACCAACATAGAGACATGTTGAAAACACACTTTGAATTAAAATTTTGGCGAATTATTTTGTATAATCTTATGCTTTGTGTCTTTTCAAAATACATATGTTGGAATCTTAACTCCTAAGGTGATGGTATTAGGAAGTGGGATTTTGGGGAGTTAATTAGGTTAGGAGGGCAGGGCCCTCATGAATTAAATTAAGGCCCATATAAGAGATCCTTAGCGAGCTGCCTTGTTCCTTCCATCATGCAAGGACACAGCTAGCAGGTGCGATCTATGGACCAGACCCCAAATCAACCAGTGCTTTGATCTTAGACCTTCCGGCTTCTAGAATTTTGAGAAGGAAATTTCTGTTGTTTATAAGTCAACCCAGTTTATGATATGTTGTTAAAGCATCCTGAATAGACTAAAACAATATTGTACTATTCACGCACAATTCAAAAGTATACTCTATATAATTTATAGTCACTGCATAATAGGAAAAATTACAAATACTTGTGAGGAAGTGATGTTCAAAGTCTTCACGATATTATTTCTGAATAGTGAAGGAGAGGACTAGAATGGTTGTATTTTGGGAAAGCTAAAAGTCTTCAATGCTGTCTATAGTACTTCATTTCCCAAATAGCTAATCATAAAAATATGTGCAAAATGTATACATTTCTTATATGTAGCACAAGTGGGTTTCTTTGAGCTTCTTAAAATACTATCCCTTCTTGCTTTTTGACATTGTTCATAGTTATTAAAGTAACTGCACTAACTAATACATAACTAAATAGTGTCCAAGAGAGCGTTTTAGTTAAAAGTAACGAACTACTCAGAAGGTTAGTAGGTTTCTGAAGAGGGACAGATTTTCAGGAAAATATTCTTGATGATAAAAATTGGGAGAATAACGATTCTGTGGATTTTTAAGAAACTATTTACCTCAGAAATGCATTTACTGCTAGGAAAATTTATTTCTCAACAATGTGCAAAAGACTCCATCAATAAAAATATAGGAAGCCTTCTGGAAAATATAACACCTTAAGGCAAGTATCTCAGGAAAATAAAAACCATGTTGGTGTAATTTAAACCACAGTGGTAGACCTTTAAGATTTAACATATTAATATTGTGTTTCTTTAGATGGAACTATTTCAAGAGAATTTTATAAAAAATTTCTACCTGTATTTTCATGACATTTTGTAGTAAAAATAGTATTTTTAGAGTCAGACATAACTTTTTTTGTCAGAAGTAAATACATCTCTCACACAATTTTTCTATTTAATATCAAGAATATTGATGTCACCAGATAAGAGATGTTCATTAAAAAATATTTAATAGTGGTAGAAGTGTTAGACTGTGAAGCTACAGAGAATGGAGTTCAAATCCAGGCTGTGTGTCTTCCTTCATATGAGACATTAGACTTGTGATTTAGTCTTTCTCAACATCACTGCTTCATTGGTCAATTGAGCATAATAGAATAAATGTCATAGGTTTGAGTGAAGATTAAATAAGCTAATTATCATAAAACAGTGTCCCAAATGAAATGCTTAAAAATCAATAACTATTAGTTTCTTTTAAATAATATATAGAGCTAAAACACGACACAAAAATTAGTACCTGAAAAAGAATAAAAATGTTTGTAAATTATTCTGTGATGTGAAAGGCACTATCAATCATGTGAAATCACTGAACTCTATGATAAATGAAATGGAAATAATTTAAGCCTATTCTAATTTCTTTGTCCATCCATTTAAGACAATTTCCTGTGTAATGTTCCTCTGACTTCCAGTTATTAGACGTTTCATTCACACAAACAATATTCCTCTCAAAGATCTCATGGATGAACACAAACATTTTTTTAAGGTAAAAGCTTGTTACATTTGGTTATTTTGTTGTCATACAAAGTGGAATTGTTTAAGTGGATTTTTAAAAATACTTTAGAGACAGGTCTTGCTGTGTTCTGCTGGCTGCCGTACAGTGGTGCCATCATAGCTCACTGTAACCTTGAACTCCTGGGTTCAAGCAATCCTCCTGCCTCATTTTGAGTAGCTGGGACCACAGGCACTTGCCACTTTGCCACTTGACACCCAGCTAAGTTTTACTTTTTTTTTTTTTTTTTTCAGAGATTAGGGGTCTTCTATGTTGACTAGGCTAGCCTTAAACCCCGGGTCTCAAGCAATCTTCCTGTCATGACCTCCCCAAATGCTGGGATTATTGTCTTGAGCCACCATGCCTTGGAGAAATTTAAGTTATACATACAGGAGATTAAGTTATACATGCAGAGATTCTTATCTGCATTGTACACAACACTAGATCACTACTTGTATTAAAACAAATATATCTACATAGGTATTTTCTATACATATACACAAATGTATGCATATCTAAGTCAAGATATGTGTGGCAGTGACTATTGAGTCTATGGCCAATGAACTACCAGCCATGTTTTGTAATAAAATAACTAGTTGAAGGGGTACATGCTGATATTTATTTACTTAATTCCATTCTCATCTTAAAAAATGTGGTCTGCATTCCATTAAATCAATTTTATAAACCAATAACGTGTCATGTCTTATATTAATAATCCTGAGATCTAGGTGTGTCAGTGTGTTCAAGGAGTTTTCAACTAAGAGGTATGTCTACTCCTTAGAATCTCTTTTGGAATCAGTGGATCTCTGCTATTTGTTTATTCAATAAAAACTGAGGTATTCAAGTCTAGAAGTCCATGGGTATATCAATGGCATCAAATAAAATGTAGTATTTAAAAGAGCCTTCCTGTATGCAGCAATTGTATCTCTCCTATTTCTTTTATTTTCATTAGAAAGGTAATCATCAAGCTAAAATAACCAAATATTAGTGGGTGAACAAAAATAAAGGCTAGATGATAATTGATGTTGAGAAAGAAGGTAATATAGGCCACCTAATTTTTCTCTAGTGATGAATTGGGATCTTCTGCAGGGCCTCCAGGTGAATGAAGGGTCCACTTAGTTATCTCTCTTGCTTTGTGAGCTCAATCCTGAGGAATTTAGTGTGATCCTGATAAAAAAATCTGCTTGAAATTGTCAAAATGCTAAATTAGCATTTAGAAAAATAAATATACATGAAGTAAAACTATCATGTAGCATTTGAATTCTAATTTTTATAAATTGCAACTCTAAAAAACTGTTGTCTTAATCTTTTACTTAAATCATGTGATCATTTTTTCACAAGTTTAACAATTTAGAAAGAATAATAGTAAGCGTTATAATATATGCTAGCAGTGTGTAACCTCACTGGTTAGCATAAAGCAGGGCATAAAAGTAACACAAGTTTCCAAAGCACTTCTATTAAAAACACTTACTACTACCACTACAATTTATTGAGCTCCTACTATATGGTAGCAACAGAAGTGTTAAATTTACATGAATTAAAGTATAATCTCATTTTTGAACAAATCATAAAGGTGACCAATAAGTCATAGAATAACAAATGTATAAATGAAATGATAATAATAGAGAATAAAGAACACTTTTTCAAAATCAGAAAATGTTATATTTAAGAATTATAATTTTATGTGGTTTCAAATGCACTGTATAATATAGATTTCATCATTTTAACTTATTAATATATGATGCCATTGTGTTAATTCAAATTATCAATATTTATACTGATTATCAGTGTGGCTGATTCATTGTAGAAGCCAAAAATTGTCAGCATTTAACAGTGAATGTTCTTTACTAATGATTTAAAAACTGAATAATTTATTTCTTTAACTTTGGCATAGACAAATAAACTTGTCATTAATTTAATACTCTATTGTAAATTTGGAAATAATAGACTAGATTCCTACTTGGAGATATTATAAAAGCATTGTATAATTTTGTTGTATTACTCAGTTTTATTTAGTTCATTTTTAATGCTATTTTTATTCAATTTTATCTCTTGCAGCAATGGAATTGTTTTACATATTGCAATTTATAGTCGAAAGCAAAATTAGAGGTGATGTCTTTATTTTTCCACATCTCACAATACTCATGTTGCTATGTTTTAATAAGAAATAGTTAAATTATTTTTCTTGCTAGCTACTGATTATATTCTAAAAAGAAAATGAAAAGAAGGGGGAATGCAAGAATGTAGTTTTGTTATTATTTCTCCCATCATTTCAATTGCTAAATTCAATTATCAAGGTAAATGAATCTATGCAAGTTTTATATTAATGAAACATGGTTTCCTCTCAAGATTATAATTGACTATTATAAAAATGGTTTATTAAAATGCAAGAAAATACAGATAGCCTTATATGTGTTCATTACCAGTTGTTTTATAAATATACATTAGATCTTGTTCTAAATTAAAGGACTCAAAATATTACCCATTGTTATATCTTGCTATTTCTTTTAAAAATGTGGACACATTCACTTTTGTATTCCCCATTGATTCAATGCACTTCAATATTTTCAGTATTTCTTCCTTTTTTTTTTCTATATTTCCAAAGAACAAAGATGCTACTCCTTCCCATTCTTTCTGTTAGGGCTCCTCGACACAAAAGCAAATTTATCGTTGAGGCAAGAGGGTATGGATAGTTATAACAATTCATAAGTTCAATGTTGACCCAAGTATCAGGATCATTACTGTAATAAGCATGCTGACATCTTTTATATCATAGATCTATCTTAAATACATTCTACATGTTTTCATGAAAACATGTACATCACAGAAAATAAGAGTACCTGTTTAAATTACTGAATATACATTTTTGAGTAAGTAATAGAAACTACACAAAGTACACATGTTTAAAGAATGAATGCATAAATGCTTGAAAGAATTATCACCACATGTATTCATTTTTATTGTGGCTGTAACAAATTACTAAAAAATGAGTCCTCTAAAAATACAAATTTATTATTTTACTTTCATCAAAGTCAGAAGTCTGAGATGGATCACAATGGCCTAAATAAAATCAAAGTTTTGGCACATCTGTGTTCCTTCTAGAGGCTGTATGGGAGAATTTATGACATTGTGTCTTAAAACATCAAGAGACTGCCTGTATTCCTTGGTCCAGGGCCCAATAATGTTTTTTGTTTGTTTGCTTGTTTGTTTTTTTGAGATGGATTCTCCTTCTGTCGCCCAGGCCAGAGTTCAGTGTCATGATCTTGGCTCACTGCGAGCTCCGCCTCCTGGCTTCATGACATTCTCTTGCCTCAGCCTCCTGAGCAGCTGGGACTACAGGCACCCACCACCATGCCTGGCTAGTTTTCTATATTTTTAGTAAAGATGGGGTTTCACCGTGTTAGCCAGGATGATCTCGATTTCCTGACCTCGTGGTCCTCCCACCTTGGCCTCCCAAAGTACTGGAATTATAGGCATGAGCCACTGGGCTGGGCCGGCCCTATACTTTAATGCCAGCAATACTAGTTTTCCTCACAATATCATTTTTCTGATTCTTTTTTTCTGATTCTTTTCTTTTGTTTTAAGGACTGTATTAGTCCGTTTCCACACTGCTATAAAGAAAAACCTGTGACTTGGTAATTTTTAAAGACAGGAGGTTTAATTGGCTCACAGTCAATGAGGAGGAGGCCTGGCTGAGGAGGCCTCAGAAAACCTACAATCATGGTGGAAGGTGAAGGGGAAGCAAGGCATGTCTTACATGGTGGCATGAGAGAGAAGGTGGGAGGGGCAAACTGTTACACAGTTTTAAACCATCAGATATTATGAGAAGTCATTCATTATAATGAAAACAGAATGGAGGAAACTGCCCCCATGATTTAATCACCTCTCACCAGGTCCCTCCCTTGACATGTGTGTATTACAATTCAAGATGAGATTTGGTTGGGAACACAGAGCCAAATCATAACATTCCACCCTGTCTCCTCCCAAATCTAATTTCCTTTCCACATTTAAAAACCAATCATGCCTTGCAAACAGTACCCTAATCTTAACTCATTTCAGCAGTAACTCAAAAGTAGAAATCTAAAGTCTCATCTGAGACAAGGCAAGTTCCTTCCAGTTATGAGTAATTGCAAGTGTTTGTGTATATTCTGTCCATGTGGATGGGCATGAGTATACCTGGGCTAATTGCAAGAATCTGCATGAAGAAGTAGACTGCAAGTCATGTGCGAAAATAAAAATAAGTCAGATTATACAACAGGCCAATAGGTGACAATACTAAAGTCACCTTTGCAATTAGATGACAAAAGCTTCAAAGGGGTCTACAATTTTATGAGAAGTTAGAAGGGTGATAGTCAATGAGTGGAAGTATGAATATTCTGACAGCTTAGCAACATTGAAATTCTCTTTTGGATAGAAATGCCTATAAAAAAGCAAAGAAAAAGGTTAAGCATGTGGCATGCTGTGCGTAATGACACATAGTTGTATATTATGTATTTATTCCTTCAGGCAACAAACATATGGAAGGAACTTCTTGATCACTAAACTAGATCTAGGAACACTGGGAAGGACAGGAATGGCAAGTTTCTAACATCAGGCATCTGCCTTGCTGGCGCAAAAGCCAGACTGGAAAGATGGCCATAGGAAGGAGGGAGACATACCAGATTTTGTGATTTTCACGTCAAAGAAGATCCTGAGTCTCCCTGAGATCCAAGGGCCCAGCAAGTGTCAGCCAAACAGACACCTCCAAAATAGTGTCTTAGGCAGAGGAGCACTATATGTAATGGCCACAAACAGGACAGAATGCAACATGTTTACAAAATTAAAAGACATTTGGGCAAGTGTGTTAAAAGGAAGAAGAATGAGTGTTGAATAATTAGGCTGGTGATATAGAGAAGGGTCAAATGGCGTAACACATTGCAATTTTTGTGAATATTTTGGATTTTCATTAAAACCATTGGGTGGTATGTTATACTTTTACGCAGCAAAGACATGATGAGATATTTCTATTAAAAATGTATATTACAACTGCTTCATTGTGAAGACTAACCTGGGGACAAGTGGCATTGGAAACATGCTAAAGAATTATAGGCAGGGTGATGACAGAGATGAAGAGAAGAGAATGAGGTGTGGGGTGTGTGTGTTTGGTGTGGTGTAAATATGCATATAAGTATACACATGGGAAATTCTCTTTCTGTGTGTATCTGTTTCTATCTGTTTCTGTTCTCTCTGTATCTCTTTCTTTACTTCTTTTTCTGTCTATTTACCATCTCTTTCTCTTTCGCACATAAACACACACAGTGTAACAACAGGAACTGGCGATTAATTGGAAGAGAGAGAAAAGATTAAAACTAAAATGAGTTAAACAGAGCAGATATTACCTGAATGGTAAGGATAAACATTTCATGTTTATCCATAATAAATAGAACTCAATTGAAATTAATATTCAACTAAAGGATATTGTAAGTATTTTTGAAAATATAAAGGACAATTTTACATAGTGATATTAAAATCTAAGGAAAATTCCACCTCAGATAAGCAGAAAATGTATCAGTTTAGATAAAAGAGCTGGAAATGAAGAAACTTCCAAGTATGGTTTATAGAAATACTCTTCAGCCAGTACCGAAAAAACAAACAACTTAATCAATAGCAGCCTTTAAAGATAGACTTTGTCAAAACACAGTTGCTCTTCTGCCTCTCTCTTTACTGGAAGGCTTTTACACTACATTCCTCTATACCTTTTTAACTTATTTGTACACTAAAATGCCCATAAAGACACTTCTCTTCATCCCATTTCACCCCAGGATCTATCATGAGACACTTCACCTCTGAAATGTATTATGATGCTTGGGTCATGTCCTCTTGCTCACATATTTCATGTATGAGAGAATATTTTCTCTTTCTACCATGACCTCTTCTTTTAAGATATCATGGAGTGGTCGGGCGCGGTGGCTCATGCCTGTAATCCCAGCACTTTGGGAGGCCGAGGCGGGTGGATCACGAGGTCCGAAGATTGAGACCATCCTGGCTAACAC
Organism: Piliocolobus tephrosceles; assembly: GCF_002776525.5. Classification (NCBI taxonomy): domain Eukaryota; kingdom Metazoa; phylum Chordata; class Mammalia; order Primates; family Cercopithecidae; genus Piliocolobus; species Piliocolobus tephrosceles. The sequence goes on from NC_045436.1 coordinate 150,908,405, forward strand.
AGTGAAATCCCGTCTCTACTAAAAATACAAAAAAATTAGCTGGGCGTGCTGGCGGGCACCTGTGGTCCCAGCTACTCGGGAGGCTGAGGCAGGAGAATGGCCTGAACCCGGGAGGCTGAGCTTGCAGTGAGCCAAGATCGCGCCACTGCACTCCAGCCTGGGAGACAGCAAGACTCCGTCTCAAAAAAAAAAAAAGACAAAAAAATCATCATCATCATCATCATGAGGTAGGCCTGGTGCCATAGTTCAGCAAAAAAGGTGCTGTAATCCCAGCACTTTGGGAGGCCGAGGAGGGCCGATCACGAGGTACAGGAGTTGGAGACCAACCTGGCCAGTATGGTGAAACCCCGTCTACTGAAAATACAAGAATTAGCCGGGCGTGGTGAAGTATGCCTGTAGTCCCAACTGCTCAGGAAGCTGAGGCAGAAGAATCGCTTGAACCTTGGAGGCGGAGGTTGCAGTCAGCCGAGATTGCGCCACTGCACTCCAGCCTGGGCGACAGAGTGAGACTCTGTCTCAAACAACAATAACAACAAAATCATGAGGTGTCCTTATTGGCTAGTTTCTTTCAGCCCAAATCACTCTGCATGCTAGATTTCATCCTGAAATCTTTCATTTAAATATGTAAAAATTGCTTTTACCAGCTTGATATAATTGTTTTTACAACAATGCCCAAGTCACTTTTTTTTTTTTTTCTTTTTCTTAAACAACATCTGGCGATGTCACTCAGGTATGAGAATGGCTCACTGTAACCTCTGCCTCCCAGGCTCAAGCAATCCTCCCACCTCAGCCTCTCGAGTAGCTAGGACTACAGGCACATGCCACCACACCTGGACAATTTTTCTAATTTTTTGGTAGGGATGGGAACTTCCATCACGAACCCCTGGGCTCAAATGATCCTGCTACCTCAGCCTCCCAAAGTGCTGGGATCACAGGTGTGAGCCACCCTGCCTGACCCAAACCACATTTTTATTTTATTGCTTATACCTTTCATTCAAATCATAAACTGATGCTGAGAAACAAGTGTTTAATTGATGGAAAGACATTTATAAAGAGTAAACAATGTGAGATTCAATCTGTCACCTACTCCTGTGTTTTTCCAGGTAGTTAGACTTTGAGTAAAATTAATTTATTTTCAAAGCTTTAACATGTATTAATCATATTTTGTCACCTTCATCATATTTTTTACTAACATTTCTAAATATTTCAGGAAGAGAGAAAGATTGTCTTCATGGAGTGAGCATGAGAATCAGTAAGCCCCATCTTTTAAACTGCACCATGTTCACGATTCCTGACAGTGAGGGCAAAGAGTGGCAAATTACACTCCCATCAATAATGCCAGTTGAGAGCTTATAGAAGAAGAGAATAAAAGTCAACACAAAGTCTGCTCTACATTTAGAAATGATCTTTGTGATGTATTCTGATGAGTCCAGTCACTCTGACATTACAAGAGGGGTTCTTAAAAATAAAATGTACAGGTATACAAACACAAAAAGGACTTAATATGTTTATAGACTAGAAGAATCCATGTATATTTTATTTAAAAGGTATGTAGACAGAGCTGGTACCATTCCTTCTGAAACTATTCCAATCAATAGAAAAAGAGGGAATCCTCCCTAACTCATTTTATGAGGCCAACATCATCCTGATACCAAAGCCTGGCAGAGACACAACAAAAAAAGAGAATTTTAGACCAATCTCCCTGATGAACATCGATGCAAAAATCCTCAATAAAATACTGGCAAACCGGATTCAGCAGCACATCAAAAAGCTTATCCACCATGATCAAGTGGGCTTCATCCCTGGGATGCAAGGCTGGTTCAACATTCGCAAATCAATCAACGTAATCCAGCATATCAACAGAACCAAAGACAAGAACCACATGATTATCTCAATAGATGCAGAAAAGGCTTTTGACAAAATTCAACAGCCCTTCATGCTAAAAACGCTCAACAAATTCGGTATTGATGGAACGTACCTCAAAATAATAAGAGCTATTTATGACAAACCCACAGCTAATATCATACTGAATGGGCAAAAACTGGAAAAATTCCCTTTGAAAACTGGCACAAGACAGGGATGCCCTCTCACACCACTCCTATTCAACATAGTGTTGGAAGTTCTGGCTAGGGCAATCAGGCAAGAGAAAGAAATCAAGGGTATTCAGTTAGGAAAAGAAGAAGTCAAATTGTCCCTGTTTGCAGATGACATGATTGTGTATTTAGAAAACCCCAACGTCTCAGCCCAAAATCTTCTTAAGCTGATAAGCAACTTCAGCAAAGTCTCAGGATACAAAATTAATGTGCAAAAATCACAAGCATTCTTATACACCAGTAACAGACAAGCAGAGAGCCAAATCAGGAATGAACTTCCATTCACAATTGCTTCAAAGAGAATAAAATACCTAGGAATCCAACTTACAAGGGATGTAAAGGACCTCTTCAAGGAGAACTACAAACCACTGCCAGTGAAATCAAAGAGGACACAAACAAATGGAAGAACATACCATGCTCATGGATAGGAAGAATCAATATCGTGAAAATGGCAGTACTGCCCAAGGTTATTTATAGATTCAATGCCATCCCCATCAAGCTACCAATGAGTTTCTTCACCGAATTGGAAAAAACTGCTTTAAAGTTCATATGGAACCAAAAAAGAGCCCGCATTGCCAAGACAATCCTAAGTCAAAAGGACAAAGCCGGAGGTGTCACGCTACCTGACTTCAAACTATACTACAAGGCTACAGTAACCAAAACAGCATGGTACTGGTACCAAAACAGAGATATAGACCAATGGAACAGAACGGAGCCTTCAGAAATAATGCCACACATCTACAACCATCTGATATTTGACAAACCTGAGAAAAACAAGAAATGGGGAAAGGATTCCCTATTTAATAAATGGTGCTGGGAAAATTGGCTAGCCATAAGTAGAAAGCTGAAACTGGATCCTTTCCTTACTCCTTATACGAAAATTAATTCAAGATGGATTAGAGACTTAAATGTTAGACCTAATACCATAAAAACCCTAGAAGAAAATCTAGGTAGTACCATTTAGGACATAGGCATGGGCAAGGACTTCATGTCTAAAACACCAAAAGCAACGGCAGCAAAAGCCAAAATTGACAAATGGGCTAATTTCCAGAATCTACAAAGAACTCAAACAAATATACAAGAAAAAAACAAACAACCCCATCAAAAAGTGGGGAAAGGATATGAACAGACATTTCTCAAAAGAAGACATTCATACAGCCAACAGACACATGAAAAAATGCTCATCATCACTGGCCATCAGAGAAATGCAAATCAAAACCACAATGAGATACCATCTCACACCAGTTAGAATGGCAATCATTAAAAAATCAGGAAACAACAGGTGTTGGAGAGGATGTGGAGAAATAGGAACACTTTTACACTGTTGGTGGGATTGTAAACTAGTTCAACCATTATGGAAAACAGTATGGCGATTCCTCAAGGATCTAGAACTAGATGTACCATATGACCCAGCCATCCCACTACTGGGTATATACCCAAAGGATTATAAATTATGCTACTACAAAGACACATGCACACGTATGTTTATTGCGGCACTATTCACAATAGCAAAGACTTGGAATCAACCCAAATGTCCATCAGTGACAGACTGGATTAAGAAAATGTGGCACATATACACCATGGAATACTATGCAGCCATAAAAAAGGATGAGTTTGCGTCCTTTGTAGGGACATGGATGCAGCTGGAAACCATCATTCTTAGCAAACTATCACAAGAAGAGAAAACCAAACACCGTATGTTCTCACTCATAGGTGGGAACTGAACAATGAGCTCACCTGGACTCGGGAAGGGGAACATCACACACTGGGGCCTATCATGGGGAGGGAGGAGGGGGGAGGGATTGCATTGGGGTGTTATACCTGATATAAATGGTGAATTGATGGGTGCTGACGAGTTGATGGGTGCAGCACACCAACATGGCACATGTATACATATGTAACAAACCTGCACGTTATGCACATGTACCATAGAACTTAAAGTATAATAAAAAATAAAATAAAATAAAAGGTATGTAGGCCAACTGAAGCAGGTTACATTTGACAAGTGAATGGATTTATGTAGTAATTCAGATAGCTGCAGGAGCAGGCTTGTTTTCTTCCCTCTAGAAATATCCTCATTTGAATTCTCATTAAGCCCTGTAAAACTTCACATTTTCTAATAACATGTATTCTAGAAATAAAGGCTGTTAAGTTTTCAGCAGCAATGGAAAGCCTATAATTTATATCATAGGTGATGAGTCTTCTGATGTCTAGAAAACTGATTACATTAACATTTTGTATTTAATCATTTCTGTTAGCATTATAAAATGATACTGCGCTGTTGTATATTTGAAAAGCTATTCTTTCTGACTTATGAAAAATAAAAATAGTAGTAGAAAGTGCCCCTTGTTATACTTCCTTCTATAGTAATTTAAATACTTGAAAATGTATACTATTTATTTTGAAACTTGCACTAATTTTTTAGTCTTAAATTCAGTGCCATGGCCATGAACTTTACAAGTCAGCATGATTCTCATTGGAAAATGAGAATACAATAATCTGGTATCCAAATATAGATGAAACTAAAGACTGCAAAGCTAATTTATCATATAGTAACTTAATGTATTTAGATTATGAAATGTTTAGATTGTATGTTCAGATTATGAAATGTTAATTCTGTAACACCAAAATAACATGGATGTGTCCTAAATTTCTGTTAAAAGTATGATCATATACATATTTTATATATTTGGAATAGAGAAGTCCACTTAGAAAGTTTTTATTATTTTCTGGCTGTTTTACATTTGAGGGTGTACTGCAATGCTTTTCCAAATTGAGAACATATAACCAAGATAGCATAAGTAAAAGCTATTGTGACTTTTATCAAAAATGTGTAAATGCCAATCCTACTCAAAAAATGTGCATAGTGATGTTAATAAAACAATTGTGTTCATTTTTACATATAAAATAAAGCAGAATGAGTCAATATAGCAACCTGAGTTTTCATCCAACTAATGACTATGTGAATGTTCACAAAAAGTTTAATTAAACTTCCCATTCTATTTGGGGTGAGATGAGGTGCATTTTTTTTTTTTTTTTATTTTTTTGGTATAGTATTAACAACATACTTGATAATTGTTCTCTGAGAATCATTTCATGTTGGCCCCTCTCTGGCCAATACATAAGAGATAAAAGTGGAAAATGGCTCATGATTTTTTCTTAAAATGCTCTAAAATCTTAGCATAATTAGAAAAAAAAAAGCATATTCTTTACTATTGCCTTCAAGACAGAATATGAGCTGTCCATAGACTCTCTCACACACTTATTTCCCTACAACATTCCCACTTATTCTCAGCTCACCCCCCAGGATGTCTTTGTGTCCTACTCCAAACATGCTCAGCTATTTCTACTCACAATGTCCTGGCAACTGCTGTTTTCTTTTTTAAAATTTGCATGAATTTAAGAGGTACAATTGCAATTTTGTTACATGGCTATATTGCCTAGTGGTGAAGTGTGGGCTTTTAGTGTATCCATCACTGGAATAATACACATGGTACCCACTAAGTAATTCTGCATATGTGATGTATTGATTTGTGTATGTTGAACCATCCTTGCATTTCCAGTATAAAACCCACTTGATCACAGTATCTTCTTCTGTCTGTAAAGTTATCACTGAGGATCTTCACAACCACTTCCTCTTCCATTTTAAGAGAACTCAGTCCAAAAATTGCTTCTTCAAAGAAGCTGTACCTGATTAATCTAAAGTTACATACTCAACATCATTTCTGCTTTGTTACTTTACTTAAATTTCTTCATAGTATATATGACAAGATACATCCATTGTGTTTATATTCTTATTGTCTGTGTATTATGGGATGGTTGCGCTGACTCTGCTTTATTTACTGTTGCCTCTACCAGTATTTAGAGCAGTGCCTGGGGGCTAAATGGCAGTTTTGTGTTGAAAGTTTACATGAAATGAAAAATCACTCTTACTTTGTTCAACAAAAACACAACAGCAAACATTAGATCACGAGTATATTTCTACAGTGCTACTCATACATGTAATGTTTTACTTAAACTTTATACATTTCTTATAATTTAAAAATATAAGGGAAGTTCTTTGGAGACATCGCGTGAACCTGAATTCTGAAACCTATGGTGGTGTCTTACCAACAAAATTCACCTGAATATGTATTTGTGAATTTTTTAAGCTTAATACCACAAAGTAATTCTAGTATTCAAGACAATAGATGTCAGTATTGGTGAAATTCATTGATAATATCAACTTTCAATAATTGGCCTCTTAGCGTCAGCTGGTTTGACTGAGTCTAAGAAGCCAATTTATTCATGAATAATTATTAAGCATATGTTGTCTGAATTAACAATAAAACAAAATTCTATCGGCTTTGTAGAAGGTAACATACATGTACAAAGCATAATTTTTATTTTTGAAAAGTGAAACTAGAGAAGACAAAAAATGTAAGTAACATCTAATTAACAATATATCTGAACACTTACTCCTTATTTTCATTCAACAATATATTCACTGAGCAGTCATCATGTGTCAGTACTATTTTAGGCTCCTTTCTACAGGGATCTTAAATTCTAGTTTGGTAACGTATCAATAAGCACAAAGAAAAGTAAATGATTAACTCAATTTCACAGATTGAGAAGTATAATGGTTCTAATAAAATAGCATATGATAGGAGAATGTAAGTTTGTAGTGGTAGCTGGAGATGAGTGGAGTGACATTGTCTTTAAAACTGTGAGTTTCTTAAGGAAAGACATGTGTCTTCATTATTACTGATTCTTCAATGACTCTGAAATGCCAACAAGTAATATTAAATTATATACATACTGGAACTGTACTATGTATGTTTTTATTGTGTTGCACTGTTATATCCCCAGTATCTAGAAAAGTACCTGGAATATTGCAGGTGCATTCATTGAATGAACAAATAAATGAGTGAAACAAGCACATTTACTAAAAGAATGAATAAGAAGGTTGAATCAATCTGGGGCCAAATAGAGAAGGTTTGATCTGTAAATTTATAAATTATATTCAATTATTTAATAGAAATACATTTACAAATTGCAAATATATTTTACTTTTATATTTATTTTCCTATTTTATTTATGATATTTACATTCATATTGGTATAACTTTTGCTTTAGATATGACGGAACACACTGGACTCAAACTACACATGCACACACATACAGATACACACGCTCATGTCCTTAAAGACAAGAGACACATTTTAGTCACCTTTTTAAGTGATTTGTTAACTAAATGAGTAAATATCACTAAAATGTAAAGTGTAAATAGTAGCTTTATTCTAGATTTTGGGGTCTGAATGAGTAGCATAAATGGGATATAAAATTTATCATTGACAATGTTAGTGAACATTTTCATCAGTTTGAGATTAACAACTGGACCTCATACCATAATCCGCATTAAGTCAAAATATACAGAAACACGCAGGTATTGAACCAGAAAATAAAATAGAGAAATTCAATTTTTTGAAATTCAATTACCATATATACAGAAGCAATAGGTAATTGATGCATAACTAGCAGTAAAGACCACTTAGAGACTTTTGAACTGGTCTATTAGTAGTAAATTTGGGAATCAACAAAAATATTCAAAAAGTATTTTGATGGAAGTTATGACAGTACTTCAAAATAGAATATTGAAAATAGAAGGGAAGAAAGAGGAAAAATGACCTCCAACATGGCAAGCAAACTATTCATCATGGGTTTCATGTCAGATCGATAGTTTCATCCATTTAAATAGGGCAATAAATATAGAGCACAATATGTATCAGACAAATATTAACTATAGTTTTGCCCAATAATTAATCATGAGAATAATTTTTTCCAAAATTTAAACTGCTTAATGCAACTACACTAGTAATTTGGGAGGTGCAATTTCCATCCTTTTATGGGTTAATCTACCACATTTCAAGTATATAACTGTCTCTCCATATCATCTGGGAGATTACAATTTAGATAACTGTAGCAAATACAAACTCATGATGAATTGTAGATTAGCCTATCACAATGCAGAAATGAATTCATTTTAAACTGAATATACTCAGTTGAAGAGATACTGAGTAGACTGGTCTAAACAATGCTATCTCTACTATTTAAGAACACATTTTGACCAGGAATAAAATGCACCTCAAGCTAAACACATTATATCATGTATTTCACCTGGGTAGTTTCTTATAAATATAGTATTTCATGTTCCTAACATTTTAAAAGTTATTCATAAGCCAAAACGTTCCTTAAGAAAAAAAAATGTTAGTTTAAGCAGAATTTATATTTTTACCCTGAAACTTTCTTTTTGTTATTGTCATCTTCCTAATTTGTAAGCATGATAGAAGTAGTAACCTCATTTTGTAAAAAAAAAAAAAAAAAAAAAATGCAAGAACTATAATTTTATACTCTCTGCTAAGCATAAATTTAGTAAATGTAGTGCCATATGGCTCATCATTATAAAAGTTAGTATTTCCACTTGCTTTGTAAATCTCTTCAATTTTATGGAGCATAGAAAGAAAACTAATTGCTAAGTGAGGTCACAGCATTTCTGTCTCTGAAGCACTAAACATTCATAAGCTTAGTATATTTTTTTCAAGAGAAAAGTAAACTACATCTGTAAATGAGATGTTATTATGATGTAATTATTATTCCAGCTTTTTATAAGACATGCTTACTGGGGAACTATCAAACAAATTTCATTACTGTCCTTTTCAGCCAAATAAAATGGATTTATTAAAAAATTACAGTGATGAGCCATTTTAGTAATGCAATGTCAATTAGTTTTTATATAAATGAGGACTTTCACAGGGCCACAATTAAACTCCTTATAAAATTTATAAGAAGTGATTTGGTAATGTAAAAATTATATCATCTTAATTTTTTTAATCTGCAATTAATTTGAATTTTACAAATTGTATTTCTTTTGGAAGATAATTTTTCTATTAACCAATTTTATATCAGTACGTGCAGATATACTTTACAATGAAGTAAATAACATTGCATACAGTTTTTGACTTAAGGAAATAAAAAGCTGTTTCCATTGCTCCCTAATTATTATTAATGTGATTCTAGCTCTATGTATGATCAACAAGAACATTGTCGTAATATTAGGAACATTGCAATATAACTTTTCAATATCAGTTTTAAATAAGACTAACTTAAATAGACTTATTCTTAACTTCAGGTTTTGATGGTAGTGGTGGTGGTAGTTGCATTTGTGTGTTTGTATTTGTGTTTGTGTTTTGAACAAATTTGGCAATGTCACTTCATCTAAAATTTAATTAGTCATTAATTGAGGTACAAAGATTTGCAAGTATTGATTGCATGTTTCAAACAATGTTATCTAGAAAATGTGCCATGTGTTGCTCATGATGTTAAATAGCAAAAATATATTGTAGTCACTTAGCTTTCAACAATTTCATTGTAATTTTATGTCTCAAAAGACTGTTACTGTCTTTGTATTATTTGTTTTAAAGAAAGTGTGTATACTATATGTGAGTGCATATACATATAAATATATATATATATATATATATATCTCCTGAGAATTACAACGATTACGTAGTCTTGTGTTTGATCTGCACAAGGTGCTTAAAAAAACTTTTTTCTGAATCATTGAGCTAATTAATGGATATTTTTATTATTATTATACTTTAAATTCAGGATACATGTGCAGAATGTGAAGGTTTGTTACACAGGTACACATGTGCCATGATGGTTTGCTGCACCCATCAACCCATCATCTACTTTAGATATTTCTCCCAATGCTATCCCTCCCCTCGCCCCCCACCCCTTGACAGGCCCCAGTGTGTTATGTTCCCCTCCCTGTGCCCATGTGTTTTCATTGTACAACTCCCACTTAGGAGTGAGAACATGTCGTGTTTGGTTTTCTGTTCCTGTGTTAGTTTGCTGAGAATGATGGTTTCCAGTTGCATCCATGTCCCTGCAAAGGACATGAACTCATCCTTTTTTTGTGGCTGCGTAGTATTCCATGGTGTATATGTGCCACATTTTCTTTATCCAGTCTAACATTGATGCGCATTTGGGTTGGTTCCAAGTATTTGCTATTGTGAATAGTGATGCAATAAACATATGTGTGCATATGTCTTTATAGTAGAATGATTTATAATCCTTTGGGTATATAGTCAGTAATGGGATTGCTGGGCCAAATGGTATTTCTAGTTCTAGATACTTGAGGAATCGCCACACTGTCTTCCACAATGATTGAACTAATTCACACTCCCCAAAACAGTGTAAAAGCATTCCTATTTCTCCATGTCCTCTCTATCATCTGTTGTTTCCTGACTTTTTAATGATCACCATTCTAACTAGTGTGAGATGGTATCTCATTGTAGTTTTGATTTGCATTTCTCTAATGACCAGTGATGACGAGCTTTTTTTCACATGTTTGTTGACCACATAAATGTCTGCTTTTGAAAAGTGTCTGTTCACCTCCTTTGCCCACTTTCTGATGGGATTGTTTGTTTTTTTTCTTGTAGATTTGTTTGAGTTCTTTGTGGATGCTGGATATTAGCCCTTTGTCATGTAGATGGATTGCAAAAATTTTCTCCCATTCTGTAGGTTGCCTCTTCACACTGATGATAGTTTCTTTTGCTGTGCAGAAGCTCTTTAGTTCAATTAGATCCCATTTGTCAATTTTGGCTTTTGTTGCAATTCATTTTATTGTTTTAGTCATGATGTTTTTGCCCATGCCTATGTCCTGAATGATGTTGCCTAGGTTTTCTTTTAGGGATTTTATGGTTTTAGGCCTTACATTTAAGTCTTTAATCCATCTTGAGTTAATTTTTGTGTAGGGTTTAAGGAAGGGGTCCAGTTTCTGTTTTCTGCATATGGCTAGACAGTTTTCCCAACACAATTTATTAAATATGGGATCATTTTCCTGTTGCTTCTTTTTGTCAGGTTTGTCAAAGATCAGCTGGTTGTAGACGTACAGTGTCATTTCTACGGTCTTTGTTCTGTTCCATTGTTCTACATATCTGTATCAGTAACATGTTCTTTTGGTTACTGTAGCCTTGTAGTATAGTTTGAGATCAGGTAGCATGATGCCTCCAGCTTTGTTCTCTTTGTATAGGATCGTCTTGGCTGTACGGGCTCTTTTTTGGTTCCATATGAAATTTAAAGTAGTTTTTTCTAATTCTGTGAAGAAAGTCAATGGTAGCTTCATGGGAAAAACATTGAAACTATAAATTACTTTGGGAAGTATGGCCATTTTCATGATATTGATGCTTCCTATCCATGAGTATGGAATGTTTTCCCATTTGTTTGTGTCCTCTCTCATTTTCTTGTAGTTCTACTTGAAGAGGTCCTTCACATCTCTTGTAAGTTGTATTCCTAGGTATTTTATTCTTTGTAGCAATTGTGAATGGGAGTTCACTCATGGTATGGCATTCTGTTTGTCTATTATTGGTGTATAGGAATGTCTGTGATTTTTGCACATTGATTTTGTATCTTGAGTCTTTGCTGAAGTTGCTTATCAGCTTAAAGAGATTTTGGGCTGAGACAATGGGGTTTTCTAAATACACAATCATGTCATCAGCAAACAGAGATAATTTGACTTCCTCTCTTCCTGTTTGAATACCCTTTCTTTCTTTCTCTTGCCTGCTTTCCCTGTCCAGAACTTCCAATACTATATTGAATAGTAGTGGTGACAGAGGGCATCCTTTTCTTGTGCCAGTTTTCAAGGGGAATGCTCCTAGCTTCTGCCCATTCAGTATGATATTGGCTATGGGTTTGTCATAAATAGCTCTTATTATTTTGAGATACGTTCCATCAATAACTAGTTTATTGAGTGTTTTCAGCATGAAGGGGTGTTGAATTTTATTGAAGGCCTTTTCTGCATCTATTGAGATAATTATGTGTTTTTGGCATTGGTTTTGTTTTTGTGATGAATTACATATATTAACTTGCGTATGTTTAACCAGTCTTGCATCCCAGGAATGAAGCCAACTTGATCGTTGTGGATAAGCTTTTTGATGTGCTACTGGATTTGGTTTGTCAGTATTTTATTGAAGATTTTCCCATCAATGTTCATCAGATATTTGCCTGAAATTTTCTTTTCTTGTTGTGCCTCTGCCAGGTTTTTGTATCAGGATGATGCTGGCCTCGTAAAATGAGTTAGGGAGGAGTCCCTCTTTTTCTTTTGTTTGGAATAGTTGTGGAGAGACTGGTACCAGCTCCTTTTTGTACCTCTGGTAGAATTCAGCTGTGAATTCATATGGTCTTGGGATCTTTTTGGTGTGGTAGGTTACTAATTACTGCCTCAATTTCAGAACTTGTTATTAGTCTATTCAGGTATTTGACTTCTTTCTGGTTTAGTCTTGGGAGGGTGTATGTGTCCAGGAATTTATCCATTTCTTCTTTATTTGCATAGCTGCGTGTGAATAGATTTTTTTAAAAAAATAAATCCATTGGATACACTCCTTCCTTTTAAATAAGAAAAAAAAAAAACACCACATTTTTTATCTTTCTAGGATTGAAATTAATGCATAGAGTTTCTGGCAATAGATGTGTTTTTTAAAGTTTGCTTATAATGACATTTCACATTCCAATTTCTCCTTCCCCATAAATTTCATTTAAGAATGAAATTTTTGTGGGAGAATGATTTATTAAATATAAAGAAATCGCAGGTTCAGCGGTGCAGTTCTTCTAGTGTTATATGTACAAAAACAGGCCACTCATTCATGCCTGCATGCAATAATCAATAACACAAGTGTTTGGAATGTGCCAGAAAGTGTACTTAAAACTCATTATGCACAATTGTAGGCAGAACGACAGAGGAAGATGTAACCCCTGCCTGCATCATGATTTCCATTTAGTGCACTAATTAAATAATCATAGAAAAATAAACCTTAATTTGGTCTACACATCATGAAGGAGAGCTAATATAGAAAATTCTGACTGGAACCATCCAGTTCATTTTAATAAGGCTGCCCCAGATACTCAAAATTATATCTTCCCAGTGTTTTGAATAGTCTACATTCAAATAGTCTATACATTGTTATTTGCCTTTATTATCTTAGAAGCGACTGACTTTCTAATCTGGAACACCAATTTGGATTAAAATGACAAGGTATTTATACTTTAACAAAAATGTATATTCATTGTCACAAAAGTATCTACTGATAAGAATTTTTGCATCATCATTGTAGAACAATGAGAAAAATGTATGGTAGAAAGAATATATATGTATTTACATCTTTTCTAGCTAATAGCTATGTGCTGCTTTAGACCCATGTCTTAAATGTCAAAAAGCACTAAAAATTGATTTTTGAATTATTAAAATCTTCCACTGCACTACTTAAATATAATGTAACTGAATTAGAATAGGATTTAGAAAAACACAAATAATAAATCATTTAAACAATAGCACTACCTCCTGTAGAACCCTGAAATATCCCTGGATTGTAGGATCCCAACACAATGCACTTATGCCAAATAATACAGACCAGATTATCACTTTTACTTACACTACACATTCAGCCCTTTCACTTATATGAATATGTTTGAGTACTCTATGAGCACCTCCTAAAATTTTTAAATTACTCATATTTGGCATATTACTATTTTTTAGATTCTATGATAAAAATGAAATGGAATAAATCCTTTATCATATAATAATCATGTGGGATATGTATTTTAATTAATTTAAAACTTTAATCAGATAATAACATTAGAACATTATACTGGCACTATGAGAAATGTTAAATTTTCAAAGCATACCGGAAAAAGTGTAAATTGTATTTTGTAAAGATCTAAAAATAGAATGTTAATACTTTTATTTGTTTAATGTAACTCTTTTTTATTTGATCTGAAAACAGAAGAAGACAATTTGGATAATGCTACCATATGCAAATAAATTTGTTTACATTTATGTAATTGATCTCATTAAGACTTATTTTGCAAAAGTCCATCTGAATTAATAGAAATTAGTTAATTATAAACTTTATAAGTTTATATTATATAACTGGAAAATAAATTGACAATGTATGTCAATAATTCTTATATTATTTATAACTCCATGCAGTAATTATATTTCTGTTAATTTTTCCTAGGCAATTTTATGAAACACTTATGCATGAAGATCTTTATCAAAACACTATTTTTGCCTTACATTACACAAGTATGTGGAGCCAGAACAATATTTGAACATGCTTGTGCTGTCAAAAGCTCATCAAAAGACTTGGAAAAGTTGATACACAATGTATGTTGTTTTTAATTTTGTGGTGTAATGTGTCATTATGTGGTGTGTTGTTTTTAATTTTCATTTCCTTTAATGTAATTTATTATTTATTTACCATAGTATTTATTTTCCACCTTTTGAATTTTCTGCATATATATTTATTGTGTAAAATACATTATACTAATAAGAATTATTTACATATATTAAATGCCTCAAAATTAAATTTATCAATATGATTTTAATGAAAATACATTTTTATTACTAAAATAGTCTATTTTGTGCCATTGCTGAGCTTCAACTTAAAAAGAAAAAATATTCCATCTCCACACACAATTTATAATCTAAACATATATTATACTTGTTATACCATTTAGTATGTGTGCTTTAGAGTATGAGAAATATTAAGTCTAGGCACAGTGATGCATGCCTGTAATCCCAGCACTTTGGGAGGCCCAGATGGGCAGATCTTGAGGCCAGGAGTTTGAGAACAGCCTGGCCAACATGGCTGAACCTGTCTCCACAAAGAAAAAAAAAAAAAAAAAACTGAGCCTGGTGGTATGTGAATCTGTAGTCCAAGCTACTTAGGAGGTGGAGGTGGGAGAATCGCTGGAGCCCAAGAGTTTGAGGCCGCAGTGAGCCGAGATTGTGCCACTGCACTCCAGCCTGGTGACAGAGCAAAACCCTTTCTCAAAAAATAAATAAATAAATAAGTAAACAAATAAATAAATATTTAAGTATTCTTAGATAATCTTAAAATCATAATAATGGCTTTTATTTTCTACAATGCCTTTTAAATTAAATTTCAACTATTAATATAAGCCTTTTGCTTACATTAGTATAGTATATTAGTATAGTTAGAATCAACAAAAACTAATAAAATTGGCATCTTGTATCTCTCACATAATGAAGGAAAAAAACTCCAAAATTTGAGGAAAAAAGCAGTTCAATATTGTTATTTAAACTAATGTTTGATAATGTTTCTTTTTAAACAGAACTAAATCATCAGAGACTTTAGGAATGTTAACATTCTATTCATAAGCACTTACACTTAAATAAGACTTGTAAGTGAATTTTAGCAAGAGTGTTTACCATACGTCTTGAAAACTCCTTTTATTTAGAAAAATACACTATTGAAGAATAACAGATATATACAAAGTTGTACACATTTAATGTACACAACTTAATAAGTTTGCAGATCTAATGTTGAACACCCTTTGACACGCTCGGTGAAACATAACCCCTCTCTTTAACTAGGAAGCCAGACCCTATAACACTTAGTTGTTTTTGGAACATTAAACAAAAAAATTCTACTAGAGTAGTAAGTTGTTTACTTTAGTAAAAAATATTACCTTCATTTTTAAATAACAAATATAGAAAATTGTCCTTGGGGTGCTTTTAATTATACCTCAGGACTTTTGGTGATTAAAACTTGTGTCCAATATAAAAAATAAATTCATGAATACATTAAGTTCAATAATAAATATAACTCTATAAAAGCTATAATAAGAAAATATTTCCAATTATTCTTACTTTTAGAAAATATTTTTTACACAGTGTTTTAGTTGGATTCATCCCTAAGTATGTCACATTGTACGCCACTGAATTTTTTTAAATTTTATTTTTCATTTGTATATTGCTGGTACACAGAAATAATTTGAGAGCTACTCTGTATTTCTTTTGTCTCTATTTTTGAACTATATAATGACAGCAAATAAAATTATCTTATACAGGTATCTGTTTTAGTAATTTTATTTCAGTACTTTTTCTGAGGACACACATTTCACACATTTCACTATATTATTATATCTGTAATTCCCCCCCCCCTTTTTTTTTTGTTTCTTTATTGTACCATTGCCTTTGGTTTCTTGTTACTTTTTTTCCCCTACTTTCCCCAAAGTTACAGTAAGTACACACTAAAAATACATTTTATAGCATAATGGACTATTTTTTTTTCCTGTGAGCATGATCATACTTCCTCATTAAATGGCATTAATTTATCTGCCTTTTCTCTAAAAAGGAGAAAAGCCATACAAATTTAACTAACAGGTAGGTATGAGAGCCTTCCGAATGAATATCCAACTTCCCAATGAGTTACAGAGACTTCCAAATGAGTTACAGATACAAATGAGTTCAAAGCCACAGTCAAGAATGCAGGCTCAGAACATGGCTCAGAGTTTGACAGCCTGGAACGAACAAGGGAATTGCAAGATAACTTACAAAAAAGGAGGAACTGATGGCCTTTAGAAAAAGGACTGAATTTGCTAAAAGTCATAAAAAGTAGTTCTTAAACTGTCTTTATTTGAAGAATCTTTTATTGATACAGTTTTTAGAAAAAAAGGTCTTTATGTCTTCCAGGAATTTTAGTGAAATTTTCCTTTCATGTTATAATTTTTGGAATAATTCTAGTATACTAACAATTTTTTTCTGCATTTCAATGTTCATATTAGTAATGATTTGACAACCATATTTTAAATAATAAATGCATAATAACATATAACACAGTACTCTCATTTATGGAATTTCTATCCTCTATCTTGAGTATTTCAATCCTGAAATATTATTGAGATATATAAAGTTGTTCAAATAAATTCAATTAAGTTTTTTGAATAACATATTATTTATCACTAAATATTAAAAGTCAGTCTGAGCTCCTGGTACTTATCAGCTTATTAGCTAATAATTCTGTTCCAGCACATGCACTAGTGCCATTGTTGGAAATTAAAGAGGTTTGCTGACAGTTAAACAATTTGATAAACTTATCTTTGGGAATGTTTTCTAGATTTCAAAAATCTTCTTACAGCCTTATACTTTTTCAAGTAACTTAAACAACATAACGAACTGTATGATATGTAAATTTAACAAGAAATAAATTAGATATAAACATTAGGTTCAAAGGGACAAAAAGATGGGAACATTAGACATTGAGGATTCCAAAAAGGAGGATAGTGGGAGAGGGATAAGGGTTGAAAATCTACTTATTGGATATTTTGTTCACTACTTGGGTGAGGGACAATTAAAAGCTCAAACCTCACATCATGTAATATAGCCATGTCACAAGCCTGCACGTGTACCCTCTGAATCTGAAATTTTAAAAATAATTTAATTAGAAAATGCAGTATGTAAATAGAAAAAAATGAAGAAAATTATAAGTTGTCTATATATATAATATCATTCCCACCCCGATATCATCTTTATTTACATTTAAGTGTCATCTTCATATATTTTATATGCATATAAATTCATTATTTTGAAAACAGAATTTTCTGTACAGATTGCTATGTAGGAATAGATTACAAAGGAGCACAAGAAACATTTGTGGAACTGATATGTTTGTATATTGATTGACTTATAGTGTTCAATAATGTCAAAAATGATCAAGTTGCACACTTTAAATGTTTGTAATGTATTATATATCACTCATATCTTAGTAAAGCTGCTAATGTTCTTGAAAAATTAGTAAAATTAGTAAAAAATTAGTAAATTTACTAATTTACATAAATTAGTAAAGCTGCTAATGTTCTTGAAAATCTATGGAAATCAATTATACATAAGTATGCAAAGGTAACTGAATGAATTATTATGCTTCAAATTGAGTAATGAAAGGAATTTTTAATGGGAACAATGCTTTTCCTCAGTATTATGTGAATAAATAATTTGTTTATGACTTTAGATCCCATATATTCTAAATAAACAATTTTATTTCTTGGAAGTCAGTTTAGAATTCTAGTTAACAATGAAATATTTTAGCCAAATATCTTTAATAAGATAAAGGTCAGTTGCTAAATAATAAATCATTGTGTATGTGTCTATGAATAATTATAAATATTCATTTCATTATATTTATATTTATTATAAATATAAATGAAATTAATTTCATTTATTATAAAATGTTAATTTTAATATTAACTCATTCTGAAAAAAATCATATTGATATCTTTGTTCTAATCATAGAATCATTGCACTTTTGGATAGTGTTTTAATAATGCTCTTTGCTTACTAAATTTTGAAATATCTTAGCTAGAAAATATATAGATATTCTAATAAAAAGCTTTTTTTTCAAATTTATTGTTAAATAGCTAGATAATATTGTGGTTAGATACACTTGGGCAATGATAATTAAAATAACTTGGTAATCATGGGCATTATTTCTGTTTTATTATCTCAACTATAAAACAACAATTTCATGCATCTTCTACAACATCAATATCTGTAGTAATAAAGCACAAATTCATTTATTTGAGTGCAAATTTGTGGATCTTTCACCTAAACAAAGAAACTTTACTATGTTACTACAGCCAGTGCCCTCATATCACTATAATTTTTTAAACAATAAATATTCTTCAATGTTTAAATATTTTATCAATATTAATATGTTAATATTGCATTAATGTCAATATTGTATTAGTGTACATAGTTATCATCATAAATATTTCTAATTATTTCAATCTTTAAAGGTTTATTGATTAGTCATCAAATAATTATACAATGCATATATTACAAAACTTAAGTAGATCCTGATATGCTATGAAGTCTTAGCTGAATAGAGATTGAGAAGTGACAGAAAGACAATCAGTTTGATTGCAATCAGAAAGGTATATTTAGAATCTGATTCCAAAAATGTGAAAGGGGCAGATGTTATATAAGCCCCTTTGCAGATTCCTTAAAATAGCTGATGGTCCTAATTTGAGGAGGCCCATAGGGATTGATTTATTTAAACAAAAAACTAATTTATTTGTCCAAGATCTCCCAAATTAGCCAGGGAAGAGAGAAGTATGTTACTGGTGGAAGTAGGCAGCAGCAATTTAATTCTACAGATGGAGTTGGGACACATCTTAATAAATGAACTTATATAAATCACAGAATAATACTAGATTTGATTTGAATTTCAGAGTCTATTGGGGTATCCATAAATCATCTCAACCCAAGACCTCTTAAATCTTCTGAAATTTTATAGATACCACTATTTGAAGATGCCATTATGGCACGTGCGTCTGTGTGCACATTTCTGCGTGTGCACATGTCTGTGGATGGAATAGCTAGACATTTTAAATTATAATATTAATTAGAGTAAGCTTTAGGGGCAAAATAAGTTGCAAGAGTAAATGTTTTGAAGAAATAAATTCAAGAAAATGGGATAATAAAAATAAACTCTCCCAACATATAAGCCATATGTTTAAGTGTGCATTCACTTTGGAATGGTTGAAAATGTATTAAGGAAGGAATTCTTCACAAGTACTTATTTTTTGAGCATTACCTATAAATAATGTATACATATTTGATTAAAATAAATGAATAAATGATACAAATGAATAAATGGAGAATTAAAGTGGTTGTAATTAATTTTCTATACCATATGATATGATTTGGCTGTGTCCCCACCCAAATCTCATTTTGAATAGTAACTCCTACAATTTCTACATGTCATGGGAGGGACATGGTGGTATGTGATTGAATTATTGGGGCAAGTCTTTCCTGTGCTGTTCTCGTGATAGTGAATGAGTCTCACAAAATCTGATAGTTTTTAAAATGGGAATTTACCTTCACAAGCTCTCTCTTTGCCTGTTACTACCTATGTAAGACATGACTTGCACCTCCTTGCCTTCCGCCATGATTGTGAGGCCTCTTCATCCATGTGGAAGGGTAAGGCCATTAAACTTCTTTTTTTTTTCTTTCTTTTTTTTTGTAAATTGCCCCGTCTTGGGTATGTGTTTATCAGCATCATAGCAGCAGCAATATTATAACTGCAAAGGACATCAAATTTGGCATCAAAACATCACAATTTTGTTCTTGGCTTTGCCTTATCTTAGGTAAACATCCTTTAGTTAGCAATTTAACACAATTAAGGAAAGGCACATCAAACCAATATAAAGACTTTTAGTATTATTTGCTTTTTCTCTACTTTATAAGTTATGTACCACACTGCTTCTTCAGAAAGTAAAAAAAGTGAGAAAAGCTCAAATTGTTGAAGGATTCACAGATTAAGGAGGCCTAGAATAAGTGCTGAATGGTGGAGACGGTGAGATTCAGGAAAATTTATATCTATTTTAAGAGAAAGCCACACTGACTTCTAGCTAATTCTTGCTGTGTGGGAAGGTGGTACCAGCATTGACAGTTTTTTTGATTATATTTAAGAGAAATAGGACATCTGAATGTGTATTTAAAGGTTGTCATTCTTATAATATCTGAAACTAATTTACTTTTTCAGCCACACAAGAGACACGATGGAAACTAAGTAAAATGCATCTCTGGTCAAAAAACAGCATAAAGAAAAGTTTGTAATTGCTTTATTGAACAACTGTAGGAGTTGTATTAGTCTATTTTCATGCAGTTGATAAAGGCATACCTGAGACTGGGAAGAAAAGAGGTTTAATTGGATTTATAGTTCCACATGGTTGGGAAGAAAAAGAGGTTTAATTGGATTTACAGTTCCACATGGCTGGAGGGAGGCCTCAAAATCATGGCAGAAAGCGAAAGACACTTCTTATATGGAGGTGGCAAGAGAAAAAGAGGAAGATGCAAAAGTGGAAACCCCTGATGAAACTATCAGATCTGGTGAGACTTATTCACTACCATGAGAATAGTATGGGGGAAACCACCCTAATAATTCAAATTATCTCCCACCAAGTCCCTCCCGCAAAACATGGGAATTACGGAAGTAGAATTCAAGATGAGATTTGGGTGAAGACACAGAGCCAAGCCACATCATTCCACCCCTGACTCCTCCAAATCTCATGTCCTCACACTTCAAAACCAATCATGCCTTCCTAACAGTCCCCCAAAGTCTTAACTCATTTCGGCATTAACCCAAAGGTCCACAGTTCAAAGTCTCAGCTGAGACAAGGCAAGTACCTTTTGCCTATGCGCCTGTAAAATCACAAGCAAGCTAGTTACTTCCTAGGTACAATGAGGGTACAGGTATTGGGTAAATACAGCTCTTCCAAATGGGAGAAATTGACCAAAACAAAGGGATTACAGGGTTCATGCGGGTCCTGAAATCCAGTGGAGCAGTCAAATTTTAAAGCTCCAAATGATCTCCTTTGACCCCAGGTCTCACATCCAGGTCTTGCTGATGCAAGAGGTGGGTCCCCATGGTCCTGGGTCGCTCCACCTCTATGACTTTGCAGGGTACAGCCTTCCTCCTAGCTTCTTTAATGGGCTGGCATTGTCTGCAGCTTTTCCAGGCACACAGTGCAAGCTGTATGTAGGTGCATCTACCATTCTGGAATCTGGAGAACAGTGACCATCTTCTCACAGCTCCACTAGGTGGCGCCCCAGTAGGGACTCTGTTGTAGCTCCAACCTCACATTTC
Source organism: Piliocolobus tephrosceles (assembly GCF_002776525.5). NCBI lineage: Eukaryota > Metazoa > Chordata > Mammalia > Primates > Cercopithecidae > Piliocolobus > Piliocolobus tephrosceles. The sequence continues at coordinate 150,929,991 of NC_045436.1, forward strand.
CCTCTGCACTGCCCAAGCAGAGGTTCTCCACGAGAGCCCCAAACCTGCAGCAAACTTCTACCTGGGCATTCAGGCATTTCTATACATCTTCTGAAATCTAGGAAGAGGTTCCCAAATCCGTTCTTGACTTCCGTTCACCCACAGGTTCAACACCACATGCAAGCTGCCAAAGCTTGGGGCTTGCACCCTCTGAAGCCCTGACCTGAGCTCTAAACTCCCAAGGGAAACATAACTTCGACTAACTCTTGGAATCGGGATATAGCAGGAATGCTGATAGCGATCACAACAAATATAAACTAATTTCTCATTGTAGTATTTTCTAGCAAATATTGATTTAAATATTGTGATTATATTGTCTAAAGTTCTGGCTCAGAGATGTTGTTGATAGTGTTTCTACTGTCCTATTTTCTCTGTTTTTGTTTTTAGTTAAATTATATGTTATACTACTTTGAATATTCAGAAACTGGCACAAATCTCACTAAAAATAAAAATTTATAAAATTATATTAAACTTTGATTATTGGGCTAAGTCAACAAAAGACTTAAAAGAATTATTTTTCAACATAGTAATGTTTTAGTCTCTTTCTTTTCCTCTCTTATTTTTATCTAGTTACTCTTGAGTAGGTCTTAACAATCTGAAACTACACATATATACACATAAATATATGTATGTACTTACATAACATGTTAATACATTAATGCAAATTTTTGTTGTTTTTTAAGCAAGTAAATAATTGCAAATGCAAATGATAAAGTACTCAAACAAATAAGAATCTGTATCTAATTAAATGACTTTATTTGTGTTTAGATGCCTGAAATCCGTGATGAAATATATAAAATTATAAATATTAAACACATACTCTTTGATTGTTAAAGTTAATCTTCTTTAAGCTATCTATTTACTTAATAAAATACTTATTTTTCTGTACATTTTTTCTTTAAAGCATAAATATTATACTTCATGTTTGTGATGACCAATAAATACACTCAATTCTGTTTTTTATATGGAAAGAAATAATCCTCACACATTCCAAGATTCAAAGTCATGAGACTACAGAAATTTGAGGATATTATTAATTTGTCTAACTTTAAGAATAGCATTCAAGAAGAAAATAGCTGCTTGAAGTTGAGAGATTATAGTACTAGTGTCCTAAGACTGCTTTAAAAAATTACCACAGGCTAGGTGGCTTAAAATCAAAGCCTTTGAATCTCTCCCAGTTCTGAAGACAAGACCTGTGAAGTCAAGGCAGGTGCTAGTAAAGCTACGCTCCGTCTGAGGGCTCCAGGAAAGAATATGCTTTTGCCTATTCTTCGCTTCTGGTGGTTCCCAAGAATCCTCAGCAATTCTATGATTTCTAGCTGTATCACTCCAATCTCTACTTCTGTCTCTACATGGCTTTCTCTTCCAAGTGTCTTCTTCTGTTGTAAGGACATCAGGTATTGAATTTAGCGCCCACTCTAATCCAGTATCACCTCATTTTAGCTTGACTACATCTGCAAAGACCCTATTTCTAAATAAAGTCACATTCATAGATATCAGACAAGCATTCGTACTTGAACATATATTTTTTTTGTTGAGGGACACAGTTTAACACACTACACTGACTAAAATCTTGATATCCAAAAGAAAGTCAATCTTTCTCAAGGAAAAGGGTTAAAATTGCTTTGTGCTCTAACATCAGAAGCTCCCAGCTGCATGATTGAAGAAGAAACCCATCTTCAAATATTCAGAAACTGATTCTAAGAAGGAAAGATCTTTGACATTTTTTTTTTTTCTCTTTTTCACATCAGAACTTTTAAACATTCAGCTCCCCAAAGCTCAATTCAGTGTAGAGAATAGCAAAGTGAACATTTTGGAAACAGTCTGACTTATTTCAGACTTGATTAGAATTAAGCTGGTCAGCTGTGACAAAAGCAGACCAATGGATTCAGGGAATGCAATTTTAAAAGAACCATTTTTAGTAAGATATGTATACATATTTTTTCAAATTAATAAAAGAGACTTCATATTCAGGAAAGCAGACAACTGACGGGAGACCTTCTGCCTCAGTTCAGCATAATGTTCCTTGTTAAAAACCTATTGGACAATAAAAATGTCATTATTTATCTAGGCATAAATGCTGCCCCTTCCAGTTTAAGAAACATACACACCGGTAGTTGGCAAACATCTGATTTGAAGATATATTTCTCATTCTAAGATAAGTATTTCATTTAAAATACATAGATATTTTGCATTAAATACTTAATGTGAAAAAAAGAGGATCACTGGTCTCAAAATACAGGACAGAAAGGATACAAGGCAAAGTTAGCAAATATGCAGTTTAATGCAAAATATGAGCTTTAGAGTCAGAAAAACCTCTACTTATATCTTGACTTTAGCATTTAGCAGGAGCAAAACTTTGGACAAATTATTTGATCATTATAAACCTCACTTTTATCAGTTATGCAACTTGAATGATACCAATGTCACAGCGGTAAGAAAATGGTAGCTAATGTGTGTTTCTCTGTTTGTGCTGTGTGTGCTTTTTTTATGTTTACATCAAATACCCTAAAACTAAGCACATGAAGTTCAGCAGCTGCTTTTTTTCATTAATGTCATCATATGTGTAAGAAATAGTTTCTAAAGAAAGCAGAAAATGTTAATATCTGTTTAATGCTATGTAGAAAATTCAAGGCATATAAGGTGTGATGAAACTGAAGTGGATCTATATGCAAGGAATGCAGTCAAAATAAGAATGCAGACCTCATGCCAGGCGAGGTGGCTCAAGCGTGTAAACCAAGCGCTTTGGGAGGCCGAGGTGGGCGGATCACAAGGTCAGGAGTTTGAGAGGAGCCTGACCAACATGGTGAAACCCTGTCTCTACTAAAAATAAAAAAATTAGGCAGGCATGGTGGTGCGCGCCTGTAATCCCAGCTACTCAGAAGACTGAGCCAGGAGAATCGCTTGAATCCGGGAGGCAGAGGTTGCAGTGAGCCGAGATCATGCCACTGCACTCCAGCCTGGGTGATAGAGTGAGTCAAAAGAATTCAGACTTCAAATAAAATAGTTTGAGCACAATTGGCAGTGCCCAAGAAAAATTCATTATAGGATGGGGTAAAAAATAATGCAGAGGAAGATGTCACACGGGTGAAAATAACTCCAGGCGTGACAATACCCATAAAAAGCAGATTTATCCTCATTTTACAAATATGTGAATGAAATTCAGCAATATTGTGTGACTTTCCCAAGGTCAACAACAATTGATAGCTGCTAAAGCAAAGTTTCGTAAATAAATGTTGTTTCATGCTACCATATCTCATTGAATAATTCTACATTTCAGAACATCAACCAAACTTAAATTTGTAAGCAGAGCATTGAATGTATTAAACAGAGATTATTTGAAAATACCTGCACAATATTTCTGCTCTTTGTTTTATCAAAGTTTCAGTTAATCTATTTATTTTTAATCTCCTTCTTTACAGCATTGAAGAAAGTGCCATAAAACATTCTTATCAATCTTTTTCATATATTATTATTATTATTATTTGAGATGGAGTTTCGCTCTTGTTGCCCAGGCTGGAGTGCAATGGTGTGATCTCGGCTCACTGCAACCTCTGCCTCCCAGGTTCAAGTGATTCTCCTGCCTCAGTCTCCTGAGTAGCTCGCATTACAGGCACGCACCACCACGCCCAGCTAATTTTTTTATTTTTAGTAGATACTGGGTTTCACCATGCCAGGCTGGTCTTGAACTCCTGACCTCGCGTGATCCACCTGCCTCGGCCTCTCAGAATGCTGGGATTACAGCCTTGAGTAGCGTGCCCAGCCTCATATGTTCTTTTGCTTCTTGATCTATTTATACAAGGCATAATTAATTACTTTAAATAACAGGTGATTATTTTTAAAACATGATTATTCTATAATTAGATTATGTAATTAATCATGGATTTTAAAACCTTCATAGGAAGCATGCCTATTTTCTATATTGTTTTCCATTTAAAAATATAAATATATTGGAAAATGACCAGAAACTAATATATAATTCTGTGATTTTCTATGCAAACAATAGTCTCTTGACATCTAAGATTACTACAGTGAAAATTATGTTTTTCAGAAAGCTCTTAGTAACGATTGATTAAGTATTGCTCACTTATTGAAAAGTAAGTGTAAACATAAATGTGAGTTTTCTGATATAAAGTGAATCTCTCTTTATTTTAAAAATACAGTATATATAACATTTATCAGAAATGTTATACTGTAAATAACATTAATTTCCGATGAATGTTTTATATATTGTATTTTTAAAATAAAGAGCAAAAATCATTACAGACATTACAAAAATGTCTTTGGACTTGAATATTTTTGCACAGTAACCCACTAAAGAAAGTGATGAGGCAAAAATACAACTACTTTGATTCAAAAAAGAGAAAAAAATATTAATGTATCATTCAACAAATGTATTGAATATTTTACAAATTTGTTCAGATCTACTCTAGATACTGAATTACAGGGACAATCACAACAGATATTGCTTATGTATATACTTTGTTATACAGAGATGAAAATTGAACAATAAACCAATAACTGGATAAGATACTTTAAGACGTTAGTAAGTGCAGTAAAAAAATATACACAATGTAATATTTTACGCCATAAATGTCTGGGGCATAAAATTCTTTAGATTGATATGAGAAAACTGTTCTTTTTTTTTTTTTTTTTTTTTTTTCTAAAGGAAGTCTATGATCTAAGACCTGTGTGATAAGACAAATTCAGCTGTATAGACATCTGGAGCCAGAGTGCTCCTAGCAAATGAAAGGCATAGAGGAGGCAGGAGCTTGGTGAGAGTGACATGATGTTTAGGACAGAGCCCTGAGTACGGACAGACTATGGGACCTGAGTTCTCAGGCACCAACAGGGGCCAGACTGTGAAGTACCTGAGGCCCTGACAAAGAAGTTAGATTTATATTTTAAGCATAATGGGAAATAGTAGAGGATATTGACATAGGGGATAACATGATCTACTTAACTATTTTTAATAAAGTCACTCCAGCTGATAAATAGGTACTTTAATAAGATGGTAAGAATAAAAACATAGAAATATTTGAAGAGACTTTTCAGTACTTCAAATGAAAAATGATGGGTTGGACAAAGAAATTATTTGAGAAGATGGAGAGAAGTAGTTGGGCTAAAAATATATTTTATCAATAGAGAAGGCTGTCTAAGGCTTGCTGAAGGATTAAATGTCAAAAAGTATGTATTCAAAGATGGTTCTTAGGGTTTGCCTGAGAACCTAGAAGCATAGAAGAGACTTGTTTGGGAATGAGGTCCAAAGACATGTCAAGAATTCTGTGTATGCCATTTACATTTGTTATTTATTAGATATTTAAGTTCACTTATGCCAATTCTTTGTAATTATGAAAATAGAGAAGCACAAATGAAGAAAAAGGATTCTTAAACTGTAGGTCACAGTAATGACTATTTGACTACTACAGTTCTAACTCCCAACTGTTGACTACATGATCAAATTGTCTTGAAGAAAATAATTTTGTCTGTTTTACAGCGACTCATTAATTATGATGTCCCTATATACCACACATTTTGAAACACCTTTTTAAGATTCCTAAATTATCATAATAACTTCTGGAACATTGATATGCCCCACATAAAACCTTGAAAAATATTGATACTATGAGATAGGTCTGACCTCCACTGTTTTCAATAAACGGATAAAGAGAACACCAAGTTGCCAGCTAATACAAAACACATTATCTAATACATGATTAAGAACCAGATGAAATAATTATGATATTTTGTAATTGAAAATATTTTCCCAAATTCTGTAATTTTTAATAGAATTTTAACAGAATTAACAAATAAACAAGGCTAGTATTATCCTCATACTATAAATAGAAAACCTGGTATACTGAAGAATTACTTATCTTCACACAATAGCATATTGTAATCAAACAAACTGTCTTTCTTGAAATCCCATAATTTTTCCAGCAGATCACAATTACAAAACATGGCCTCAGAAAAAGGAATACACACACACACACACACACACACACTTGTACAAAGCTATACCAAATTGCAGAAAGTATAGACCATCATACACAACATACACATGTTATGAACACATTTTATAAGTGAGACTGGCAATAAGGGAAATAAATATATCAAATAAAATTTGGATCAACACATTTGTATCAGATATTTCTCAGTCATCTTTAGGAGGACAAATGCCTGACAGACCCCCAGTACTTGATTTTAGGATAAATGATTTTATTAACATGTTTTTAAGAAAGAATGCCACTCAGAGGACTGTTCAGTTTGCAGCAACACAACATCACCAATGATGATATTGATATTAGGAAACCTTACTAAGCTCTTGCTATGTACCAGGCATCTTCACATATTGCTGCATTTTCCTCTTACAATGACCTTTAGTTAGGTATTTGGGAAGATGACAGAACACAAATTCTACACCCAGGCAGTGTGGCTCATGATACTAAACAACAATTATATATATATCAGCTTGCTCAACTAGTAACAGTCCTAGAAAGACTGTCTCCTGGTCCGAGGAAATTACTTACTTACTTGTATCAATGAAAAATATAAAAATTACTACCATTTATTTAGCAATTTCTAATTGCTAGGGACTGTGTTAATTTTTTGTGCATATTACTTTACTCAATACTTAATAATTCAAGAGTTAGTTGTAGATACTAGTTTTAGTCTCAATTTTTGGGGAGAGTAAAATAAGCCTGAAAAAGTTAAATAAATACTCAAAGGTTATATAGCTAGAAATTTGCAAACACAGGGCTTACACCCAAATTATCTGATTTTAACCTACATACTTAAATACTATTCTTCTTTAAGTTTGCTTCAGCTTGATGACAGTAAATGACTGAATTATACTCTATATTCATACTTGGTATATGCATATGCTTATACTCAAGCTGCCCAAGGTACAGGATGCCCAAGCTCTAGAAGCAGAGTTCCTGGGACAGTTTTTAGAAACTTAGTTAAAATAAAATATTGACATTGACATTTTTTTTTTCTTTTAGGCTGGCAACTTCCTTGATTTTGTTTTTTTGCCATGGTGCTATAATTTAATGAGCCTTGCCACTCAGTTTTGACTTTTGGTTGAACTAACAATTTCTTCTTCAGGTGTTTCTGCAAGTCTTGTAATATCTGGACTTTATTATTTTGCATTTCTTCTTACATTTTCTCAATTACTTTCTTTATTTTATTTTTTTTATTTTACTTTAGGTTCTAGGATACATGTGCAGAATGTACAGGTTTATTACCTAGGTCTACATGTACCATGGTGGTTTGCTGCACCTATCAATCCGTCATTTAGGTTTAAAGCCCTGCATGCATTAGGTATTTGTCCTAATGCTCTCCTTCCCCTTGCCCTGAATCCCTGACAGGCCCTGGTGTGTGATGAAAACCTACCTATGTCCAGGTTCTCACTCATAAGAGAGAGTCAATTACTTTCTAAACTGATTGGTTTCTTTAAGTATTTTGTCAAAGGGAACCAAGAGCAAAAATATTACCTAACAACATTGTTTTCCCTTCTCTTCACCTCAAATCACGTTAATCAGTTGCGTTTTAATTTATATGATATTGCAAGAAACATTTCACAAATATACTGTAACTATAGAGCAGCATGAAGTACCAGTTTGAAGACTCCAACAACCATATCCTCAACACAAACTGCATGATTTCACGTCAATAACTCATATCACAGATTTTCTCGTATTGAATGCACTAACTCATTTCTATATCAGTAAACATTGGATAAGTTATGTAACAGTGAAAAAGAAAATCTTTGTGACATTCAATAAAGATGTTTATTTCTGTCTCATTTTATACGTATATTGAGGATTAGATTTGGATCTATCTCACATCTCCTTCGAAATAAGGCGCTATCTGAAGGGCATGTTATCTGGGACACACCTAAATATTGCAGAAAGAAAACTATGAGCTATGATGGAGTCACAAGGGGGATCTCAAAATTCTGCCAAAAAGTGGCACATGCTACATTTGCTCAGATGTGGTTAACCAAAACAAGTCATATAACTGATTATGACAAAATAAGGAAGTAAAATTTAGCATTCCTTTTGGGTGAGAAAGCACAAGTCACATGACAAAGTCTGATATTAGTGTATTAATTGAATATGAATCTCTTAAGAAAGGAAAATAAAAACTTGGGAAACATATTGCAGTTTACTATAACCCCCAAATTAAATTCTAAAGGAAAAGCAATATTAGGCCAAAACGAGAAAAATACGGGAAAGAATTAGAATGTCTATCTTAACAGATATATCTCCAAAACCAATTCATATGGAATAATGATCTATACTATCAAAATAAAATCCAACGTAAATATTTTTCTTACTTTCATTTACCTTTAATCAATCATATGGTCGCTTTAAATTAAGGTTCAAAAAGAAAAATCTGAGTACCATGAATAGGTTCAGTTTGTAAAAGAAACATTACATCAAACTTAAAGCCCCTATAATTTATTAAACAATAAAATACATTTTTATAAATGTAGATACAAAATAAATAAGTAAAATAATTTGAATTATAATTTTTGATTATGAAATCTGAATCACAATTTCAATTACAATTTACAATTTTAAATCCTTTTTAACTCATAACAATTGATTTTTATTTTAAAATAGAAAAAAATGAATATAGTGTGTTGTTTTAGCCGACTAGAAAAATGGCCACAAGTTCTTACGTTTCATACATCAGATTTGTATTTTGAATCTTTTTAACTCATTTTATCAAAATATAGAGAGTTCATTACTCCTTACAATTGAGAAGGCCTTGTCATTTTCTTTGGCAAATAGGAAATTAGCCTCTTTCACACAGGCAAAACTAAATGTAAGTGGATATTGGGGCCTGCACTCTCAATGCTGTTTGAATTGATCTGCCATATGAACAAGTCAAGGCTAGGTGAATCTCTGGGGTGAGGAATGATTTGACCTTCAAATCATTCTATTTGCTGGTTTCTCAGCCAAAACCAGCAAATACAAAACATATAAATGAGGCCATCCATTGCAGCCCAAGCCCTAGCCTATCTGCTAAATGTAAGTGTAGGTGAGGCAAACATTACCGCTACCCTCTTAGGGTCCCTCGCTGGATATGAGAATTAAATTGATTAGACAGACTAAAAGGAGAAAAACATACAAATTTAAGTTTTTTGTGACACAGGAGCCAACGTAAGAAAGTGAAGACCCAAAGAAAGGACAAAACTTATGAAGAAAGAGAGGTTATGGGGAAAAGGTAACTAAATTATGTGTGGAAGATAAGAATTATTTTAACTGGATCTGTGTATACAGAATTGTCTCAGCTATGACTCCCTTTTGAATAATTATATTTGTCCTCACGATACAGGGAAGGTATCTTTTACATAGGAGTTTTTAATCTTCTGTTTCAGGAAGAAAAGGAGAAGAATAAAATATCTTTCTTGTGTCTGCTATTTTTTAAGTGCCTTTACAAGTAGTTCTTAGGTCAAAGCAACATATTTTGGGGTGGTATATTCTAGCACCCTTAAAAGGGATCTGTAAGTGAGCCCAGCTAAAGTAGCTAAGCTTGACCAAGAGGAGAAAAACTATGCAGATTCAGAATGAAATAAACATGGTATTCTTTAAGCCAATACATTTAAAGATCTTTTGTCATGCTGCAAAACTTTCTCACTGTTATGATGTCATCTATTTTCATAGAAATATAATAATTTTCAGGCAATTCTCCAAAATGTGTAAGAGCTTCTAGTTGCTGCCTTGCTATAGAATAGCACAAGCTTTCAGGTTCTTTATAGACAAAGATTTCTTACAGACAAAGAAATGTAGAGCACAGTATATCCAATAACACATGCTCTCAAGTAGCATTGTTTTATGGTGCAAATGTGTTATAAATATTCTGATAATTGGAGAAATATTTTTATTTTATTCACAAGAATTTATATATAAAGTAGGGGTTAAAGTTTAGAAAATGAAAGAAAAAAATCCGAGTTTTATATGAAGTTAGCTACTAGTGACACTGACGAGTAAGGGGAGGAAAAAAGAGATAGCACAGAGTTGAGTTTATCTTACAGAAAAAAAAAAATGTGCTCTATACATACCTATATAACTTTCAAAGCCTCATCAATTTAGTATTAATTAACCTAGTTCTTTTTTTTTTCCTCTAATTATCCTGATCAGTTTTGGCCGTATGCGAAACACAGAGAAGTTAAAGCATAGGTGACCAATAGAAAAGAAGCATATAATCAGCAAGAAATGAGTGTTTTTGCAAGACTGCATTTTTAAATGTATTCTAATATGCTTGAGACCTGTAATAGACAAGAAGGATTGAAGTTAGTTTGTGCTTTAAATTACCTTAAGGTTATCTAGGACATTCTTTGAAGGCAACCTAATAGGACACTGAGTGTTTTGTTAGATCTGCAATAAGCAGTTTTATTTTACATCAAACAGAGGTGAATTTAATAGCTTGACCCAATTTCTCATGAAAAGAGCTCTCTGTGTAAAATACTTGAGTAGACTTTGTTCTGGTATATTCAAGGACATTAGGAAAATAGCACTTTGTTATGGTTTTGCTTGCAGGTTCAGGAGTTGAAGTATCCTAAATGACCTGTTCTTCATAAAATGCCCTTTTAATTTGCTGATTTTGCTCCTAAGATGTACAAGTCTGCAGTCTGCTGATGTACTGATCACTACGTTCTGTTGGGATAATTATTTCAAAATAATTTTTCTGAGTTGCAAGGCACGTCAAAAGAGGAAAAAAAAAAAAAGTAAAACGTTTAATGCCTAAAGGAAGGGCATTAGTAAATGTTTTTAAATAAATTGTGTAGGCAGAATTTAAAAGGCAAACTAACCACAAATAGTTTCTACATTAACATCATTGCTTACTTCTAAATAAATACTTTATTCTGAACCCCGAAGGGAATGATCTCAAAAGCATTTAGGATAAAATGTTTTATAAACCAACTTACGTGTAAAAATTGGTGCCAAAAAATGTATTTCATCAATGAGACAAATTAGAGCATGCAATGGAAATGTTCAGTCCTAAGATCTTTTATTAACGTATTTTCTTCCCAGTCAAATTAAATATTCTTTATAGGCATAAGTATTTACTTAAAATAGTGAGTGAGATCTAAAGAAAGCTGAATATCACCATTCTGTATGCAGTTTTGCCTGCCCATGCATTGAGGGATTTGGTTAAACTCTTCAATCTTAGAATTTCCATTTGTCTCACAAGAAAGAAGAAAGAAAGTAATGTGCCACCAGAGAACACATTTGTTACCACTGATGAACTTTCCTTGACACCTCATAATCACCCAAAGTCCATAGTTTATATTAGAGTTAACTCTGGGTGTTGTACATACTACAGATTTAAAAAAAAATGTGTAATGATCTGTATCCACCACTATAGTATCATAAGCATGTGTTTTCGCTGCCCTAAAAATTCTCTGTGGTCCACCTATTTATGGGTCTTTCTGCCTACCCTCAACCCCTGGTAAACCATTCACTATGTTCCTATATTCACCTTTTCTAGAATGCCATATATTTGAAATCATACAGTATGTTGTCTTTTCAAATTGACTTCTTCATTTATTAATATGCATTTAAGATTTCTCTATGTTTTTCATGGTTTGGTAACTTACTTATTTGTAGCATTGAATAATACTATCTTGTCTATTCACTGACTGAAGGGCATCCTGATTACTTCCAAGTTTTGGCAATTTTGAAGAAAGTCACTATAAACATCTATGTGCAGGATCTTGTATAGACATAAATTTTCAGCTCCTTTGGGTAAATAACACAGAGCACAATTACTGGATTACATAATAGGAGTGTTATAATAATATTGATTTCCCTCTTACTATCAGACTCTCTGATACTGACTTTACTGAATGAAGTTGTCATGTTGGGGATACCCATGTTGCAAACGACTGAGGTTGGCCTCTTCTCAGCAAGTAGCTAGAAACTGAACTCCTCGGTCCAACATCCTGAAAGAAACTGAATCCTTCCAACCACTATGTTAGTGAGCTTAGAAGTGTATTGTTCTTTAGTCACATCTTTGGATGATACCCCAGTTTTGGCCACCATTTTCATTGCAGCCCCATGGAAGCCCCTGGAGCAGAAAGGTTACAATTTCTGACCCATAAAAACTGAAATAACAGATGTGTGTTCAAGTTGCTAAGTTTGTGGTAATTTGTAACTGAATGACCATTACAACTATACACAAAATAGCTTACAAGGGAACAAATGAGTGAATATTGGTTTATTTATTTCTATACAATTTTTACGACTGTTAAATGATATAATAATAACAATAAGATACTTAGTAAATCGACACTGTATTTCATGACTTACTAAATGGTTGCTTTTATTATTAGTTCCAAAATTATATTTATTATTATTGTACCACAAAAATCTGCATCACTTTCAACTTACCACACAAAACATAGTCATATAAAGTATACTTATCTCTAATACAACTGAAACTACAGAAAATAAAGACTAAATAATTTAAAACTCCAACCAGAAGATAAGTACATTTTAGGAGTTCTATACTATAGTAAATACATGAAATCTGATTCATAAAAAACTAAAATCGTGGAAATTACAATCCAAAACTGAAGTGAGCAATAAAACTGTGATAGAGGTGAGAAGTGTTTTCACCAATAATAAATATATCAACAAATCTTATATAATACATATGTCTCAGTATTATTCTACACATTTTAATCATACGGAAATTCATTTAAACCTCATAATAACCATGTAAGGTAAGTATTGGTATAATTCACATTTTTCCAGATAAGAAAACTAAGTTTTCTTACATGAAGTTTTTGGTTTTCCAGTGCATTTGAAAGTTATGTTTATACTCTACTGTAGTCTACTAAGTGCGCAATAGCATTAAACATTTACATATCTTAATTTGAAAATATTTTTATTACTAAAAAATACTACTGATCACCTGAGCCTTCAGCAAATCATAATCTTTTTGCCGGTAGAGTCTTGCCTTAATGTTGGTGACTGCTGACTGATCAGGGTGGTGTTTGCTGAAGGCTGGTATGACTGTGGAAATTTCTTTAAAAAGGACAGCAATTAAGTTTGCCGCATTACTTGACTCTTCTTTTCATGAAAGATTTTTTTTTTCTTTGTAGCTTGGGATGTTGTTTGACAGCATTTTACTTACAGTATAATTTCTTTCAAAATTGGAATCAATTCTCTTAAACTCTGCTGCCACTTTACTTACTAAGTTTATGGAATATTTTAAATCCTTTGTTGTCATGTTAACAATGTGTAGCATCTTCCTCAGGGGTGGATTCATCTCAAGAAACCACTCTCTTTTATCATCCATAAGAAGTAACAACTCCTCTGCTCAACTTTTATCATGAGATTGCAATAATTCAGTGACATCTGCAGGCTTCACTTCTTCTCAAAGTCTTTCATGAGAATTGGAATCCACTTCTTCCAAACTCCTGTTAATGCCGATATTTTGACCTTCTCACATGAGTCACAGATGTTATAATGACATCTAGAGTGATGGATCATTTTCATAAGTTTATCAATTTATTTTCCCTAGATGCAGAAGAAGAATCACTATCTATGACATAAGCTTTGCAAAATGTATTTCTTACACAATAAGACTTGAAAGCTAAACTGACTTCTTGAAGAATTTGCTACACAATGGATATTGTGTTAATAGGCATGAGAACAACATTCACGTCCTTGTACATCTACATTAGAGCTCTTGGGTGACTAGATGCATTGTCAATGAGCAGGAATAATTTGAAAGGAGTCTTTTTTCTTTTTATTCAGAGTAGTAGGTCTCAAAAATGGGCTTAAATTATTCAATAAATTATACTGTAAACATATGTGCTGTCATTCAGGTTTTATTATTTCATTTATGGAGCACAGGTAGAGTATATTTAGTATAATTTTTCAGAGCCTTAGAATTTTCAGAATGGTAAATAAGCATTGGCTTCAAGTTAACTTTGCTGAGTATATTAGCACCTAACAAGAGAGTCAGACTGTGTTTTGAAACTGTAAAGTCCTGCATTGACTTACTTCTCCCTATAAAAGTCCTAGATGGCATCTACTTCCAATAAAAGTTTCTTTTTTTTACATTGAAAATCTATGATTTAGTGTAACAACTTTCATCAATGTTCTTAGATAGATCTTCTGGATAACTTGCTGCAGTTTCTCCATCAGCACTTGCTGCTTCCCTTTGTACTTTTACTTATGCAGAAGGCTTCTTTTGACTTCTGTTCAGACCATTGAACTCTCTCAAATTGGCAATAAGGCTGTTTCACTCTCTTATCATTCATGCATTCACTGGAGTAACATTTTCATTTCAATAGCTTTCCATTTGCATTCACAACTTGATCAACTGTTTGATTCAAGATGCCTAGCTTTTGGCCTGTCTCTGCTTTGGCCATGCCTTCCTCACTATGTTTAATCATTTCTAGCTAGATTTAAAGTGAGAGACATGCCACTCTTTCTTTCACTGGAACACTTAGAGGCCTCAGTAGGGTTATTAATTGGCCTAATTTCAATATTATTGTGTCTCGGGTAATAGCGAGCCCAATGACAGAGAGAGAGAGAGAGATGGAGGAATAGCTGGTTGGTGGAACAGTCAGAATACACACAACATTTATCAATTCAGTTCACCATTCTACATGGGCACAGCTCATAATTCAAAACAATTACAATGGTAATATCAAAAACCGCGGATCACAGTTCACTATAACATATATCAGAGTAATTTTTAAAATGCTTAAATGTTGAAATTATTACCAAAATATGACACAGGGACATGAAGTGAGCACATGCTGTTAGAAAAATGTTGCTGATAGACTTGCTTGATGCACAGTTGCCACAAACCTACACTTGGTTAAAAAAACAAACAAACAAACAAAAAAGAAAAATGCAATTCTACAAAGCACTATAAGGTGAAGTGTAATTAAATGATGTATGCCAGTAGAAATACAATAATATATAAATAATCAACCTGCAGTAAAAACCTTTTTTTTTTATAAGACTGCATCTTTATTTAAGGAATTATCTTGATCATCAATTTGAGGTAGAACCTATGCACTAATAATCTGTCGATTAGAAGACATCAAGTTTAACAAAAGAAATGGTTAAATTACTGTCTATTTAAAAAAAATCAGAAGTCAGAAATTACAAGGACAAAAGAAAGAGAAGAAAGCAAAAGCAGAAAGAAGAGAGAAAACAATTACCAAACATAATGGTGGGGAAAAGGTAATCTTAAAAGTAGAATGTCAATTCTATTTTATTTACTCTGGTTTTCTATAATGCTTCTACCCCTTTACCAAAATTCTACTAAAGTCTGATTTTTATGAAAAGGCATGGCGTGTGGGACATTTTTAAAAACGTTGATGGTAGTATATTTGAGTTTTAATTTGTTCTATTTGTAACATTCTTCTCCAGACTTTTGTCATGGCTGTCTCCATCTTAAAATAAAAAGATGAATTTAACTTCTTCAGAGAATCTCTACCAAGTCCTCTCTCATTATTTTAGCACCTTACTATTTTTATGTAGAGTACATATTATAACCCACAGTTAACTAATTTTGCTAATGTTTATTTGCCTATATACTGTCTTATCCAATCTAATATAAAGCATGAAAGGAAGAACATTATCTATCTTATTAAATCATAATATCAACAGTAACAATTACTAGGTGTAGAATTTATTAGATACTCAATAAAAAATTGTTAAAGTAAAAGAGGAACGAATGAAAGTATGAAGCTCATAGTACCACATTTTTATTAATTTTAATGCATATAAAAAGGCCCACACCCTAACATTTCTAGGTAGGGCACAAGATCCCTAATATTAATATTGGGGAAAATGTTAAGTCTCTATGAAAACTCACAGGCACTTTAGGGGCAGCAATAAGGCTCAATCCAGTAATGTATGTAAGATGTATGTAAGTATAAACAACACACACACAGACACTAACACTCAACTCAGACTTACATAAATATCCTATATAACATAAAATACATGGCCAGGCACGGTGGCTCACACCGGTAATCCCAGCATTTTGGGAGGCCGAGGTGGGTGAATCACTTGAAGTCAGGAGTTTGAGACCAGCTGGCCAACACAGCAAAACCCCATCTGTACCAAAAATACAAAAATTAGCTGGGCGTGATGTGTGCCTGTAATCCCAGCTACTCAGGAGGCTAAGGCAGGAGAATTGCTTGAACCCAGGAAGCAGAGGTTGCAGTGAGCCAAGATTGCACCGCTGCACTCCAACCTGCGTGATAGAGTGAGACTCTGTCTTGAAAAAACAAAAACAAAACAAAAAACCCCACTATATATCTGGGAAGTATTTTAAGATTTTTTGGTCAGGTGTGGTGGCTAATGCTTGTAATCCCAGCACTTTGGGAGGTCGAGGCAGGCGGATCATCTGAGGTCAGGAGTTCGAGACCATCCTGGCCAACAGGGTGAAACCCTGTCCCTACTAAAAATACACACAATTGGCCTGGCGTGATGGCAAGTGCCTGTAATCCCAGCTACTCAGGAGGCTGAGCAGGAGAACCGCTTGAAACGGGAGGTGGAGGTTGCAGTGAGCTGAGATCATGCCATTGCACTCCAGACTGGGTGACAGAGTGAGCCTCCATCTCAATAAAATAAAATAAAATAAAATAAAATAAAATAAAATAAAATAAAATAAAATAAAAATAAATATTTTTACATATATTAATTATTTATTTATCATAACAACCCTATACTGGGTTGTCTATGCTGTTATCTCCCTTTTTTTAACAGATGATGAAACATAAGTACAGAGAAGATATGTAACTTTCCTGAGTTTCATACAGCTATTAATGGCTAGGGCTAGGATTTTAATACAGATAATCCATAACTGATATCTCAATTAAAAATTATCAACATAAATGAACTTTCAAGAATTTCCAGATGTGAAAGACTGCTGGTCATATATGCTGTCTGCTTACCCATTCTTTGTAGTAACTGTGCTTTATCAGGGTGCCTCCCTGTCCAGCTATAGGACAGTATTTTCCAGACCTGTTTTCAGGTATGTATACTCCTGTGATATCTGCTAGGGATGTGAGAAGACATGCTATCTCTGATTTCTCTCTCTGGTCTTTAATAGTTGTATACTTTCTGTATTCCCACACACTAGAAAGTGATAAAAACCGGGTTAGTGAACTTGGACTCAAATGAAAGCTGAGTATAAATATCCAGAAAATATGACATCTATTTTTAGAATATATTTGAAAAAAACACTAAGTCACAGGGAAAAAAGAGATTAAAATAGTTAATTTTGGATAAATCACGATTTGAGTAAGAGATTGACATAAATCTTAAATTCTAGATATGGAGGTTAGAAGATAGAGGAAATGGAAAGACAGTAATATTACAATTAAGCATATAACAAAAAGTCAAATTGGCATTCGACCGCTAGTTCACTGTAACAATGTCTTTCTTACAAATGTTTTCAGTGAAAATTAAATTGCTCCTACATCTCTGTTCAGTCATTCTATTACTCATGTTTTAGAATAATAAATACATTTTGTAGACACAAACATGTATAATATTTATAACTCACCTTCCTTTCTGCATACAATTAAGCAGGTAATTTCTCCTGCAATTTCTATAAACAAAGTCATGAAAGTAAGACATAGGAATCAACAACATCATAATTATCATCAATAACAAAAGTGAAGCTGACCACGTGGGCAATAAAATGAAACTGAAAATAAGAAGCCTTTGTGAAAATTTTAATTCAAATTAGCATACATGAATTCTTAATTAATAATTTGATAATTATGTAATAGTTTTCTGAAAATAAAACCACCTCACAAATGTACATATACAGATTAGGTAAGATAATTCTTGTGAGAGGAGAGGCATAATTGATATTTTGTAATCATGACCAGTATTTTGGGGTTTATAGTTGCTAAAAAGCCATGCGTTAATTTCCAATGGTGGCCAGGCATGGTGGCTTACACGTGTAATCTCAGCATTTTCAAAGGCTGAGGTGGGTGAATACCTGAGCTCAAGAGTTCAAGACCAGCCTGGCCAATATGGTGAAACTCCATCTCTACTAAAAAACACAAAAATTAGCCAGGTGTGGTGGTGGTGCCTGTAATCCCAACTACTTGGGAGGTTGAGGTGGGGAAAATTGCTTGAACCCAGGAGGCGGAGGTTGAAGTGTGCCGAGATCGTGCCACTGCACTCCAGCCTCGATGACAGAGCAAGACTCCATCTCAAAAAAAAAAAAAAATTCCAATGGTGTATTTACTTTATCATCTATATTTTTCCAGAGCGTGATGTGTTATTTTTGTAGAAAATGATGTTAAGTAATCAATAATTAATATGTATAAATACATATATTATCTTTGATCTTCCTTCTATATCTTAATTTTCTAGAATCATTAGTCTAGAAAAATTATTTTCATTCTAGAAAATATAATGTTGCCCAGGCTGGTGTACAGTGTGATCACATGTTACCGCAAAGCTCAAACTCCTGTACTCAAGTGATGCCCTTGGCTCAGCCTCTGAAGCAGCTGGGACTTACAGGCACTCACCACCCTGCCTGACTTTTCATTTTTTCTTTTCTTTTTGTAGAGATGGGGCCTTGCTTCGTTGCCCAGGCTGGTCTTGAACTCCTAGCCTCAAGTGATCCTCCCACATCGGTCTTCCAAAATGCTGGGATTACAGATGTCAGCCACTGTGACAACCCTATGTCTAGAATTATTTTGTTCTTATTAAAGGATGATAGTTTTATCTTATTTGTATGATATAATAAATTTCTCTACCTGGAAATGTATACGTATTGTTATTAATATCTATCATACATTTTAAAATATTAATTTCTCTGAAACTTTTTCAAAAACCTTTTAAATCTAGTACAAACTCTTTGAAACTAATCTTTCTGATTAGTAGTTTTTATACAAAATGTTTATTTTTACTATCTTCTCTTCATTCTAACTAAATGTATTTTAACCTTTTTATTTTACAATTTAACTTTTGTTAGATATGAGTAGAAGTAATAATTTTTCTAAACCTTTCTGTATTTTACAATAGCCTTTTTAAAAATACTTCTATTACTACTAAAAAATGTGCTGTTTAACAGAAAACTTTAAAAACTCTAGGGTGCAAAATTGACAGAGGTTTGTTAATCTGCTCGAATTTATGGGTTTTATAGTATCTGTGCCCATAATTTTGTGACAGACAAAAAGGTTTTAGAAGCCATATGTAAAGTAAAAATCACCATTTAACTTTAATTTTAATAATTAGAATGTGAGCTTTATGACACATTTACATGTATCACTCTTTTCTATTTACTACCCAAAAATAAACAAAGAAAGACATTCCTATTCTGGCAAATATACTCTGATATCAAAGAAATAGAAAAGTAAAATAAAAATCAATTGTTCAAAATAGACACTTGCCCAATGAAATATATGAAAAAAATTCCTTGTAAATCTTCTATCTTACTCTGTGTTCAATTTCATTTGTTCATGGTCCTTCTACATGTATGTGTCTGAAATTAATGATCATGCAAATATGGTATTTGGTATTGGTTACAACAATAAACTTTAGAGTCACACAACTTAAAGTGTTAAACAAAGCAGATCCAGCAATTTGAAGATCATCCTGAGCATGGCCTGTAGAAAATATGAGATGATGTATTTTAGTTGAAGATAAAAAACAAGAGTCACAAAGATAAATTGAGCCATAAAATCTTAGTAATAAAATCTGCAGCCACAAACTGTGGAACAGATTTAACGTCCCTATTAATTAGTCAGTGAATTTGCAATGATTGAACATATAGTATAGACTATCATATTCACACAAAAAGTGCAGTCAATTCCCTGCCTTCAGTGAGCGTAGAATGCACTGAGAAGATTAAATCATCTTACATGGTAAATTAAAAGACATTAAATATCATTTATAATTACATGTAAATGTAGTATATGTTTGTTATAATGTAATCAATCACATCCATTCTAAGTCCTAATAAAAAGTCCTCTCCTTTATTCTTAATAGGGATATAACAATTCTTTTAGTATTATTATACTTAACCTATACAAATATGGTTTATTATTATTATTATTATTTTTATGTATTTATTTATTTTTTTTGAGACAGAGTCTCGCTCTGTTGCCCAGGCTGGAGTGCAGTGGCCGGATCTCAGCTCACTGCAAGCTCCACCTCCCGGGTTCATGCCATTCTCCTGCCTCAGCCTCCCGAGTAGCTGGGACTACAGGCGCCCGCCACCTCGCCCGGCTAGTTTTTTTGTATTTTTTAGTAGAGACGGGGTTTCACCGTGTTAGCCAGGATGGTCTCGATCTCCTGACCTCGTGATCCGCCCGTCTCGGCCTCCCAAAGTGCTGGGATTACAGGCTTGAGCCACCACGCCCGGCCTGTTTATTATTATTATTGGAAGTTGTGTTGTCTCAAACTTTTCTTGAAAGTCTGTGAAAATATTAGCCTAACTGTTAATTGAAGCCACTGGAATAATTCAGAGGATAGAAGGGTGCGAGGAAAGATTTGAAATTTGGCAGAGAAATAACATTTAATTCTGGAAGTGAGGAACAACAGGGAAGGAAATGAAAGTAACGATCAATGTAATATTTTCATAAGAAAGAGAAGACATAGAATAACAGGAAGTGGGAGAAGTAAAATCTGAGTCCAGCCAACTAATTTTTATTATTTTATAGTTTAAAATTTCATTTTAGATTCAGGAGATACGTGTGCAGGTATGCTTCATGGGTATATTGTGTGACGTTGAGGTTTGTGTTATGAGTGATCCCATCACTCAGGTAGAGGTAGTGAGCATTGTAACCAAGTAGTTTTTTAGCCCTTACTGTCCTCTCTCTCTCCTCCCTCCTGTACTCCCCAGTGTCTACCTTTATGTCTATGTGTATCGAATGCTTAGCTCCCACTTATGAGTGAGAACATGTGGTATCTGGTTTTCTGTTCCTATGTAAATTTCCTTAAGATAATGGCTTCCAACTGTGTTCATATTGCTACAAAGGACATGCTTTCTTTTTTCATAGCTGTGTATTATTCCATTTTCTTTATCCAATCCACTGTTGGTGGACAGTTAGGTTGATTTCATGTATTTGCTATTATGAATAGTGCTAGGTTTGCTAATTGAGGGTCATGGACACCAGGAAGATGTAGGCAAATAAGACCCAGTACAGAATAGCAAATCGATAATATGTATTATTATCTTGGGAACTATATGATAAAATGTGTGCTAAAAGTTTAATTTTACAGAGTGTAAGACAAAGTGAATTTAAAAAAATTAAAAAATTAAAATGTTATAATCACAAGTATCAATAACGGCAAGTAGGATGCTTTTAAATAACTAAATTTGATAATATATTGTTATTTGAATTCTTACGGAGAATGGCATTTGGACTAATAAACAGAGTCAGGATTTTACATGACAGAATTCTAAGAAAATGAAGAAAAATCAGTTTAACCATATTGCTTCAAAAATAATACAATAATATACAAATTAATTTCATCATGAGCTTGAAAGAAAAATTTGGCTGTACTCATTTTTTTCCATATTGCATTTATACAAAGATATAAGAACTAGCTAATGCTTAGTTGTTAAATGGGGTGTGCCCAGAATGAACTTTTTATATCTTTGATATATTATGAAAGCACAAGTGTCTATTTACTTGTAAATATCTTTTCTGCAATGTATAAAAATGCACAATTGCATTCTAATACAACACATTTATATATGTTAATCTTGAGTTAAAGATACATAACTTCACTATAAAACTGTACTAAATAAGTGAAGAAAGTGTGTGTTTATAGATTTTTTCCTATATAGCACATATAAACAATATATAATATATGTATATTATATATAATTATGTATGCTGTTACTTTATCATATATATGAGAAAGCAATTACTCTGAACATCTTGAACTAGCTAATATAAAAAATGAGTAAAATTTAGTGCAACATAATTATGAGAAAAATTGCTCTACTGATCAACCTGTATAGAAAAATACATCAGTGATGGAGCTGAAAGAAGAAATATTACAAGCTCTTTCTATCATCTCTCTGATCTCCTCATGCCTCTCATTGACCAATCAGCAGTCAGAAAGTAAGGAGAGCCTTTGTTACATCCTAGAAATGTCAGCCTGTTGGGGATACAGGATAGGTTGGGAGAACAGTGGAAAAGGGATCTAGATGAATCTATAGAAAGGGTTCAGCACAGTCATGTTATGTTGTCTATTTCTTAACTTAGGTACTGTATTTTTAATGTATTTATACATCACATAGAGATGTCTACACAAACTTTTCAAAATAGTTGAGTTGAAAAACAAACCAAAGCAATGAATTTTGTACTGCTTTTTAATCAAAAGCAAAACTGAAAGAAAATCAAGATAATTTCTACAAGATTTGATGAGTGCTTTTGTGAGGTGCCATAAAATTCAAATGCAGAAATGAAAGAGAATAGACTTTTGCCTTCTCTACATTTCGGCTCTGTCCAAAGGACACAGCAATTTTATGTAGTTTAAACTTATATTACTCTCTAAGTTACTCATTTTTCTCTTTGAAATATAAGCTATTTTATTGTTTCTTTTCAAATTAAGTATTGCAAAAACTCAATTTATCATACAATTATGTTTGTTTCACACTAGAAAATGTAGCTATTATTCATATTGATTGGATCTATACTTATGATGTTATATATGACATCTTCCTTACTGTACAATTTTGGGAAAGCCATGGTCTATTTATTTATTTATGTATCTATCTATTTATTGATCTATTGAGACAGAGTTTTGCTCTTGTTGCCCAGGCTGGAGTGCAATGGCGTGATCTCAGGTCACTGCAACCTCTGCCTCCTGGGTTCAAGCGATTCTCCTGTCTCAGCTGCCCAAGTAGCTGGGATGAAAGGCATGTGCCACCATGCCTGACTAAGTTTTGTATTTTTAGTAGAGACGGGGTTTCTCCATGTTGGCTAGGTTGGTCTCGAACTCCCGACCTTGGGCAATCTGCCCGCGTCGGCCTCCCAAAGTGCTGGGATTACAGACGTGAGCCACTGTGCCCTGCATCATTTCTTAAAAGTTAAGAGAATGATGTATAAATGTATATTATGAATGCAATCTGTTGGAAGCCTATTGCTAGTCATTGGGATATAAAGACAATTAGTAAATAATAATGATTCTAAATAAACTCATGGTCTAGATACGGAATCTAAGTAGAGAGCTCATAATGCCTGATGTTGTATATTGTTATAGAGATATCAATACAATGTTTTCTGTGTCAATAGGAAAAGAAATACTGATTAAATTGGGAAAAGTAGAAAGAAGTAGACAGATGTCATAAAAAATGTACTTAAAGTAGAGATTAAGTAGTATTTTGAGAAGATAAGGACTTACAAACAAAAAATAATGTTATGGCTAAAGACAGGTCAGGGACTTTTGAGACATTTATTGTATGAGAATGTATGGAGATCAGAAGTAGGACAAGGTTGTCAGGCTTAGTAATTTCAAAGGTAGAATGTGGTCTGCCTTTTAGGTACCTTGTATTACAAGCAATACTTTTCAACTTCGTTTTTTAATTTCCCAAGAACTAACAGGTTAAATACAAAAGGAATACTGAATCTATAATTCCTGTATTTAGTATTTTAAATTACTATTTTTATTTGTATGTGCAGCAATAATTATTAAAAAAAATAATAATGGCTATAATGTTTATTCCGTTTTGAATACCTGAAGAGTTAGAAATTTTAGAAAAACACACTCAATTTAGTGATTTTTAAATTTAATTCTCAGAACAATTCCATGTAGTAGGTATAATTATCATCACTTTATAAATTTAGGCAGCTTGATTCAAACAGGTTAATTATCTATCCAAGTTGCCAGCACTAAAAAGATTACACAAAAGATATAATTAGTCTGATTCAAAGCCCTTACAAGTTCCTGATGACCAGTAGTTTTAAGATCTCAAATAAAACAAAATATTACATGTTTATTCCAACACAGGTTGAACTAGTAACTTTCATTAAATCATCATTGGGGAATATGTTGTGGTGTCTGATCAAGAATTTACTGAACTCAGATTCAACACTAATAATTCTTAGAGGATTATACAAATTAAAAATAAAACTATTGGTGTTGTAGGTTTGCTTTCAATTAAAGCTAAAAGTAAGATGACTTGGTTTCCACTAATATTTTTTTCGTGAAAGAAAAAGAGCCTTAAGTTTTCATATTCTATAATCTTCTAATAGAAACAAGAATATCTTTAACAATTTAAATGGAATAGCAAAACAGGACTATTTCCAAACTATCAGAGTAAAATTGATCTGAATTTTTCAGACTGAAATAAAAATTGGTGTTTTTATTGAGAAACACAATTTCTCAAAGAAATATAGGTTATCAGATTTTTTAGAAATATATATGTAACTTGACGTTTTCTGATCTGACTTTGTTTTTAAATAAAATGAGTCAGTCTGGATTGTCTAGAAAATATAGAAAAAAATAGAAGATTTGACAATACTGTCAAAATCTTCAGTATTGGTAACTTGTTGGTTAAGGAGAATGAGTTTTATTCTTGGACAGCAAATCAATCTATATAACAAAAACAGAGAGAGAAAGAGTAAGTAATTTATGGTTAAGACAGCTACATGAAAACTAAATTTTTAAAAATTCCATTTTGCGTAGAAACACTCTTCTTTAAGTGATTTTGCTAAAAAGAAAATAAAACTTCACTAAATGGCAAGTATAAATATATGAAGATAGTAAAATTCCAAAAAAATGTAGTTAATAAAAAATGAACAATGTGACAATTAACTAGATTGATCAATTCTAATTTACTGCAATGTATACTTTTGACAATTAGCTACTGGTTGTTCTCAAACCAGTTCTAGTATCATTACCACTATTATTCATCTTATCCATTCCCAGTATGATCAGGGCATTCTAATAAGCATCACAGACTCAAACAAAATGCTGAATCCTGTAGCATAGGTTGAACTGAATAAAAACAAGGTGAAAAATAACATGGATTTCTACCATCTGTTGCAAAGTCTATTCTTAAGGAGAAAATTATTTATGTTTAAGGAATAATATGAACATCTTTATGGAGTTAGAATTTTAAGGGTTTCAAATTGGTATTAGTCTGCTTGGGATTTCATAACAAAATACCATACACTGGATGGCATAAACAAAAAACATTTATTTCTCACAGTTCTGGAGGCTGGGAAGTGAAAGATCAAGTTACCAATTTGTTTTCTGGTAAGGCTTTCTTCCTGGTTTGCAGATGGCCACCTTCTTGCATTGCCCCCACCTTACTTTTCCTCAGTGTGTGCATGGAGAGAGACACAGAGAGAGAGACCTAGACAGACAGTTCTCTTCTTATAAGGCCTCCAGTCCTATCAGATTATCAGATTACATCATCCCCCCACCAGGACCTCATTTAACTTTAATTATCTCCTAAAGCCCTATCTCCAAATAGAGTCATACTGGGGCTATAACTTCAACATGTTAATTTAGCTGGGGACAAGTCGATGCCAGGTATTGGTAAGGAAAAGCAAGGAGATGGCCAACAAACACTCTACAGAATAAAGAGAAATTTTAAAACAGAAGAAAGAGGAGAAGGAAGGGAAAAGAAAAACTACAGAGAAAGGGACAGACAATACTGTAGTGACAACAAACCCTACAAGGTGGAGTGTTCAGTAGGCAATTCCTGATAGTAGAATGATGAAAGAATATATGGAACAGGGCTGCCTGTTACTAAAACAACTTCTTATGTTCTACATTGAGTCCTATCCTTCATTTTCTTCAAGAATTTTTAAACTCTGGGACAGACAGAATGGCCTAATGAAATATTTTATTTAATATCCCCCCTCCCCATCTCTTTCTCTCTCTCATTTCTGAGAAATGGAGAGCAGTGACTGAATTGCATGTCCAAGTCTGTGTAGCACAGTAAGAAGAGACTGGAAGTAGGTAGTCACAATAAGAGGTGATAAATGTGTGAAATTTGGAATCAATGGGCAGCAGTGTAAAAGCACAAGATTGTATATTCCCGGAATTAATAGACATATTGGTTTGAATATTTTCCTATGGGAAGACTGAGGTAATTTATGATCTTAAACAACAAGATAACCTCTGGTGATAGAAACACATATTTTATTGTGAATTCAGGAGTACAAATATATGCTATGTATATATATGCTCCCACATACCTACCTGTGGGCATATACACACTCCCCCACAGATAGGCATGTGAGAGCATGTATATACACACACAGACACGCACATGCACATACACAAACACACACTATATATGTATAATGTGATTTATTGAGAATTTGTGGGAACATATAAAATTAATCATTTACACTGTATATAATTGTTACATATATAATTAATCCATTTTCAAAATAGTAAGTTCCACTTGCTTTCAAAGGGACTCAGATCCAGAATAAATACTTTCTATAAAGGATTAAGTAAAAGGAGATAAAACTTGGAAAAGCAAAAGAAGAAAGGAAAATATTACTAACAAAATTTCTTGAGTATAATAAATAGAAGTATGTTGGAGGATCATTATAGAATAAAAATATTGAAAAATAAGGTAAAGAAGTAAATATGGACTGAATTGTGCAGGGACTCTACTGCATTTGAGTAGAACATTTGTCCCTCAAGTTAATAATTCTTATCTCTGATGTTATAATTCATTTGAATGCAAGAAACATTTGTCACTAATTAATTTCATATGGGGATACATAATTTATATTTGTAAAAATATAAACTAAAATGAGTTTCAATTTAGCCCATCTATGTCATAATCATTCTCTTGCATGATGATAAACTTATGTAGTGAGAAATAAATCAGTTGATCAAGCATATCTTTGCCATGAGTTATAAACAGCACTTATATAATAATAGCCATGTGTTTATAGACATATTTTATTTATATAAAGAGCATTTGTTATAGTTATTTTCAGAAAAAGTTAAAGCAATGTTGAAAATTTCTCTTTTAGGCAAAAGAGAGCCATCAGAGTTATTTGTACAGAGTATTGAAATCATAGATTAAAATTTTTATGAGAGTCAGTCTCACAACAGCATGGGGGATGTAAGGAGGAGAGTATAAAACAGAGGAAATGATTTAATTCATGTAGTATTCTAATTTGTCCTGATTACCTGATCTCAAGTCTGATATAGATTGACTCTGTGTCCCCACCCAAATCTCATCTCAAATTGTAATTTGAATTGTAATTCCCATGTGTCAGAGGAGGGGGCTGGTGGAAAATGATTGGATCATGAGGGCAAATTTCTCCCTTGCTGTTCTCATGATAGTGAGTTCTCAGGAGCGCTGATGGTTTAAAACTGTGTCACTTCCCTTCTCTTGCTCTCACACTCCTAATGCCATGTGGGACATGCCTTGCTTCCCCTCCGCCTTCTGCCCATGATTGCAAGTTTCCTGAGGTCTCCCCAGCTATCCTGAACTATGAGACAGTTAAACCTCATTTCTTCACAAATTACCCATTCTCAGGTAGTTCTTTACATCAGAGTGAAAATGGGATAATACACAGTCCTATCAGAAATAAATGGCTATGATGAACTATCTCTTAATATAATCCAAATGTAGGTATTATTTATACACACATACATAAATACATATAGATATATATGTGTATGCTTGTATACATGAACATATTTATTCATATATAGATATTTGAATTTAGGTTGTAAGTGATTGTATAAACAGGTAGTTTTCTTAAATTAGGGATTTACATCACTCAAAGTTCACAGCAATATACACTTTTAGCAACACAATCAAGTAGGATGATATTCTTAAGAATTCAGGATATCTGGAAAACTGAGAAATTATATAGCACTTTTTGCTATGACAGCTCATTAGCACAAATGAAAGATAAATCAAATAACATCCACAACGCAAATGAAGGATGCATTCAAGTACTGTTTCCTATGATCTAGCTTCAACTTACCCCTCCATCTTAATTTGTGTGTGCCAGAACAAAAGAGGAAAAATGCTATGGTGAAAAACACAAAAGGAAAGTTTTAATTATTGTTTAATATTTTGGGGATCAAGCCAAAGAAGAAATTGCATTGAGTTATTTAGTCTGTTTTGCATTGTTTTAAAGAGACGTGTGAGACTGTATAATTTACAAGGAAAAGAGGATCATTTGGCTTACAGTTCTTCAGGCTGTACAAGAAGTATGGTGCTGGCAACTCCTCAGCTCCGGAATCCTCCAGAAAATTTTACTCACGGCTGAAGGCAAGGTGAGCTGTCATGTCACATGGCAAGAGAGGGAGCAAGAGAGAGGAGATGCCAGGCTACTTTTTTAAGAGTCAGTTCTTGCCTGAACTAATAGAATTAGAACTCACTCAGTTCTGCAAGGACAGCACCAAGCCATTCAGGAGGCATCTGTCCTTATGACCCGAACACCTCCTACTAAGCCACACTAGGCCCCACCTTCAATGTTGGGAATCAAAATTTCAACATGAGATTTGAAAGGAGTAAACATACAAACTATATCATCTGGGTAGAGAATGGAATAAAGGATTTACAGCTTCAAAGTTAAAAAAACTGGAAAAGATAAGTGGCCATCTTTATCTGAGTGATATGGATTTCCAGGAGACCGAAGTGTCAGAAGCTGCAAGTTCATCAGCATCTGCATAAAAGTGAACATGTTCAGTGGAGGATCCCATCAAAGGCTGTGGAGACACAGGCGATGGCAACTCACTGGAAGCCACAGCAGCTTGGAACCCAGTGAACATCTCCCAGGCTGGCAAAGGAAAAAGTGAAAGTACTACTTAGAGGTAGCTTTCAACAGTCCATTCAGATTTGGGAATTGTGCAAAGACAGACTGTCTGTGGTACAGAAAAGGAAAGATAGACCTGAAAAATGACAGAGTCAAGACCACCCACAGTGTTATTAAGGGAAGGATCAAGCTAAATTGAAGACAATGAGGTATGTTATCACTTATGCTCCAAATGTATTTAGCAATTAACGTCTTTGTATAATTAAAAGCTTACAGAATTACCAACTTCATAACTTTGGGACAAAAAAGCAAGTGTGAAAAGGCAAGACTCAGAAAGGACATTTTATTTATCTTAGAGTTATTTTCAAAATTGAAAAATAAGAAACAAATTTGTATTTATGTATCATGAATTATATCTCACACAATGCAACTGCAATTATATAATGAACAGCTATTTTATATCAATAAAAATAGCTTAAATTCTATATGTTCTTTATTTATGTCTACTCTAAAGTCAAAACAAAAGAGCAGTTGACAAATGCACGAGAAAATGATTTTTTTCTTCAAACTGAAATATAATTAAAAAAATAAGAATGTTAGTGGTACATGGCTTTTTCTATTGACTCAAAATTAAATTATTTTACTTGTATTCCTAAATAATTTTTCAACATGGGAAATAGTAATGAAAAGTGACTCTCAGAGGACTATGGGAAGGATTATTTTTAAGGCTATTATAAAAACAATGTAAAGAAGAGCTATGTTAGTATCACCTGCTAGTGTTTATTACTAGATCATCCCTTGATCTCTGATGTGACCCCTTGTGATTATGAATATAGAAAAAAGATAAGTCATACTTTTGCTATTTCCAAAGGAAGATGATATTGCTATAAATTCTGTATTCCCAATTCAAACAAAACGCATAAAAATAATTCAGTCTAATGAAATTAGTGAGATTGGTGCTAATGTACTTTCTAAGTAGTATAATTGTGTTTTGCAACTGGGGACAAAGCCTATGAAGTCAGTTCAGGGACTCATGCTGAAAATAGAATTCTTCCCTCTCTTGATAGCATTTTCAGAGAAAAGAGATGATGAGGGACACAGAATTTCAATTTACTTTGGTTCCTTAAATTAACATCTTTAAATCCAATAATGCTGATAAGTAAAATTATATTTCTATGAAAAATGAACATTGACTTTTTCAAGATATATTATTCTTTAAAAAGTTAGAGATGGGATACAAGACACTAAAGAAAAAGCTAAAAAAGTAGATCGAGGTAGTTTTATTAGCAGGAATTATATACTGAGATTTGTTTGTTTGTTTGTTTTTTGACGGAGTCTTGCCCTGATGCTAGGCTAGAGTGCAGTGGCACAATCTTGGCTCACTGCAATCTCTGCCTCCTGGGTTCAAGCAATTCCCCTGCCTCAGCCTCCTGAGTAGCTGCAACTACAGGCATCCACCACCACACCCAGCTATTTTGTTGTATTTTAGTAGGACAGGGTTTCACCATGCTGGCCAGGATGATCTCGATCTCCTGACCTTGTGATCCACCTCCCTCGGCCTCCCAAAGTGTTGAGATTACAGGCATATGCCACTGTGCCCAGCCCTACATACAGTGTTTTTAAGGTAAAGAGACTTTTAATCTTCATCGTTATTTAGCTCACACAAATGTAACTAAATACTTCTGTGAAAACATGATTGAGAAAAATTATCATGGAAATAGAATTTCTGGCTTAGTTGAGGGTAACACTGAAGTTATAGACATGGGGTAAAGGGGAAATGATTTATTTTGCCATGTAAGCTAGTAAAATAGACTTTTTCTATATTTTTTCTTATTAAATGCCTTCTATACCTTCAAATGTAAACCCATTATCCCAGAAGATAATAAAGTAATTTGATTGAGATTGGTTGAAAAAAGCTTTGTTCTCTTTTGTGCTATACGAAACATTCTTATCTGAATTGCGCATATCAAACCTATTTTAACTAACATGTCCTATTGAATGCTTGTCCTATTTAACATGTCCTATTGATAGCTTCCTTCATACGTAAAACATACACACATATGACAATCAAAATGTTATGCATTCATTATTACTGTATGAAAAGAAAAGACAATGTCTTATGATCTCATACTGAGATAAATTTACTAAAAATAAAAGTATCAGGTAAATTAAATGACTTATAAAGTGTTCTCAAGAAGATAAAATGAAGGATTACTACACAACTCGTCACATGATGCCGTTATAACCTTAAAAAACAAAATCAGAGGTCAATATGGGAATTGAAAATTATAAACAAATTTAATTTATAATCATAAATTCATCAAAATAAAATATTTATAAAACATATCCAAATGTATCAAATAATGCATGGAAATGTAGTGTGATCAATTGGACTCATCAGAAATGTATGAACAGTGTAATTATCTATTAATATAACTCAACACGTTGCAGATTTAAAGAGGAAAAATACATAATTTCTTTTTTCTTCTTTTTTAAGGCTAAACAGTATTCCATCATATACCACATTTTTACCCATTCATTTGCTGGTGGTCACTTAGGTTGATTCCATATGTTGGCTATTTTGAATAATGCTGCAATGAACATAGGAGGGTAAATACCTCATTGAGATACGGATTTTGTTTCCTTTGGATATATACCCAGAAGTAGAATTGCTGAATCATATGGCAGTTCTATTTTTAATTGTTGGTGGAATCAACATACTGTTTTCCGTAATGGTTGTACTAATTCATATTCCCACCGACAATGTTTGAGGATTATTTCACTTCACATTCTCATCAACACTTATCTTTTTTTTCTTTTTTTTTGATAGTAGTCATCCTAGCAGGTTTGAGGTGATATGTCATTGTGGCTTTGTTTTCCATTTCATGGATGATTAGTGATACTCAGCAATTTTTCATATACCTGTTGGCCTTTTTATGCCTTATTTTGAAAAAAAGGCCAATTCAAATTGGATGTTTGTTTGTTGTTTTTGGTACTGAGTTGCTTATGTTCCTTAGATGTTTTGTTTATTAACCCCTTATCAGATATATGGTTTGTAAATATCATCTCCCATACCATAGATTTCCTCTTCATTCTGTTGACTGCTTCCCTTGCTGTGTGGAAGTTTTTTAGCTTGATGCATGATGCAATCCTATTTGTTGATTTTCTATTGTGTTGCCTGAGTTTTTGGGGATCACAACATAACAGTTCCTTTTTTTCTTTAGTTTTTTTTTTTTTTTTTCCTACTTAAACCTAACTTTCTTAATAAAAAAGAAAATTGTTCTTCTAAAATCCTAAGTTCCTTGATTATCTTTTTCTTTCACTATGCGCTCAAAACCACCACCACTATTTGCAAAATATGTATCAAAA
Organism: Piliocolobus tephrosceles; assembly: GCF_002776525.5. Classification (NCBI taxonomy): domain Eukaryota; kingdom Metazoa; phylum Chordata; class Mammalia; order Primates; family Cercopithecidae; genus Piliocolobus; species Piliocolobus tephrosceles. Next base: position 150,962,134 of record NC_045436.1, read on the forward strand.
TAATTTAATTTTCACATCTCTTTCTTGGCAGCAAGAAAAATGACATATTTGTACCAATTAGATTCATCACAAATTTATGATTTATAACTTCAGCTGGAACATAAATATACTTGATAAAACTTAAAACCAATTAAGCAATTAAGCTTCACAGTTCTGTAGTTCAGAGAGCTAACATAAAACATAAGAAATTCTAACATTTAAACAGAAATAAAGACGCATACATAGACTCCTAACTGTCCCTTATAGTCTCTAACTTTAAAACTGTAATGTGAAAAAGATATAAATGTTAAAGAATTTGCACAATAGTTTATTTTTAATTTATTTTTCTTATGTAATTGGATTTGAAAAAGAAAAAGAAAAAATCTTCAGTTTTAGTTTGTGCTGATGTCCTGAAGGTGATGAACGGTACAATTGTTGCCAAGAACCCTAAAGCATAAAACCTATAAAACCTATCCAGGATTAAGAGATGGTGAAATTGTTCTTACCAGTGTTAGTGAACTTTTATTTTCAAAGCTAAAGTGGATGAAGTTGCAGAGGCCAGGAAATGAGCATTTATCTTTGCAGAATTATTGTATATCAGTGGTCATCTTCTTCTCTCTCTTATTGAAAATATCATTATTTCCCAGAGTAATGCTTATCTGCTTTTCTCTTCTTTTCTTTTTGGAAATAGGGAACAGCTTCTGCTCACCTCTTTTCCCATTATGTTTCTTTGAACTTAGTAGACATATTATTGTGAACACATTGTAGGCCCAACAAAAAAATACTACTTACTAAATGAAGTATCTCAGAATAGATATACATATTTTTTAAAAAAGACTTTTTGAAACTGAGATGAACATATAGTAAATAGAATCTTGGAGTCAGAGTAGGCTATACATATCATTGGCTGAAGTTTCATTTTATAGCTATGATTCTTTGCTAAAAAAAAAATTCACCCAAGCTCATTTAATTAAAAATGAAGAATGGATGAGAGGCATAGTCAGTTAATAGTAAAGAATAGACTATTCAGTTGATTAACAGAGAATAGTGAGTGAATGATTAATTAGCAGTTTGTAAATAATAAATAATAGATATATTCTATAGTAAGATTGTTTTGCCAGTACCATGCTACATGCTATCTAACCGTTATCATCTGAGAAACAATCTGATGTTTATCTTCTGAAATATATATGTGCAATCTCTATTTTCATCAACCAGAAATGAATTCAGCTATGGCATGAAATCAGAAATTTGAAATATTAATCTTTTGAGCCAGCACCTTTAAAAATCACAAACTGTTAAGTCCAAAAATGCTTTACAATTTGAATACTGCATTTGAGGTTTAATTCTTTATCATGGTGGTTTAACATTTTCTCAGTGACTGGTTACTCAGAACATATCATTCTTTAACAGTGCATATAATTATAAAGTAGTTTATGTTTCAAATATGTACCTTTTCACGGGTGCAACTAAATTAGAGGCAGTATATAATGTTGACTAAATATGTCTGCAAAGTCTATTGATGAGTCCTTGATGTGTTCCAAATGTCTGTATAGAACAAATAATCAAGGATAAAGTGGTCTTTTGGTACTTATCTTTTACCATAGGTTTACATTGTGTATTCTATAGGTGGAAGTGGGGAATCAATGTAGTAAAAGATTAATAATTATTTTAATATGTCAAAAATGCACTATGAGGTAGAAGAGAGAATATGTGCAAAGATTAAATTAGATTATTTTATGATAAACCACATAACATGAAAGCAAAAGGTAGAAAATGTGTCAAGGTCAGTTAAAATTATTTTATGATAATCCATATAATAAATAAAGGAAGGCTATTTTGAACTCCCTCATTTCTGGTATTATTGTTATTTTAGCAACGTATACTTCTTGTCTGCTTCCACTGTATATTAAACCGAGTGAATCCTCAAATTTTTATCAAAATTAGTTCCTTAAAAATTTTTGATCTTGCCAATCTGCTGAGGGGGAAAAATTGCATGTCAAATCTGAAGTTATCTTATTTGTATGGTTTTACTTCCTACCCCTACCTCCTTTCATATTCAGTTCTTATTTCTTTATAATTCATGTACATGCTTAGACTTTAACAACCCTACAATTTGATAGATGTTTTCCCTTTATGTATTGAAATTTCTCCTTTTCTGCTTAGGCAAATAATTTACCTTTCCAGATGCAGCTCAAATATCACTTCTGTGAACTATTTCTAAAATCCTCTTAATCCTCCTTGACTTCACTTCAGTACTTTCGTTATTCTCCTGTTGTTTATTCTTTTTTTATTTTATCAGATTCACAGACACTCAATTCTTTGAAGATAAGCGCCATCCCTTAAAAATCTTTCTATCATCAACATCAAACATTGTACTGGAAATACTGAAAAATATTCTCTTTTTCATGAAACTTTAGTCAAAATTTTTGAACTTTCTTCTGAAACAGACTCCAATTTTAGGGCTTCCATAAACATCTCTGCATTGTTCAATTTTATCATAATTCCTGTTAAGTCAGTTTCAGTTTAGCCAATACGTATTGCACTTTATATCTGATTACCCACAATATTTGACTGGGTTCCTCATCCTCCACCATACCTCAAGTAATATTTGATGATCTGGCCTGCCTTTAGCAAGAATCTTGCTAGTTTGATTTAGCCACAATCCTCTTTTTCTTGTTGTATTCAAAACTAAGCCATGTTCTGTATGAAATCTCTTTCTCTATTGCAATAGTTCCTGAGTAAAATCTGTTTTTACCACTTTGCTGACCAGCTATGTTTTACTTTGACATCATGCACAATTCAATTTATTTTTGAACTGAATTGAATTGAAAGAGATTTTATAGAATTTATCTTTACCTAAATTGATAGTGTGTTGAGATGGGAGAAAAAAGTAAAATGAATTAAAAAATAAATTTAGGAGAGTACACAGTTTTAAGATGTCCAGTATCTAGCAAACGATTTGGAATAGAAAGTGAGAAATTAATTGTGGATTATTATGGGAGAAAAGGCATGCATTTATATCATAACATGATTTTTAAGGTAAGTTCATTGAAAGTCAGTGTAAGTAAAATATGTACTAAATAATCAGAGGGAATAACTTTGATTTAGACTAACTATCTCTTATAATCATAGCATTTTAGAGGTGAAAGATGCTTAAATAATTATCTGTCCCTGTCAAAAACAGGTATTTGAATAATCTTCTCTGAGGAGAAGAAGAACATTTTCCTCATTATTTTTCCCAATAATTAATGAAAGCATTTATTTCCATACTTTCTATTGAGCTACAGGAGCTAACTACTTCCATTTTCTCCTCCTCATCATCTGCTCAACAATAAACTCACAGAAATCATAACAATATTATTCTTCATCATTGTAGTAATATATCTGAACTATATGCATGTTAATTTACATAATATTAAATTGTAAATGATACATATGATCAATCTTGTGTATTAAATAATTATCAAGATTAATTAATATCAATATATTACTTTTACTTTTTTCACGTGGGCACTCCGTACCAACTCAGTTTCAAATGATGTGGTTGATAATACTAGAGAATTGCTATTAAAGGTGAAAATGCTCATAACTATCAATTAATAAATCTAAGGAATTATACCTTTGCTCTTTGATTGATTTTTAAAATAATTTTTAAGACAGAGTCTCATTCTGTCACCCAGGCTGGAGTGCAGTGGCACAGTCATAGCTCACTGCAGCCTTAAACTCCTGAACTCAAGTGATCCTCCTGTCCCAGCCTCCCAAGGTAGCTGGGTGTTTCCTTCTTTTACAGAAAAATTAAGTAGGATTTTAATCACAAATAATTTTAAAATTATTGAAGTTAAACTGAACACATTTTCAAGCTAATGGATACAAGATCAATGACCAAATTTCATTAACCCTTCTGTGACATTACTTTTATATAAGAAGCTATAAGAAATCATTTTTTTTCCTGAGCCCTTCCAATCTGATCCCATAAGTAACACTACCTTGCACTCAGTCTAGCAGTGATGGTAGAAATGAAGGTCAAAAGAAGATGTATATTTGCCTTTCTGTCCAAAAGCCAGACTTTAAAATTATGAGTGTTGCCAGGAGTGGTGGCTCACGCTGGTAATCCTAGCACTTTGGGAGGCCAAGGCGGGTGGATCACTTGAGACCAGGAGTTTGTGACCAGCCTGGCTAACATGGCAAAACCGCATCTCTACCAAAAATACAGAAAAATCAGCTGGGTATGGTGGTGCACACCTGTAAATCCTAGCTATTCAGGAGGCTGAGGCAGAAGAATCACTTGAACCTGGGAGGCAGAGGTGGCAGTGAGCCGACATCACACCACTGAACTCCAGCCTGGGTGACAGATTAAAGCACTGTCTCAAAAAATAAAAAACTAAAAATTAAAAACAATGAAGTTAATAGTGCTTAACAGAGAAATGACAGAGTTACATATAACGTAACTATGAGTAGAGTCTTCTGTTTGAAATGGATTCAGGTGAACTGATTTTTTAATACCTGCCAGCAGAATCCAAATAACTGAGCAGAATTTCTTCTATTTTTGGTTAATTCTATTATTTTGAAAAAAAATTCATTTATTCTGAATTTTAAATACTTTATCTGCAAATTAAAGGCAATGATTATACATAACAAGTAATTATGACTCTGTATTATGAATCTTTTGTACTTTGTTTTGTGAATATATATTTGAATCTACTGCTAATGTTTGGTGTTTTGGAGAGCCAAACTCATGTAGTTCTAACATGGGTCTTTAAGTTAGAATAGGAAGGTTCTGATTTATTTGACTTATATGAGGAGTGGAAGCTTCCAGGGACTTTGGGAGATAATTTGCTATCTAAAAGTATTTAGATTTCCAAAGATTACCTATCACTCTGAAAGAGTCATTACAAAATATATTCAATCAAACTACCTAATATTTCTGCTCTCTACAGCTTTGTGTGAGCATATAAATGGAAGTAATAGAATAAAATGGAAATACAATTACTGAATATAGAATTTGAAATAGAGAATGTGTATGTTTCCACTTACAATTTTTTAAAATCAAAATTGTACCTAGAATTTTATATGAGAATTACAAAAAAAATCTAGAATTTTACATGAGTCCTGTATGGGAAAGCAAGTAATCATGTGTGTCAGATATCTAAGGAGGAACATCCAAAGAAGTAATACTTCAGTTTGGATAAAATATCTCATATTTTATTGTTCACATGGTACTTTGATAAGTATTAATTCCTTTGACCCTGAGAGTAATTCCATAACACACACAAGGCAAAGATCAGTATCTATGCTTTGCAAATAAAGAGAGAAAGACAGAATAGTAAACTGGCTTACTGAGGAGCTAAGCACCGTTGGTGTCAAAAGAAAGCAAAGCTTAGGATATGCACTATCCTGTAGTTCACCCTATGTGACATGAAATGATCAATTTGATAGACCTGCCACCCAAGGCATGATACCTTTCATTTGAAGGAAGTATATTGATTTTATAATTATCAAACTAAACAAAACCAAACTGCGGTTGCTATAAGTTCTATATGGTGCTCAGCACAGTTACAGAAGTAATTAAACACATTTTCTTGTTTTCAGGGCACAATGATATGTTACCAAACTCTATATCACTTTCACCAATGCTGGAAAAACTCAGGAAAACATATCAGAATACTTGAGTGCTATGGTCTGAATATATGCGTCTCTCTGAAATTCATGTATTGAGATACCAACCCCCAAAGTCATGTTAGTAGGAAGTGGGGTCTTTAGGAAGTGACTTAGATCATGGTAGCAGTTCCTGGAGGGCTTGGATCAGTGTCTTAACAAAAGAGGACCCAGAAACCTGCCTTACTACTTATGCCATGTGAGAACACAGAGAAAGTGCTATCCATGAATCAGAAAGAGGCCCTCACCAGATACAACATCTGCCAGCACTTTAATATTGGACTTCCAGTCTCTAAAACAATGATAAATAAATGTCTATAGGCTACCAGTTTTTGGTGTTTTCTTGTAGTAGGGCAAACAGACTAAGACAATGGATAAATATGTATGATCGTAGAGTGATGAGTAAGGACAGAGGAAAGGGAACAGAAAGAGGTGAAAGTTCTGTTTAATTATTTGTTTGTAAAATCCAATGATATATAAATGGTGGTATGCAGGTTATAGTTTTTGTTTACTGTTTTTCTGATGCGTAATCAATATTCAATAAGTTATGGGCATGCCAACTTAAAGCAACTAGGTTCGTTTAGTAGAACATTATTCAATCATAATGGGCTCCTAATTTTTTTATTAATGAATTTACCTTTTATTTTACTTATTTATTTTGATACATTGCAAAAATAAAATTTATGGGATACATGTGAAATTTCATTACATATTTATAATAGTAATGATCAAATCATGGTATTTAGGGTATATGTCACTTGAGTATTTATTATTTGTATGTCTTGGATATATTTCAAGCCCTCTCTTCTAGCTATTTTGAAAAATACATTACATAGTGTTTACTATAGTCACCCTACTCTTCTATCAAACATTAGAACTTATTTCTTCTATGTAACTATATGACTGTACCCATTAACCAATCATTCTTCACCCCCAGGGCTCCTAATTTCTAACACTCTGAATGAATTTAAGTATATCTTAGGAGGTTGGCTTTAAGAGATCTTAGGGAATGCCACATAACATCAATTCATTTTATAAATGAATAAACTAAACACTAGGGACATGCAGGTAAAAAAATTGCAGATGAGAATGCCCTCTATCCCCACTCCTATTCAATAGAGTATCGGAAGTCATAGCCAGAGCAATCAGAAAAGACAAAGAAATAAAGGCATTCAAATAGGAAGAGAAGAAGTCCAACTATCTCTGTTTACAGATGCCATGACTCTGTATCTAGAAAACCCCATAGTCTCAGCCAAAAAGCTTCTTCAGCTGATAAATAACTTCAGCAGTTTCAGGATACAAAATCATTTACAAAAATCACTAGCAGCCAGACACGGTGGCTCACACCTGTAATCCCAGCACTTTGGGAGACCGAGGAGGGCGGATCACAAGGTCAGGAAATCCAGACCATATTGGCTAACATGGTGAAACCCCATGTCTACTAAAAATACAAAAAAATTAGCCGGACGTGGTGGCCGGCGTGAGTAGTCCTAGCTACTCAGGAGGCCGAGGCAGGAGAATGGTATGAACCCAGGAGACACAGCAAGACTCTCTCAAAAAAACAAACAAACAACAAAACAGAACAAAACAAAAACACATCATTAGCATTCCTATACACCAACAACAATCAAATCAAGAACCAAATCAGGAAGGGTATCCCATTCATGAGTGCCACAGAAAGAATACAATACCTAGGAATACAGCTAACAAAGGAGTTGAAAGAACTCTACAGTGAGAATTACAAAACACTGCTCAAAGAAATCAGAGGTGACATAAACAAATGGGAAATCATTCCAGGTGCATGAATAGGAAGAATCAATATCATTAAAATGGCCATACTGCTCAAAGCAATTTATAGATTCAATGCTATTCCTATTAGACTACCAATGACATTCTTCAGAGAACTACAAAACCTATCTTAAAATTCAAATGGAACAAAAATGGAAAAAAAAAAAATGGATCCCAAATAGCCAAGGCAATACTAAACAAAAAGAACAAAGCTGGAGGTATCATGCTGTCTGATTTCAAATGATACTACAGTGGTACAGTAACCGAAACAGTACTGGTACAAAAATAGGTACATAGACTAATGGAACAGAATAGAGAGCTCAGAAATAAGGTCAAACACCTATGACTATCTGATCTTAGACAAAGCCAACAAAACAAGCAATGGGAAAAAGACTCCCTGTTCAATAAATGGTGCTGGGATAATTGGATCGCCACATGCAAAACATGGAAGCTGCACCCCTTCCTTACTCCATATACACAATTTAACAGAAGATGAATTACAATCTAAATGTCAAACTCAAAACCATAAAAACCCCAGAAGACAACCTAGTCAATGCCATTCTGGATATAGGAATGGGCAAGATTTCATGATGAAGACAAAGTAATTGCAACAAAAGCAAAAATTGACCAGTGGGATATTATTTTTTTTTATTTTTTTATTATTATTATTTTTTATTATACTTTAAGTTCTAGGGTACATGTGCATAACGTGCAGGTTTGTTACATATGTATACTTGTGCCATGTTGGTGTGCTGCACCCATCAACTCATCAGCACCCATCAATTCATCATTTATATCATGTATAACTCCCCAATGTAATCCCTCCCCCCTCCCCTCTCCCCATGATAGGCCCCAGTGTGTGATGTTCCGACCAGTGGGATATTATTAAACTTAAGAGTTTCTGCACAGCAAAATAAACGATCAACAGAGTAAACAGACAACCAACAGAATGAGTGGAAATATTTGCAAGGTATATATCTGAAAAAGGTCTAATATCTAGCATCTACAATGAACTTAAACACATTTACAAGAGAAAAACAAACAATCCCATAAAAAGTGGGCAAAGGATATGAACAGACAATTTTCAAAAGAAGACAGACATGAAGACAACAAGCATATTTTAAAAAGCTCAATATCCTTGACCACTAGAGAAATTCAAATCAAAACTACAATGCATGTCACAACAGTCAGAATGGCTATTATTAAAATGTCAAAAAATAACAGATGTTGGTGAGGTTGCAGAGAAAAGAAAACACTTATACCTTGTTGGTGGGGATGTAAATTAGTTCAATCAATCATTGTGGAAAGCAATATGGCAATTCCTCTAAAAGCTAAAAGCAGAACTACAATTTGACCCAGCAATCCCATCACTGGGTATATACCCAGGGGAATATAAATCATTCTACTATAAAGACACACGCATGCAAATGTTCTTTGCAGTAGTATTCATAATAGCAAAGACAAGTAATCAACCTAAGTAACAAGTGATAGACTGGATAAAGAAAATGTGGTACATGTATAAAATGGAATACTATGCAGCCATAAAAATGAGATCATATTTTTTGCCGGAACGTGGATAGATCTAGAGTCTATTATCCTTAGAAAACTAATGCAGGAACGGAAAACCAAACACCACATGTTCTCACTTACAAGTAGGAGCTAAATTGTGAGTACTCATGAACACAAAGAAGAGAACAATAGATGCTTGGATCTACTTGAGGGTGGAGGATAGGAGGAGGGAGAGAAGCAGAAAAGATAGCTATAGGGTCCTGGGCATAATACCTGGGTGATAAAATAATCTGCACAACAAACTCTTGTGACTTAAGTTTACCTACATAACAAACTTCAACATGTACTCTTAAATAATAAAAGTTTAAAAAAACTTTTAAAAATTGCAACATAAATACTGAGGTTTAGGGTTGCTAGATTTTTGCAACTTCAACTACATCTTAACTCTCATGATGTTTAATGGTCTCTCAGTTTTGGAGAAAAATATTTTGAAATACAGTCATATTGCTGTTTTATAGTTTAAAATATTTTCAAATTGTCTTTATTCTACAAAAAGAAAATTTTCATAAAAAAAAATTAAGATACCAAAATAACAACAACAAAACTTTGGGCCAATATTATTGAGGACCAGAACTGAAATGAAAAGTAAGCAAATCAATGGCTCAGACAACATCAATAAGGATATTCTAAAGTTAAATGAAGATTGATAACTTAAATGAGACCTCTTAATTAAAGGTTGAAAACATAGGTATGACATAAAATTCACCTTTAAAAAAGTGTTGGTAATATTCTGTATACAAGTAAATTTATTAGATATAGTAATTGATATTGTTAGCCCCTGATTAAGCTAACAATACTTTCAAATTTAAGAGTTAAATAACATACTATATTTTGTAAGAAAAAAATGTGTATAAACTTTAAAAAAGCTGAAAAAATGAAGAGAACTTATTAGAATTAATGGGTTTGTATCAAAATATTTTGTTTCCTATAGTTTATAATATATGGAATATTAAATATAATATAAATTAGATTGATTTTTGATACTAAGAAACACGCAAAGAAATATATTCAGGTGAGCCAAAGTCCTTCGACATGAGAAAGGAAAAAGAAAAGTTAAAGAACTACTCTAACCTTGAAGCATAAACTTCAAAAAGATCTCTCTTGGTTTGAAAAGATAAATGAAGATTCAAACTGCTACTTCTCTGTGTTAGAGAAAAAAACATCAAAATGTTTTCAGTCTTAAAGATCAGTAATTAAAAAATACTTTCTTATAGCAAGATCCATTCTATAGCGTCAAGATAGTATAATTTTTCCTCAACTTCAATTAAAGACAGTTGGCAGGCACAGTAGCTCACGCCTGTAATCCCAGCACTTTGGGAGGCCAAGGTGGGCAGTTCACGAGGTCAGGAGATCAAGACCATCCTGGCTAACACTGTGAAACCCCCTCTCTATTAAAAATACAAAAAATTAGCAAGGCATGGTGGTGGGCGCCTGTAGTCCCAGCTACTCAGGAGGCAGAGTCAGGAGAATGGCATGAACCCGGGAGGCAGAGCTTGCAGTGAGCCGAGATCAGGCCAAGGTACTACAGCCTGGGCAGTGACAGAGCCAGACTCTGTCTCAAAAAAAAAAAAAAAAAAAAAAAAAAAAAAAAAAATTTAATTTCAGGTTCAGATTACAGCAAGCTTCTCTCTCCTTAAAAGACTTTTCCTAAACTATTTATTTCCAAATAAACACTTATTTATTTATTTTCAGAATAACATCATGTGGTATTTTATGATCATATAAAATATCATGATCTTAAAGTGAATTTTATTTAACCCTTGAAATATATCATTTTCCTTACATTGTTTTGTCTAGTATAGTATTCATTATCGTTTAGGTAATTATTCCTGGGCTGCCTGAAGGTCTTTTAAGAAAATACTTAGAGTCAAGTTAAAAAATCAGCAGTGCTTATGTAGAGTTATGGCTGGCTAAGTTTTATATTTTTCTATTAACCTTTTATTCTTTCCTGCAGAAATAATCACAGTGGATAATCTTTCAAATATTTTAAACCTTTCTTATAAGATAGGAGCTGTTTAGAGTGATCAGCAGCCTGTAGAGGAGAGCCCTTTACACACAAAGTAAATGCAATATGAGGAGACTTTGCAAGTTTCTAATCCCTTTCATATGCATTAGTCATTCAGTCCTTTTAATACCCCTGGAGGTAGGAATTGTGACTCCTGCTTCAAAAGGAAAGAAATTCAAGTCTGAAAAGTTTTAAGACTGAGAGAGAAGGAAAACAGCAGATAGAAAGCAGGACAAAGTGGCAGTTCCCACTCAGACAGAGCAGCATGTAGAGACTAACATTGTGAACTTTTGCTCCAACAACTACTGAAAAAATATACCATGAAAGTCAGAAGAACCCACAGACCCTTTGAAGGAAGCAAATTGCCCTGTAAGCCCCAGGAGACAGTCAAAAAACTGTGAGTCTCAGGATACAAAATTAATGTGCAAAAATCACAAGCATTCTTATACACCAGTAACAGACAAACAGAGAGCCAAATCACGAATGAACTTCCATTCACAATTGCTTCAAAGAGAATAAAATGCCTAGGAATCCAACTTGCAAGGATGTAAAGGACCTCTTCAAGGAGAACTACAAACCACTGCTCAGTGAAATAAAAGAGGACACAAACAAATGGAAGAACATACCATGCTCATGGATAAGATAAATCAATATCATGAAAAATGGCCATACTGCCCAAGGTAATTTATAGATTCAATGCCATTCTCATCAATCTACCAATGACTTTCATCACAGGATTGGAAAAAACTGCTTTAAAGTTCATATGGAACCAAAAAAGAGCCCACATTGCCAAGACAATCCTAAGTCAAAAGAACAAAGCTGGAGGCATCACACTACCTGATTTCAAACTATACTACATGGCTACAGTAACCTAAATAGCATGGTACTCGTACCAAAACAGAGATATAGACCAATGGAACAGAACAGAGTCCTCAGAAATAATACCGCACATCTACAGCCATCTGATCTTCGACAAACCTGACAAAAAGAAGAAATGGAGAAAGATTTCCTATTTAATAAATGGTGCTGGGAAAATTGGCTAGCCATAAGTAGAAAGCTGACGCTGGATCCTTTCCTTACTCCTTATACGAAAATTAATTCAAGATGGATTAGCAACTTAAATGCTACACCTAATACCATAAAAACCCTAGAAGAAAACCTAGGTAGTACCACTCAGGACATAGGCATGGGCAAGGACTTCATGTCCAAAACACCAAAAGCAACGGCAACAAAAGCCAAAATTGACAAATGAGATCTAATTAAACTAAAGAGGTTCTGCACAGCAAAAGAAATTACCATCAGAGTGAACAGGCAACCTATAGAATGGGAGAAAATTTTTGCAATCTACTCATCTGACAAAGGGCTAATATCCAGAACCTACAAAAACCTACAGAACTCAAATAAATTTACAAGAAAAACACAAACAACTCCATCAAAAAGTGGGCAAAGGATATGAACAGACATTTCTCAAAAGAAGACATGTATACAGCCAACAGATACATGAAAAAATGTTCGTCATCACTGGCCATCAGAGAAATGCAAATCAAAACCACAATGAGATACCATCTCACACCAGTCAGAATGGCAATCATTAAAAAGTCAGGAATCAACAGGTGCTGGAGAGGATGTGGAGAAATAGGAACACTTTTACACTGTTGGTGGGATTGTAAACTGGTTCAACCATTGTGGAAAACAGTATGGTGATTCCTCAAGGATCTGGAACTAGAAATACCATATGACCCAGCCATCCCATTACTGGGTATATACCCAAAGGATTATAAATCATGATGCTATAAAGACACATGCACACGTATGTTTATTGCAGCACTATTCACAATAGCAAAGACTTGGAATCAACCCAAATGTCCATCAGTGACAGACTAGATTAAGAAAATGTGGCACATATACACCATGGAATACTATGCAGCCATAAAAAAGGATGAATTTGTGTCCTTTGTAGGGACATGGATGTAGCTGGAAACCATCGTTCTCAGCAAACTATCACAAGAACAGAAAACCAAATACCGCATGTTCTCACTCATAGGTGGGAATTAAACAATGAGATCACTTGGACTCGGGAAGGGGAACATCACACACGAGGGCCTATTATGGGGTGGGGGGAGGGGGTTGGGATGGCACTGGGAGTTATACCTGATGTAAATGACGAGTTGATGGGTGCTGACGAGTTGATGGGTGCAGCACACCAACATGGCGCAAGTATACTTATGTAACAAACCTGCACGTTGTGCACAGGTACCCTAGAATTTAAAGTATATATATATATATAAAAAAAACTGTGAGTGCCCAAAGTGCGAAAGTGTGAAAGGGGGATCATCTGCCCCCAAACAAACATCCTCACTGGGGAACCTGAAAGTTCAGATCATGGGAGAAGGATTTCACCTTACTTGGAGCTGAGAGAAATTTAGAGCACCGCATCAGGAGAAGTAGCAGAAAGAGCTGCAGCAGGCTCTCTTGGTCAACAAGGAAGCCATTTCTGACTTTGTCTCGCAGAAGTCCTTGGGGACGGCTGCCAGAGGAACTGGGAAGAGATGACAGGAAGAACTTCCCAGCCAAGTTTTTTTAACAATTTTGAACTAACATGAAGTTTTCTGGACAGAAAATTTCTGGTTTAATGGGAGTACTGTCATAGCACGGAAGCCATGGCAAGTCAGGGAGGTGCAAAACCTGAAAGCCCAGTTTGCTTTCACAGCCAGGAGGCTGGTAGCCTGGGTAAGTTCTGAGCCCTGCTCACCTGTTGCCTAGAAATAAACTCATTGCTTTTGTAGAGGGCATGGTGGGAGTGACACTGGCCTTTTGGGCTGTGTGGGAGCTGGGTGAGGCCTGTAACTGCTGGCTTTCCCCTGCTTCCCTGGCAACTTGCAAGACACAGAAGAGGCAGCTGTGTTCTCAGGTGGATAATAAATCCTCCTCAGAATGTAACTCCATTGGCCTGAGAACCATATCTCCAACCCCCACAGCAGCCACAGCAAGCCCTGCATAAAAAGAGTCTGAGCTAAGACACATCTAGCCCTGTCCCCACCTGATAGTCTTTGTGTACTGGACCTGGTAGTGGAAGACAAAGGACATAATCTCTTGGGAGTTCTAAGGCCCCGCCCACCACCTGGTCTTCTCTATACTACCAGGGGTGATGCACTCCTGAAAGCCCCACGTCCTGGCAAGAGGCCAACCAAAACAAAACTAGTGCAGTAAACAAAACTACAACTAAGGACTTTCACAGGGTCTATTTCACTCCCCTGCCACCTCCACCAGAGCAGGTGCTCGTATCCATGGCTGAGAGATCTGATGATGGTTCACATTACAGGATTCCATGCAGACACCCCTCAGTACCTACTCAAAGCCTGGTTCTAGATGACTAGGTCCAGAAGATAAATAACAATCACTTCACTCTGGCTCTTAGGAAGCCACATCTCTAGGGGAAGTGGGAGAGCACTGCATCAAGGGAGCACCTCGTGGGACAAAAGAATCTAAACAGCAGGCCTTGAGTCCCAGATCTTTCCTCTAACATGGCCTACCCAAATAAGAAGGAATCAGAAAAACAATTGTGGTAATATGATAAAACAAGATTCTTTAACACCCCAAAAAGACCACACTAGCTCACTAGCAATGGATCTAAACCAAGAAGAAATCCCTAAATTGCCAGAAAAACAATCAGAACATCAATTTTTAAGCTGATCAAAGAGGCAGTACAAAAAGGTAAAGTCTAACTTAATGAAATAAATAAAAAATACAAGATATGAAGGGAAAAATCATCGATGAAATAGATGGCATAAACAATCACAACTTCTGGAGATCAAGGACACATTTAGAGAAATGCAAAATGCACTGGAAAAACTCAGCAATGGCATCAAACAAACAGAAGAAAGAAGAAAGAACTTCAGAGCTTGAAGACAAGATTTTTAAACCAATCCAATCCACAAAGGCAATGAAAAAAGAATTTAAAAAATGAACAGAGCCTTCAAGAAGTGTGGAAGTATTTTAAATGCCCAAACCTGAAAATAATTGGTGTTCCTGAGGAAAAAGAGAAATCTAAAAGTTTGGAAAACATATTTGAGAGTATCATCAAAGAAAACTTTCCCAGCCTTGCTAGCGATCTATACATCCAAATATAAGAAGCTTAAAGAACACCTGGAAATTTATTGCAAAAAGATAATCACCTAGGCCCTTATCAGGTTATCTTAAGTCAAGATGAAGACAATAATCTTAAAAGTTGTGAGGCAAAAGCACCAGGTAACCTATAAAGGAAAACTTAGCAGATTAAAAGCAGATTTCTCAACAGAAATCCTACAAGCTAGAAGGGACTGGGGCCCTATCTTCAGACTTCTTAAACAAAACAATTATTGGCAAATAATTTTTTATCCCGCTGAACAAGAATTCATAAATGATGGAAAGATACAGTCTTTTTAAGACAAATGAATGCTGAGAGAATTCACCAGTCCAAACCAACACTAAAAGAACTGCTAAAAGAAGCTCTAAATCTTGTAAGACACCAAAATAGAACCTCTTTAAAGCATAAATCTCATAGGACCTATAAAACAAAAACACAATAAATAATTTTAAAAAAAGGATATTCAGGCAACAAATATTAATAGCACGATGAATAGAATAGTATCTCACATCTCAATACTAATGTTGAATGTAAATTGCTTAAACAATCCACTTAAAAGATACAGAATGGCAGCATGGATAAGAATTCACCAACCAAATATCTACTGTCTAGAAGAGACTCATTTAACACATAAAGACTCACATAAAATTAAGGTAAAAGGGCGGAAAATTATATTTCATGCAATCAGATGCTAAAAGTGAGCAGAAGTAGTTATTCTTATATCAGACAAACTTTAAAGCAACAGCTATTAAAGAGACAAAGAGGGACATTATATAATGATAAAAGGACTTGTCCAACATGAAAATATCACAATCCGAAATATATATGCACCTAATACAGGAATTCCCAAATTTATAAAACAATTACTATTAGACCTAAAAAATGAGATAGACGGCAACACAATAATAGTGAGGGACTTCAATACTCCATTGACAGCACTAGACAGGTAATCAAGACAGAAAGTCAACAAAGAAGCAAAGGATTTAAACTATACCCTAGAACAAATGGACTTAACAGATATTTACAGAAATTCTACCCAATAGAATATATATTATATTCATCAGCGTATGCAGCATTCTCCAACATAGACCATATAATAGGCCACAAAGCAAGTCTTAATAAATTTTTAAAAATTGAAATTTTATTAAGTACTCCCTTAGACCACAGTGGAATAAAATTGTAAATCAACTCCAAAAGTAACTCTCAAAACCATGCAATACATGGAAATTAGATAACCAGCTCCTGAATAATCATTGGGTTAACAATGAAATAAAGATATGAATTAAAAAAATTATTTGAACAGAATGATAATAGTGACACAATCTATAAAAACCTCTGGGATATGGCACAGGCTGTGCTAAGAGGAAAGTTCATGGCCTCAAATGCCTACATCAAAAAGCCTGAAAGAGCACAAAGAAACAATCTAAGGTCATACGTCAAGGAGCTAGAGAAACAAGAACAAACCAAACCCAAGCCCAGCAGAAGAAAAGATATAAACAAAATCAGATCAGAACTAAATGAAATTGAAACAAACCAACCAAAAAAAAAAAAAAAAAAAAAAAAAAAAAAAAAAAAAAAAAAAAAAAAGGATAAATGAAACAAAAAGCTGGTTCTTTTGAAAAGATCAATAAAATTGATAGATCATTAGAGAGATTCACAAAGAGAAGAAGAGAGGATCCAAATAAGCTCAATTAGAAATGAAATGGGAGCTTTAACAACCAATACAACAGAAATACAAAAGATCACTCAAGGCTACTATGAGCAGCTTAACACACATAAACTAGAAAACCTACAGGAGATGCATAAATTCCTGGAAATATACAACCCTGCTAGAATAAACCAGGAAGAAACGGAAACTCTGAACAGACCAAAAACAAGCAGCAAGATTGAAACGGTAATAAAAAAAAAATTGCCAACAAGAAAAAGTCTAGGACCAGATGGATTCACAGCTGAATTCTATCAGACATCTGAAGAAGAATTGATACCAATCTTATTAACACCATTCCACAAGATAGAGAAGCAGAAAATTCCCCCTAATTCCATGAAGCTAGTATCACCCTAATACCAGGAAAGGACATAACAAAAAAAAGAAAACTACAGATCAGTATCCCTTATGATTAGAGATGCAAAAATCCTTCACAAAATACTAGCTAAGAACATCCCAGAGTATATCAAAAAGATAATCCACCATGATCAAGTAGGTTTCAAACCAGAGATGCAGGGTTGGTTTAATATCTGCAAGTAAATAAATGTGATACACCACATAAACAAAATTAAAAACAAACATCACATGATCATATCAACAGATGCAGAAAAAGCATTTGACAAAATACAGCATCCTTTTATGATTAAAATCCTCATCAAAATCAGCATAGAAGTCTGTGACAAACCCACAGCCAACCTAATACTGAATGAGGAAATATTGAAAGCATTCCCCCTGAGAACTGGAACAAGACAAGGATGCCCACTCTCAACATTTCTATTCAACATGGTACTGGAAGTTCTAGACAGAGAAGTCAGACAAGAGAAAGAAATAATGGACATTCAAATCAGTAAAGAGGAAGTCAGACTGTCATTGTTTGCTAATGATATGATCGTATACCTAGAGAGCCCTAAAGACACCTCCAAAAACTCTCAGAACTGATAAATGAATTCAGCAAAGTTTCAGGATACAAAATTAATGTACAGAAATCAGTAGCTCTGCTATACACCAACAGCAGCCAAGCTGAGAATCAAATCAAGAACTCAAACCATTTTATGATAGCTGCAAAAAAATTAAAATTCTCAGGAATACACCTAACCAAGGACGTGAAAGATCTCTACAAGGAAAACTACAAAACACTTCGGAAAGAAATCATAGATGACACAAACCAACGGAAACACATCCCATGCTTATGGAAAGGTAGAATCAATACTGTAAAAATGACCATATTGACAAAAGCAATCTACAAATACAATGCAATTCCTTTTCAAAATACCACCATCATTCTTCACAGAACTAGGAAAAACAATCTTAAAATTAATATGGAGTCAAAAAAGAGCCTGCATAACAAAGACAAGACTAAACAAAAACAAACAAACAAAAAAAACCCAAAAAGCAAATCTGGAGGTATCACATTACCTGACTTCAAACTATACTAATATGGCCATAGTCACCAAAAACGCATGGTACTGGTATAAAACAGGCAATAGACCAATAGAACAGAATAGCGCACCCAGAAACAAAGCCGAATACTTACAGCAAGCTGATCTTTGACAAAGCTAACCAAAACATAAAGTGGAGAAAAGACACCCGATTCAACAAACAGTTTTAGGATAATTGGCAAGCCACATGTGGGAGAATGAAACTGTATTCTCATCTCTCACCTTATAAAAATTAACTCAAGATGGCTGAAGGACTTAAATCTAAGACCCAAAGCCATAAAAATTCAAGAAGATCATATTGTAAAAGCCCTTCTAGATATTCGCTTAAGCAAAGACTTCATGACCAAGGAACAAAAACAAAAGAAACAAAAACCAAGGAAAATAGATGTGACTTAATTAAACTGAAAAGCTTCTGCACAGCAAAAGAAACAATCCACAAAGTTAACAGACAACTCACAGAGTGGGAGAAAATCTTTGCAATTTATACAGCCAGAAAGGACTGACATCCAGATTCTACGAGGAACTCAAACAAATCAGCAAGAACAGAACAAACAAGTCCATCAAAAACTGGGCTAAGGATATGGATAGACAATTCTCAAAAGAAGATATACAAATGGCCAACAAACATATGAAAAAATTCTCAACATCACTACCAGAAATACAAATCAAAACCACAATGCAATGCCACATAGAGTACAGTGTACACTGCTCAGGTGATGGGTGCACAAAAATCTCAGAAATCACGACTAAAGAACTTATTCATATAACCAAACACTACCTGTTCCCCAAAAACCTATTTAAAAAAAAATAAAGAATCATTGATTGTTTTCATTCCTTTCCTGGGGGAAAATGCTTCCACTTCCTTCAAGACAAGATTCTTTTCTTCAGAGCCAGATCTATTTCCCAGCAAAACCACCAAAAACTCTGACCACCATTGCCAGTTGTTAATAGGTACTAACAATAGTATCTGCTGTAACAGAGCCAACCACACAAATAGAAGGATTTGATGGCCTCTCCTTGGTATGACTTAAGGACAGTGGAGATATCTCCATGCAAAAATCCCTCCCAGACTACCTGAGTCCTGCTGCCTGAAACTCTATTAGTGAATAATTTCTTTACATGAAGCATTGCCTTCTGGAAAACATTATTCAAAGAGGTAACATATTTAAGTCAATTTGGTGGTCAAGAGAATGGGAAAGAGACACTAAAGAAAGAGGACACGTGGAAGATAGTTGAAAGAAAAATAATTTTGTTAAGTTTTATTATTTAACCAAGTTCATACCAACTCGTAAGAGGTACAGCAGAGAAATGACTTCAGATTTTCTTGTTCTTAGTTTATGTTTCTATGAGCAGAGCAATCTTGAAAACGTATCATGAAATCTTACCTTAATATCATCAGTAATTGCTTTGTGTTCCCACGTGGCTTCCTTTTTAAGTTTTCACTTTTGTCAAATGGAAAACAATTCAATTTATGTAAAGAGATTTTATCGCAAGAGGGAAGGAATGGATCATTTCAATAGTCAGAGGGAGACAGAGCAGATGACTATTGAAACAGGGAGACTCTGCAAGCTTCTTAAAGATTAGTTAAAGAAGGGTTTTTCTTTTGTGAAAAGAAATAACAAAGGCCTGAGAGAACCTGGTGTCAGGGAACAGGATGAGCAAGGGTGAAATCATTATACAGCCGATCAGGAAATGCTGTATCCTAAGGTCAGTCTTTTCTTGAGAGAGACCTTTAAGGAGGCATTGTTTGGTGGCTCCAGGGTCTAGAGGAGAAAATAATCTTAACAAGCTCCAATGTGACTGTGGGGAAGAAAAAATTCAGCTAATTGTTTATGAGACACAGAACCAGAATTTAAGGAATCTGTGTCTGGCTTTGTCATAGGTAAACAAGGAAGCATCTGTGAGGCTAATGTAAGTCCTATGGGGATGGGAGGTTTGTGTGATAAGCTATTTCAGAAATTTCTCAACCATTGCTGCATCCCAGAATCATAGGACTCTGGTAAACTTTAATAATTCCACTCTTCTGGTTGTAAACATCTTTCCTGATAAGAAAATCCATTGAAGTCCTGAGATGTATAACAGTCTTCCCATGTTATCTGGCACTTATGAGAGCTTCCTATTAATAAATGTATCATACACAGTGGTATATCCACACATAAAGTCTCCTAATGCATGTCAGGTAGGACTAGCATTTATAAAAACGTTATAAAGTTGGGGAAATTTAAACAAATCACCACAGGCATGAAGTTAGTAAATCAAAGTAATTTAGGGTTCATATCACTTTCTCTTCAAATTTCTAATCATAAATATTACTTTGTTTTTGTATATTTTTATTTTCTGTTGGGCAAAAAAAAGCTATCTATACATACTTAATATATTAAATATGTTTGTTAATTCAATTAAAACTTGTAAAATGCTATGCAAATATAAAATATATTTAGCACGTATCCTAGTGAAATTGAGTAAGAAGCGTCACTTTGATATATGAGATCCACTGTTTGGTCACATATGAGATTTGCTGCTTGGTCAGTTTGCAATATTTCAGGCGATTTCTGTGATATTTCAAATAAATTTTAAAAACAGAAAAGAAAACCTTCTGAAATATTTCCTGCTATGCATGTTATTAGCTGCTGCATGTCATAAAGAGGATAATGCGGATTCTTCAAAACTTATATTTCATTACATGCCAAAATCTTTACTGCACTGCAACATGGTCAATAACTCTTTTCATTGTGTTGCCTCTTATCACAAATGTACTTCTATTATTTTACTTACCACAATATCTGGATATTTATTCACAATTCTGACTTGACAAAGAGGTGAGGAAAACAAAGGAAATCATGTTTGACACAGACAAGTTAATTTATAATGATAGTGTATATGTTTTATTTTCTATGATCATTGCATTACTGATATGATAATAATTGCTTAGCTTAGTGTCTGTTCCTATTTATGTTCCAGCTGTAAATAATAATGTCAATAAAAATAATAAAGAAAAATAGGAAGAAAATGAAATGTTTATTGAACATTGTATAACTTCCCTTGTTTAATTATTACTAAAATCCTAGGCAAGTACTATAATTTATTTTCAATTTACAGATGATAAAACATAGACTTAGAACAAAGTCACAAGGATAGGACTATAACTCAATAATTTGTGCCATTTGTTATGTTGTATCTAAATTATATAATCAAAAGAGAGCATCAATTCAGGCCAGAAAAATGAGAAAAGCAAAATCACTTTTTAACATTTATCTAGACCTCTTGATCCTGAGTTTCCTGGGAGTTACACAAGACTGAATTTTATTTTTTCGCTTATTTTACTTTTGGACTTATTTCCTCATTTTCAGTTTACTGATTTTATATTCAGTAGGTGTTTTATAATAAAAATAAGGGTAATAAAATTAGCTAACATTTGTGCAGCACTTACTGTGTGCCAGATACTGTTCTAAGCACTTTACATATATTAATTCATAATTCAACTAAAGCCATCTGGCCCCTAATGCATACTCTTAAAAATAATACAATACAGACTCATCTAATAAATGGTATACAACTAGTTTTTTACAAAGAGAAGCATAAATAAAATCAAATGCCACAAAACATTTTTAAATAAAATGGTGCATACATCTCTCCAGTTTTAGTACATGATAGTCATTATCTCTTTGTACTTACACTAGTAAGTGGAAAAATGGGAAAATGTGAACACTCACAAGTCATATACTTTAATGCTATATTGCCTAAAAACTCATGCAAGCCCAAGTAGACAATATACACATTTTCTTTTTTATTTTTTCGACAATTAAATTATTTTCAAAATAACTTTTATTAGTTAGCCACTGCCCTACTATGGATGTCAAATAAACATGAAAAATATGGTTGCTTTCTTTAAGTGTGGAGAAAGTAAACTAAACAAATTCCCACTTCTAGCTCCTGACTCCATAGAATAATATAATGGTCCTTAATTGAGAAATTTCAGTCTAATGAAGAGCATTTTATAGTTCATACTATTTGTATGTGTTTTCAGCAAGGTCCAATTTGTGTAGAAGTCATGGTGACCAGGGAAATAATCATTGGTTGAATATTTACCTTATGTTCTTAGTTTGCACAGTGTCAAATAATCGTGGGAAAGAAAGGGCACAATTGTTGCTTATATGTATACAGTTTTGAGACATTGAATATGCATAGAATTAAGAACTGCTAAAAATGCAAAGTTAAAGCAACACAAATCCTGTGCAAATGCCAAAATGCTGAGGAGAAAGTAAAAGTAATTCTAAATATAATAGAGTTATCTGGAAAAAATCCCCTAGGATCTGGGCTGTTTCTAATGAAATGGAATCATAAAACATTATAGATGAGATAGGAAAGTCTATAGGAAAATGAAAATGAAATAGACAAGAGGTCTGCGGCAACAATTTAGTGTATTTGTTATTCATGAATAAGAATCTCTGCACTCTGTTGGGAATAAGAAACCGATGTTTTCATGGCTACAACACAACGGACCAAAAATATTTTATAAAATAATTACATGTATAGTAGGTTTATAGATTGAGAGATTATAACTTTACAGCTTTATTGTTTTCATATTTCTACACTCAATAGTGATTTATTGTATCTTCTTCCTCTGGACTTGGTCATGTCTCAGGTAAATGTGTATCCACTATTGATTTAATTACTATGTCACTTTCAAATATGTGAAGATTTTATCTCTCCCTCAGTTCTTCGAATGCTTTTCCTCCAATTATGTCTTCTCAGAATTTCATCTTTTGAATCTCAACCTTTGATCATTACCTCCCATCTCTCCAGATCATTACTTTGTTTTTTGATCTCATTGGAAAGCTAACCCATTGATCCCGTCATGTTTTTACACTCTCTCATCTATTCTATGTTGTCCTTTTTTTCCTTTTTTAAATTCAAAGTCATGGCCAATCACAACATGGACTATAGTATCATATAGGCATAGATAATAGATACATTATCACACAGATAATTATTAGTGCTCTTTCTAGTACAAACTTTCCATTATTCTAAGCTTCTATTACTCAATTTCAATCAAGGGAAAATATGATTTCAGAGTGATGATTTACCAGAAAGGAAAAGATCAAGACACTAAGACAGCAACCCACCTGTGTTTATCACTGTAAGAGTTGGTATTTCTGTTTCCTAGAAAAAGATCAGTTGATAAAATAAACAGCTTTTACGTTGCTTATATTCAGAGCACAACTGTTACCTCTAATTGTGGCCTTTATTTGGTCTAAATGCACTTTTTTTCAATAACAAGTACTATAGAAACTATGAACTTTTATGTAATAAAATAACATATACAATATTTATCACTGCCTTATTTGTGCTTATTTTCGTTGCACTAGAAAGCTATATAGTTTTCAAATATCAGAAAGCAGCGTTAACATTGTGTAACTTTCAAACACAAATTTGAAACTCTCAAGTGAGAAGGCTAAGAGACACTTGATTCTCTAATTACTGGATTCACATGGTATAAAACAAGTGACTTGTTCCTGTGCCTTACTCACATTCCAAATACTCGATAAAAGTGCTCAGTTCTGGGAGAGATGGGAGGTCATAAGTTCATCTCATATGGTTTTTCTTTTGTTAGAAAATGCTGCCAGTCATGGAACTTATTAATGTCAATCATCATGACAAATGTTAAAAACTCGAGCCCCATCCAGATAGAACTAGCCACAGACCATCAGCTCAATTCACCAATGTACAAAAGCTTTCAGTTTTCAGGGGTTAATGCGTTTTTTTACTAATGTCTACAGAAATAGAAATCAGATTTTGATATCAAAATAAAAATGAGCATTAAATGAATTTACTTATTAGCATTTAAAATTGGACCACAAACATTCAGCACAACATTTATAATTTTTATTGTTTTTTACACGATCAAGTTTTTTCTCCTGCCAAGAGCATAGTTATCATCAATAGCTGCCATAAACATGCATCTGTCATTTATCCATCCATCTATTCATTTATCTATCTATCTATCTATCTATCTATCTATCTATCTATCTATCTATCT
>NC_045436.1:150986452-150996096 GCF_002776525.5 Piliocolobus tephrosceles
TCTATCTATCTATCTATCTATCTATCTATCTATCTATCTATCTATCTTTGCATCTATCCATATATCCACCCGTCAATCCACTCTTTCTTGGGTACTTACCTACCATGTGCCAAATGCCCTATTAAGCAAGAAAACAAAAATAAAACCCTGCCTTGAAAGAGCTATGGATTAGAGAGAGATGGAGGCTGACATAAAATACTTGGTAAAGTATAAAGCTGCAATTTTAACAAATACCTTGAAGCAGAAGTAGTCAAGGCTATGAAGGCAAATAACAAGATCTGATTCCATCAGTGAAGTCTGGGATGGATGGGATTCTAAAGGAAATATTACCTGAGCAAATAACTATACAATAGCTCACACTTGTTGAACATTTACTAAGTGCCAGACACTTTGCTAAATGCTTTACTATGTATCCAAGGATGGATGACTTGATGGATAGATGGATGAATTAATAAAAATTGATCGAGGGATGGATGAATGAAAGGCACATGTTTATGGCTGTTATTGATGCAAGACCCCCACGCCCACCAGGAAAAATAAACACAATAATGTAAAGCAAGCTATTATTGTCTTAAGTGGTACTTTATATATACTATTGATATCTTCATAACTGCTTTAATGTTATAATTATTTTTAAACATACATTTTATTGTGCATATTTAAGTCATACAACATGACACCTGATACATAGAGGTAGTAAAAGTCTACTAAAGTGAGTCAAATTAAAGTTCACCTCATCTTACAAGTTACCTTTTATTTTGGTTTTGTGGCAAAATATATTACTGAGTCATTATATGTGATACATGTTGGGGTTTCTGATGCTACAATATTATATAAAAATCAGTTAGTAATATTATTACCGACTGAGAGATAAGGTTTTACAGTTATTTCCTAAAGGTGTAATTGCAGATTTCAGTTCATCAAAATAGTATGAATTGAACAAATGCATATTTACAAGCATGAGGAACTCATAAATGAGTAAACTAATGTACTTGGGACACAAATCTGGATGATACTGTTACACTAACACAAAGAGGAAAAGAGTTTAATATCAATATCTGTAAGATTAATAATGACTTTTCTTCTGGAAAGTTTGCCCAATAAACGTTTGAGTTATTTAACAGATGTGAAAGAGCCTTGTTATCACTACTTGAAAATAATGTTGCATATACTTTTTGGAATTGAACTAAAATGATCTTTAATGAGTCATAAAAAACAGCAAAATCTGAAATAATAAAATAATCCAGAAGTCTAGAAATTTTAAGTTTCAGCTTAAGTCTTGTTCCCACATTAGCATGCTGGAAAGTAATAAAATAGGTGGAATGGTATATCTGAAAGCTTATTAAAAAGGTTTTCTCCTGTAGATATTCTTTTTTTTTTTTTTTTTTTTTTCAGATTGGGTGTCACTCTGTCACACAGGCTGCAGTGTAGTGATGTAATCATGGCTCACCACAACCTCAGCCTCCTGGGTTCAAGCAATTCTCCTGCCTCAGCCTCCCGAGAAGCTGGAACTATGGGCACATGCAGCTACGCCTGGCTTTTTTTGTATTTTAATAGAGACAGACTTTCACTGTGTTGCCCAGGCTGGTCTCAAACCCCTGAGATCAGGTAATCCGCCCGCCTTGGACCCAGAAGTGCTAGGATTACAGATGTGAGCCACCACGCCTGGCCTCTTGTAGATATTCTAATTTAGATATGCCTCTGGGTAAATTCAATAAAGTAGATAGACATATTTTAGAAAGAGTGTAAAATTATATATATCCATTGAGAAAATATTATAATATGCAAACTTCATAAAGGAAAACATTTCAAAATGCATTAGTCCTTGTAAAAATTCTGCAATATATGCAGCCATTATTTTTCCATATATAAGGATCCCAGTTGTAATAAAACCTATGAAGTAAAATGGAACGTCGAGAAGCCCAAGAATGTAAATAAATATATACGGTTGTGGGAATAATGAAAATATTTAATGAATGATTGGACAAATAATTATCCTAATAAGGGAAAATATCATTGCAAAATATACTAAAAAGTGATACTCAGACATATGATAATATAAATTGATAAACTTTTAAAAACTTTATATAAAATATAATGATTGATATTGTTTGGCTCTATGTCCCCACACCAATCTCATGTTGAATTTTGATCTTCATTGTTGGAGGAGGGACCTGGTGGGAGGTGATTGGATCAAAGGGGCAAATTTTCCCTTTGCTGTTCTCATGAGAGTTAGTGAGTTCTCACAAGATCTGGTTGTTTGAAAGTGTGTAGCACTTTCCCCTCCTCTCTCTCTCTCTATCTCTCTCTCCTGCTGGTCATATGAAGATGTGCTTGCTTTTCTTTCATGTTCCACTATGATTGTAGGTTTCCTGAGTCCTCCCCAGAAGCACAATTCTGTACATCATGCAGAATCGTGAGTCAATTAAGCCTCTTTCTTTCATAAAATATCCAGTCTCAGATAGTTTTTTATAGCAGTGTGAAAATGGACTAATACAGAAAATTGGTATCAAGAAGTGGGGCATTGCTATAAAGATACCTGAAAATGTGGAAGCAGCTTTGGAACTGGGTAATAGACAGAGGTTGGAACATTTTGAAGCACTCAGAAAAAAACAGGAAGAGGAGAAAATGTTTCAAATTTCCTAGAGACTTGACGAATGGTTGTGATTAAAATGCTAATAGTGATATGGACAGTGATGTCATAGCTGAGGTTGTCTCAGATGGAGATGACGAACTTATTGGGAACTGGAGTAAAGGCAATTCTTATTATGCTTTAACAAAGAGACTGGCAGCATTGTGCCCCTGCTGTAGAGATCTGTGGAACTTGCATCATGAAAAAGGTGATTCAATGCAACTGGCAGAATAAATTTCTAAGCAGTAAAGCACTCAAGCTGTAACTTGGCTGCTTCTAAGAGTGTTTGCTCTTGTGTGTTTTCAAAGGGATGGTCTGGAATTGGAACTTATATTTAAAAGGGAAGCAGAGAAAAAAAGTTTGAAAAAGTTGCACTTTGACCATGTGGTAGAAAACAAAAACCCATTTTCTGGGGGAGAAATTCAAGAGCTGCAGAAAGTTGCATCAGTAAAGAGGATTCAAATGTTTATATCAATGAAAATCAGGAAAATTTCTCAAAGGAATTTTAGAGACTTCGTGGCATCACTTTTCATCACAGACCTGAAGACTGAGGAGTGAAAAATTGTTTCATGAGCCAGGCACAGAACCCTGCTGCTCTGTGTAGCCTTGAGACATGATGCCCCATGTCCCAAACTCTCTTACTCCAGCTGTGGCTAATAGGGACCAAGGTACAGCTTGAGTCATTACTTCAGAGGTTGCAAGCCCCAAGAGTTGATGGCTTCCATGTGGTGTTAAGGCTGTGTTAGGGATTAGGACCCTTCATCTAGATTTCAGAGGAAGCGTGAAAATGTCTGGATGTCCAGGCAGAAGTCTGCTACAGGGGTGGAGCCCTCATGGAGCAGTTCTATGAGGCATTGCACAGGAGAAATGTGGGGTTAGAGCCTCACACAGAGTCCTCACTAGGGTATTGCGTAGTGTAGCCATGAGAAAAGGTCCACTGTCCTCCACAATCCAAAATGGCAGATGCACTGACAGCTTCTGTGGTGTGCCTAGAAAAGCCACAGCCATGCAATATCAAGCAGCAAAAGCAAGCATGGTGGCTGTACTTTGCAGAGCCACAGGAGCGGAACTGCTGATGACCTTAGAAGCCCACTCTTTGCATTAGTGTGCCCTGAATATGAGACATAAAGCCAAAGGAGATTATGTTGAAGCTTTAAGATTTAATGACTGCCCTGATGAGTTTCAGACTTGTACGGGGCCTTTAACCCCTTTGTTTTGGCCAAATTATTGCATTTGGAATAGGAATATTTAACAAATGCCTGTAGACTCATTGTATCTTGGAAATAGCTAACTTGTTTTTGATTTTACAGAATTATAGGTGGAAGGGGCTTGCCTTGTCTCAGATGAGACTTTGGACTTGAACTTTTTTTTGTAATTATTTTTAACTTTAAGTTTTGGGGTAGATATGCAGGTTTCTTACATAGGTAAACATGTGTCATTAAGGTTTGTTGTACAGATTACTTCTTGATTGAGGTGTTAAACCTAGTATCCATTAGTTAGTTTTCCAGACTTTCTCTTCTCATCCTTCACCCTCTGATAGGCCTCAGTGTGTGCTGTTTCCCTCGCTGTGTCCATGTGTTCTTATCATTTAATTCTCATTTATTTTATTTATTTCATTTCATTTCATTTCATTTCATTTTTGAGATGGAGTCTCACTCTGTCACCCAGGCTAGAGTGCAGTGGTGCCATCTCAGCTCACTGCAAGCTCCACCTCCCAGGTTAACACCATTCTCCCGCCTCAGTCTCCTGAGTAGCTGGGGCTACAGGCACCCACAACCACACTCAGCTAACTTTTTTTGTATGTTTAGTGAGATGGGATTTCACTGTGTTAGCCAGGATGGTCTCAATCTCCTCACCTAATGATACATCTGCCTTGGTCTCCCAAAGTGCTGAGATTATAGGCATGTGCCACCATGTCTGGCCCCATTTAGCTTTCACTTATAACTGAGAACATATGAAATTTGGTTTTCTGCTCCTGCATTAGTTTGCTAAAAATAATAGCCTCCTGTTCCATCTATGTTCCTGTAAAAGACATGATCTCATTTCTTTTTATGGCTACATAGTATTCCATGGTATATATGTACCATATTTTCTTTATTCAGTCTATCATTGATGGGCATTGGGTTGTTTCCATATCTTTGCTATTGTGAACAGTGCTGCAATGAACATATGCATGCATGTGTCTTTAAAACAGAGTGATTTATATTCTTTTGGGTATATACCCAGTAATGAGAAAGCTGGCTTGAATGATATTTCTGCCTTCAGGTCTTTGAGGAATTGTCACACTGTCTTCCACAATTTACAGATTTACACTGTAAATTACAGTGTGTAAATCTAATTTACACTCCCACTAACCATGTATAAGTGTTCTCTTTTCTCAACAACCTTATCAGCATCTGTTATTTTTTACTTTTTGATAATAGCCATTCTGACTGTTATGAAATGGTATCATATTGTGATTTTGATTTGCCTTGCTCTAATGATCAGTAGTATTGAAATTTTATTACTTGCTTTTTGGTCACAAGTGTGTCTTCTTTTTAAAAGTGTCTGTGAATGTATTTTGCCTGCTTTTTAATGGGGTAGTTTGTCTTTATGCTGTAAATTTGTTTAAGTTTCTTATAGATACTTAAACAGATACTTGGACTTCTCAGTTAAAGCTGGAATGAGTTAAGACTTTGTTAGTGTGACATGATTGTGTTTTGTAATGTGAGGACGTGAGATTTGGGAGGGGCCAGGGGTGGAATGATGTGGTTTTGCTCTGTGTCCCCACCCAAGTCTCATGCTGAATCATGATGTTGAAGGTGGGGCCTGGTAGGAGGTGACTGGATCATGAAGGTAAATATCCCCATTGCTGTTCTCATTCCCAGAATAGCTGGTTGTTTGAAAGTGTGTAGCACTTCCCTTTTCCCACACTTGCTTGCTCTCTCTCTGTCTCTCTTGCTCTTTCTCTCTTGCTTGCCATGTGAAGATGTGTTTGCTTCCTCTTCACGTTCTGCCATGATTGTAAGTTTCCTGAGGCCACCCCAGAAGAAGAAGCCTGCAAAATTGTGAGCTGATTAAACCTCTTTTTTTACAAATTTTCTACTCTCAAGTAGTTTCTTTACTGCAAGTGGAAGAATGAAATAATACCATGATGTTTTTATGTAATCACTGTAAAAGTTTTTAAACAATAGCATAGACAATATTGTAGAGCTTTTTAAATTATTTCTAATCTTTAAATTTAATTCAAATTTTTCAAATTTGGGATGTTGTTATCTGTACTGCTAATATTATCTCTACTGCTAATATTACATGCACTGCTAATGTCATAGATTTTCTATTCTTGAATTTTTATTTTTAATTCATCTTTTAATTATTTTCAAATGTACATGAATGATTTTTAATTAAAGTGTGTGTGAAGCAGTTTAACTGGTTACCAACCTGTTTGAGCCTTGTGATTCAGAACACCTCCTCTAAAACAAGTGACATGAAGTAGATTGATTACTCACAAATAGAAACAAGGGACAACAAAAGCTTAGAATTAATTACCAACCAGCTCCTCAAGACTCAGGAAAGCTGCTTGGCATAGACAGAGACTGTCTGTGCATGTCCTACTTGCACCACAGCTTAGGGACTCTGAAAAGCAGTATGCCCTGGGTTTTATGTCTGAAATTTGGGACAATGCGCTGGGCTGCAATGTTGAAAGGCATGGTGTTACAAGGGGCACTGGAGCAGAGCTAGAGCTGTTTCATCAGTCCCTCTCTAGCTGAGAATGCTACACTCCCAGAACTTTCTGCAATGTTATCCTTGAAAACAGCAAGTGAAAAAGTGGGGAGAACTGAGTTGGTGCCAGTCCATGCAGATAACTGTCCTGCAGTGTTTTTAAGCTTTTGTCACTGAATTTTTTGTGTTGCCTTTATAGATGACTGACAATTTAACTTTAAAGAAAATTCTTTCATTACAACTCCATCCTACAAAGCTTTGTATACGTTTATTTATATAGTTTACTATTCTGAGGAGATGTCATTGTACAGAATTTTTTAAGCATTACTCTTCCTTTTGTATTTCATTTTTTTGATGTTCTACCTAAGTATAATTGGGCTTTATCTTTGAAATTTGAGAATAATATACCCTCTCTCCATTTCTAGCTGTTGCTATTATTTGCTAAAAATTTATAGTTACTGACTGTGACTTTAGGGAGGGCAGAGGGAAGAGGAGACAAGAAGAAAGGGAAGGGAATGCAGTTGCAGTGTAACAGACATGAAACACTGCTAGCATTGAGATATTGGAAGGGGTCACCACCAGAGCCAAGGGATGAGATGGCCTCTAGACACTAAAAGGAAACAAACAAACAAGTAAAGAACAACAGAAGCACAGACTTTTGCCTAGAGCCACCATAAAGGAATATAGCTAAGCGAACACCTTGATTTGAGCCAGGCAAGACTGGTGCCTGACTTCTTAACCTCCAATGCTGTAAAATAACTTCATTTTGTTTAAATTGCTAACTTTGTGTTACTTTGTTACAGGCATACTAGAGAACTGGCATAATATAAGGTGTTTTGCCAGTGTTACCTGCAATCACTTGCCCTCTGGGTTCTTGCTGACTGTGGTCTATGAGGAGCACCACCAGTAGGATCCACAGTGCCAGCAGGAAGGACCAACAGCTATTTATTTCATGAGTTTCTACCCAGAGGACTTGATTGGAAAGTGGCTGGGTTTTTTGTTGTCATTGTTGCTGTTGTTTATTTGTTTATTTTTTTCCATATTAGGCAACTGTTCTCATTAGACCGTCTTTCTTATAGCTTCTACTGGCTTCAGGCAATTGCTACCTCTCTTTATTCATCAGGTCTGGAGCAGTTAAAAGCTTTCCCATAGTTCTTAGGTTATGACTCCCCTTTTTGCTTCCCTGACCATACTTACACCTTTGTAACTACTTCTTTGATTAAACATTCTCCAGTTACCTCTTCTATTTTCCATCTGTTGACTGCCAGAACTCTACTAATATGCAATACACAATAATGAAGAAAGTAATAGAATCCACCTTTTCAGAAGTCTTCATATCTCAAAATACTGATGATGATATATGCTCAGTTAGCTTTTGTAAGAGGAGTCTCGTTGCACCACCTATTATAACA
Source organism: Piliocolobus tephrosceles (assembly GCF_002776525.5). NCBI lineage: Eukaryota > Metazoa > Chordata > Mammalia > Primates > Cercopithecidae > Piliocolobus > Piliocolobus tephrosceles. The sequence goes on from NC_045436.1 coordinate 150,994,199, forward strand.
CTGATTTGAGTATTACTTATAATTTATTAATGTTGTTGATCAATTCTTTGTGTTGTTAGTCTATTTTCTACTTTTTCAGAGAATATATAGCTTATTTTAAATTTCCTACTTGAAAAAAATGGAATAGTATTGGTTGTGAATTTATAGATGAGTATATAATAAATACAGCAAACTAGTGTCCTTCTATAATAAGATATATATGTCTATATTTTATGAAAAATAATTAACTTAATAGAAAAATAGAACTCAAGCCAATCTATCTATCTATAAAGATAAATCTGTCTAGATCACACTTTTTTTTAAATCAGCTTATTCCTAGCAATTATATTTTATTGTGATGGATAAGATTATTATGTCCTTATGAAGTGTATTAGTTGGGGTTCTCTAGAAAAATAGAACTAATAGAATATGTGTGTGTGTGTGTGTGTGTGTGTATCCTATTTATATATGGGAGTTTATTAAGTATTAAGTACATGATCACAAGGTCCCACAATAGGCTGTCTGCAAGCTAAAGAGCAAAGAGAGCCAGTCTGAGTTCCAAAACTGAAGAACTTGGACTCCGATGTTTGAGGACAGGAAGCATCCAGCATGAAAGAAAGATGAAGGCTGGGAGGCTAGGTCAGTCTAGCCTTTTCACAATTTTCTACCTGCTTTGTATTTGCTGGTGGCTGATTAAATGGTGCCCACCCAGACTAAGGGTGAGTCTGCTTCCCAGCCCACTGACTCAAACGTTAATCTCCTTTGGCAACACCCTCAAAAACGCACCCAGAATCAATACTTTGCATCCTTCAGTCCAATCAAATGGACACTCAGTATTAACCATCACAAGTCCACTCCTTGGCAACTTGAACTCATACACATCTTTTAAGATCATATATAATCTTCAAATAAAGACAAGAGTAAGGTCATAATTATGTCTAACATCATACAACTATCCTTCCTACAACCAGAAAAGCACCAATCTCCAATCTAAATGTTTTTACATAAAGTTAACAATACTTAAGTGCTGACATGAAGTCAATACATTTTATGTTACATGATAAAATTGAAATAAAATGAAGATATTTTCTTAGTACACGTGTATACATGCACAAACATGTTTTCAACACAAGAAGGAGAAAATATTCATCATAATTACTGTCCTCGTTTCTGCAACTGGTCGCATGACTGTAGCTGGTATTGATGACTGCCTTCTTCTACTATTCATTCTGTATTCCTTTTGCTTTCAGCAAGCACCTCAGCAGGTCATGTTTTTTCTTTTGTTTTTTGTTTTTTTTTCCTGGTAGAGTTACCCAAACCTTCACTCCTGAAGGGTGTGGGCCATTTATAGTCCCGCCTGAATTGGGCTATTGTAGTCTCCCATTGACCTTAATCTCAGGGCATCGTAATACTAACGGATGCCCTAATGGATCTTCTATATTCCCTGCATACTCTTCTTTACCTCTGTTGTGGAAAAGTAGACTGATTTCATCTTGATAGTCCAGGTCAATCACCCAAACCAACACTGAAACTCCCTTCTTAGCCTATTGACTTAAAGGTAGGAGAAATCCAAAGTGTCCAGGTGGCAATCTTAACTTCCTATTTAATGGAGTCATTGTTGTGTCTCCTGTTAGCAGTGTTCCTCCCTCTGGAACTAAGACCTCTAAGCCACCCAAATGTAATGTTGCAGGAACAGGAAGCAAAAATTTTGCTAGTAGATCACTAGAGGGGGATGATAAGTAGTGCCATTTCTACTTTAACCCCTTGAATCCCGGACCTGTGAATCCCGGCTATGGGAGAAAAAGTATCATATATTGGATACTGATTCAGAGTGTACACGGCAATTACAATGCCAACTAGGTGACAATACTTTGCAGGCTTTGGGAAAAGTTCTCCCAAAGCCTGCAAAGTATTGTCAC
>NC_045436.1:150996496-151098480 GCF_002776525.5 Piliocolobus tephrosceles
TAGAGCAGCTTTCACAGCAGCCTGGAACTGTTGAAGAGCCTTCTCCCACTCTGAACCCACTGAAAACTGATAGCCTTCCAGGTCACTTGAAAATTTTCCAGAGTAACATATCCAGATGAAAAATGTGCTGCCTCCAAAATCCAAATAGGCCCACTTGGTGTTGTTCTTTTTTTGGCTGTAGGAGGGGCCGTATATAGCAACTTATCATTCACCTTAGGAGGAATTCCTTGACAGACCCCACACCACTGTAATCCTAGAAGTTTTACTGAGGTAGAAAGTCCCTGAATTTTATTCAGATTTATTTTGCATCGTCTGGTTCACAAATGTCTCATCAATAAATCCAGTGTGTTTGCCACTCCTTGTTCACTGGATCCAATCAGCATAATGTCATCAGTGTTATGGACCAGTGGGATATCTTGCAGAAGCAAAAAGCAACCAAGGTCTCTCTTGATAAGATTATGACACAAAGCTGGAGAGTTGATATACTCCTAAGCTAGAACAGCAAAGGTACATTGCCAATCTTTCCAGCTGAAGGGAAATTACTTCTGGTGGGTCTTACGGACAGAAATGGAAAAAAAGGCATTTGCCCAGTCAATGACTGCATACCAGGTACCAGCAGATGTGTTAATTTGCTCAAGCAATAAAATCATATCTGTAGACCAGGTGCAGTTGGAGTCACCACTTGGTTAATCTGACAGTAATCCACTGTAATTCTCCAAGATCCATCTGTCTTCTGCATAACCCAAATGGGAGAATTAAACATGGATATGGTAGAAATCACGACCCATGCATCTTTGATGGTGGCACTAATCTCTGAAATTCCTCCTGGGATGAAATATTGTTTTTGATTCAGTTTTTCTATGTAGAGTCAGCTCTAATGGTTTCCATTTGGCCTTTTCCACCATAGTAGCTCTCACCCTACCACTCAGGGAGCCGACGTGGGGGTTCTGCCAGCTGCTAAGTATTTCTATGCCAATTGTGCATTCTGGTACTGGGGAAATGACCACGGCATGAGTCTGGCGACCCACTGGACCCATTGTAAGTTAGACCTGAGCTAGGCCAGTCTAGCCTTTTCACAATCATCTGCCTACTTTATATTCGCTGTGAGCTGATTAGATGGTGTCCACCCGATTAAGGGTGAGTCTGCCTTTCCCAACCCACTGACTCAAATGATAATATCTTTTGTCAACACCCTCACAGACACACACAGGATCAATAGTTTGCATCCTTCAGTTCATTCAGGTTGACACTCAGTATTAACCATCACATGAAGTTTTCTGCTTATTAGTAGAAATTAATAATATTCTATGTTTATTTACTTAGCAAACACTGTGCATATAGTTTATATTAGCTGCAGTGTTTTTCACTTGATTTTCAAAGTCTCTTATTCTTTCTTATGTTTGCTTTGTAGTATTTTCTTCTAGTTGCTTTAGCTAATTCATTTATTTTAACCAATCAATAAAAATAAGTTTGAGGTAATTCTTTTGAAAATTTATCACCTTACTTATGTTCATTATTTTCCAGATTATACATGTTTTTAAAAAAAACATATCATTATTACATTTTTTAAAATGTAATAAAAGATCATAGAATTGATTTTAAAATTTGATTTTAAAATTCTAGTATAATAGATTTTTAAAACTCTATTATATAATGCAATATATATCATATATACAATGTTTTTCATACATTCATTTCATTTTTTTCTTTCTTCAGTTGTTTATGAAAGTGTCTCAACATTGCTTTCTACAATAATCTTCAATTCTTCTGTATACTTATTTTAATTTTGTCAATAATATTTTACATTCTTCCTAGTGCTTATTTATATCGTTGAGTTACCTTTCATCTAATTATTTTACTTCAGTTAAACTCTACTTATTTATATTTGTATGTCCATTTTCATTCATGTTACATTTTTATACATTATCTTTTACTGTAGATTTGAAAATTTTTCTGAAAACTTCTCAATCTCTACATAAACAGTTTTGTTATAAGCTTTTAATCTATCCTTTGTAGGTCATATTCATGGTCCACTTTATCTTGTAATTATCATATGCCCAGAGTTCTGGGGTAGGTAGGTAAAAGTTGGAAGAAAGAAGGGAAGAGAGTCTTTGAGAATTTTCTGGTAAAAATAAAATGCCCCTAATGCACCCTCAGAGTGTATTCCATGATTACTTATATTTATGTAACTTGAGGGTATTCAAATTGCTCAAATGCCAAACTTTCCAATGAGATCTACCCTATACATCAAGTTTTTTATTGCAACATTTGCCTCCCTGACTTTCCCAGGTCCATGTTACCCTGTTATCTGTCTTTGTTTTTATTTCATGACCATTATTAACTTTTATAAATTTATAATTTGTTTTCTTTGTTTCTTATAGTTTCTGCCTTACCTCCCACTAGAATGTAGCCTCCATGAGGGTAAGAAATGGTCGGATTTGTTTCTGTGACAAAGTATGTACTCAATAAATATTTTAATTAAAATAAATATAATTCTGAAATCTACCATAGACTGAAAATAAAATTCTGCATATAGATTAGGGAAATCTGAATTTTACATACGTTCTCCTCATTGATTCTTATGCACAATAAAAGTTGGAAATTGTTGTATCTTAAAATGAGATAAATGGGTGGAGAGCAAGTACGTGCATTTTGAAAAGTCACCTTCATGATTTTGTACATTCTATCTTCTTTCCCCGATCAGACTGGTAGATTTTCAACAGTGCACTTGTTTTGAACCAAGATAAAAGTCTACTCATAAGGTCATGCTTGTTTTCTGGCATTTGAACTATGGTGCTTTCTGGTGAAACAGCATTCTAGGATAATAGGGTTATTCCTGCCTCTGCCTTTTCCTAGATAACTTATCTTGGTCTACTAATAACAGGTCATCCATCAACAAAGAAACACCACCAGCTTTCATGTTCTGTTATTAATTGGACTCTCTGGACTACTGTTATCTATGGTATTCTATCAAAGAAAATTTTATAGTGCTGACTGGTGGGACTAAATAGCTTTTTACCTACCTACCTATAGGTAAACTATACTCCTTCCTCTGAGAGGCAAATTATAGGTGATACTCATTTTTTTTTTTTTTTTCAGATTGGCTTTGTTCATCATCTTAATGAGATTTTCCAATAATTGTATGTATAGTTTGGCTTTACATGTTTAAACGTTCAGTTTTCTTTTTTGACTTTTTTGACTTTGAAATTTTAATGAGCAGTTGGGAAAGACTAATTAGTAGATACAGCTGTCAGATGCCATATGAAACCAGACATTTTTCTTGATATACTGGACTTGATATCTCATAAAGAATTGAAGTATATGATATTTCAAAATACTTTGGGATCAATATTTGATACCACTATTGTTAAAAAGGGATACTTAAATTGAGCTTGATGAGATAGAGCACTATCAAAAACAATGCCCCAAATCCCATGTAAAGTTGCTAATATTCTGGATATATTTATTGTTATAAACAGAATTGTAAAAAGTGAAAAATGGACAGGTATATTGGTGACTATCATGTTTCACTATGTTTTGGATATTTTGATTTAATTACACAGTTATAGAAATTTTATAAGCTTATACATAAAAAGCTTCAGTATTCATTTTATCAGTAAAATTTAATTCAAATAAGTATTACTAACAGACCTATTGTAAGCCAGATAATGTGCTACATGCCGTGAAAGCTATAATAAATGAAACTTCAAGTATAAATCTAATATAGGAAACACACACAAGCAAATATATTCACGGCAATGGGATAAGTACAAGTAAAAGCACTATAAACTTTTGAGGGGTGTTACAAAAGAAGGAGCCATCAATTCTGATTCGATTCATCTGACACAGATTCAGAGAGGAGAGAATACTTAGGTCAGGGAGTGTAAGTGAAATAAGTAAAATGATCAAACACATGATGCTATCTAGTGCCAGAGCTGGAAATAGTACAGAAACACCAAGACTCCTAAGTCACTGTCCTTACTACATAAAACAAACTATCATTTCCTTCTGAAATTTTTATTATTTTCTTTTTATAGTTCAAACCTAGATTATTTGAGAAATTATATTAAATCACAGGAAATAATTATATAAATACTTATTGATTCCTTAATATAAATATGAAAATATAACAATATATGTCTATGGTTAACAATGTATAAAATATTTAAAACTGATACCTATTTTAGAGTAATTTCTCAGAGAAACTTTGAACCATGGATTTGAATTATTATAACAGATTTTCACAAAATTATAGAAACTTCTTATAAACTTTTATCTTCCAAAGTTGTGTTAAGTACAATAATTACAGCAGTGTAATTATATTGATATGGTTTGGCTTTGTGTCCCCACCCAAATCTCATCTTGAATTGTAATCCCCATAATCCCCACTTGTCAAGAAGAAATCTCATGAGAAGTGATTGGATCATGAGGGTGGTTCCTGCATGCAGTTCTGGTGATAGTGAGTAAGTTCTCATGGGATCTAATGGTTTTATAAGTGTCTGGCATTTCCTCTGCTTGCACTTCTTTCTCTCCTACCTCCTTGTGAATAATGTGCCTGTTTCCTCTTCTGCCCCCCATGATTGTAAGTTTCCTGAGGGCTCCCAAGCCATGTAGAAGTGTGAGTTCATTAAACTTTCCTGGCTGGGTTTGGTGGCTCACACCTATAATCCCAGCACTGGGAGGCCGCTGCTGGCGGACCACAAGGTCAGGAAATCGAGACCATCCTGGCTAACACTGTGAAACCCCGTTTCTACTAAAAATGTAAAAAATAAGCGGGGCATGGTGACAAGCGCCTGTAGTCCCAGCTACTAGGGAGGCTGAGGCAGGAGAATGGCATGAACCTGGGAGATAGAGCATGCAGTGAGCCGAGATCACGCCACTGCACTCCAGCCTGGGAGACAGTGAGACTCAATAAAAAACAAACAAACAAACAAAAAAACTCTTTTTTTTTTTTTTTTTTTTAATAAATTACCAAGTCTCAGGAAAGTTCATTATAGCAGGGTGAGAACAGACTAATACAGTAAGTTGGTACTGCAGATATTGGGGTACTGCTATAAAGATACCCTAAAATGTAGAAACAACTTTGAAACTGGTAACAGGCAAAGGTAGGAACAGTTTGGAGGGTTCAGAAGAAGACGACAGAAAAATGTGGAAAAGTTTGGAACTTTCTAGAGACTTGTTGAGTGATTTTGACCGAAATGTTGATAGTGATTCGGACAATGATGTTCAGATTGGGGTGGTCTCAAGTGGAGATGAGGAATTTATTGGGAACTGGAGTAAAGGTCACTCATACCATGCGTTAGCAAAGAACCTGGTGGCATTTTTCCCCTCCTCTAGAGCTCTGTGGAACCTTGAGTTGGAGAGAGATGATTTAGGGTATCTGGTGGAAGATATCTCTAAGCAGCAAAGCATTCAAGATGTGACCTCAATTATTCTGAAAGCATTCAGTTTTATGCATTCACAAAGAGATGGTTTGAAATTGGAACTTATGTTTAAAAGGGAAGCAGAGCATAGAAGTTGGGAAAATTTGCAGCCTTATCATGTGGTGGAAAAGAAAACCTCATTTTCTGGTGAGATATTCAAACCAGTTGCAGAAATTTGCATAAGTAACAAGGAGTTGTGTGTTTATTACCAAGACAATGAGGAAAATGTCTCCAGGGAATTTCAGAGCTCTTGTGGAGCCTCAGGACATGGGGGCTTCTGTCCCAGTCATGGCAAAAGGGGTCAAGCACAGCTCAGATGATGAATTCAGAGGGTGCAAGCCCCAAGCCTTGGCAGCTTCCACATGGTGTTGGGTCTGTAGATGCACAGAAGTCAAGAATTGAGGTTCAGGGACCTCCACTTAGATTTCAGAGGATGTATGGACACAAGGCAGGCAGAAGTCTGCTGCATGGGCAGACCCCTCATGGAGAATCTCTGCTAGGACAGTGCAGAAGGGAAATGTGGGGTTGGAACCCACACAGAGAGTCTCCACTGGGGTATTTCCTAATGGACCTGTCAGAAGAGGACCAGCGTCCTCCACACTACAGAATGTTAGGTCCATTGACAGCTTGCACCATGTTCCTGGAAAGGCCACAGACACATATCAACAGCCTGGGAGGGAGCTGCCCAGGGCTGTGAGTACCAGCCTCTTGCATGTGTGCCCTGGATGTGAGGCATGGAGTCCAAGGAGATCATTTTAGAGCTTTAAGATTTAATGACTGCCCCACTGGATTTTGGACTTGCATGGGGCTTGTAGCCCTTGATGTGGGTCAATTTCTCCCATTTGAAATGGGAACATTTATTTAATGCCTATACTCACATTGTATCTTGGAAGGAACTAACTTGCTTTTGATTTTGCAGGCTCCTAGCAGAAGGGATTTGTCTTCTTTCAGATGATACTTTGCAGAGAAGACTTTTGCGTTAATGCTAAAATGATTTAAAATCTTGGAGGACTGTTGGGCAGGCATGATTGGTTTTGAAATCAAAGACATGAGATTTGGAATGGTTTACGGGGGGAAGGATATGGTTTGGCTCTGTGTCTCCACCAAAATAGAATCCCAAAATGTAATCCCCATAATCTCCACGTGTCAAGGGAAGGACCTCCTGGGAGATGATTGAATCATGCAGTTTCCCCATGCTATTCTCGTGGTAGTGAGTGAGTTCCCACAAGATCTGACGTTTATCAGCATCTGGCATTTCCTTTGCTTGCACTTCTTTCTGTCCTGCTGCCTTATGAAGAAGATGTCTGCTTTCCCTTCCACCATGATTGTAAGTTTCCTGAAGCCACCCCAGCCATGCAGTCCTGTGAGTCAATTAAACCTACTTCTTTTATAAATTACCTGGTCTCAGGGAAGTTCTTTATAGCAGTGTGAGAGTGGACTAACACACACATCTTTAGTAATACTGTTTCTTGTTACTTAGTAGTATAGCGCAGGGCTTACAGCTTGAAGTTGAAAAAAATAGTTCAAGAACTATTCCTGTATATTTATATCTAAAAATTAGTGTGTTCAAAAACCTAGATAATAATAATAGAATAAATTCATGTAGGGAGTTTCAATAATACCAAAAATCAATTGGCTTGTTTTAAAATACATTTACACAAATAGAGTAATACATGCAACATTGCATTGTACCTAAAGCACTTCATTTTGGTTATTGATCAATGAAATTTTCATGCATATTTTCCACGAACAATTATAGAGTTTTGTTAGTGGTTATAAAACTCTATTTGGGGTAAGTCACATAGATGGGGGTATTGTTCTGGACACCATAATCCAGAATATTATCTTGCAGATTATGTTGTGTGGTCTGCAATATGCATTTTATATTTTTTGCCAAATAACTTTTATTCAGGTGGCAATATAATTATTTTATTCAATAGTACTTATAATTAAGTTAATCCTCCTTGTTAAGCATACGAGAGACCTTTGTGAGTCTAAGTGGTAATTCTGCCTCTATTTTTTTCTGTGGTGCTAACTTCAAATGCTATTTGAAGTAGCAATGTTTGTACTGTGATTTCTGCCTTTGGCGTACACAGGGTTTTCAAGTGTTTTTGATGACAGTGATTTAACAAATCCCATATATAGACAATCAGCTCATTTGATTAAGGAACATTGCTAATCACAGGGATATTGCTAATCACACCAAGTCTATTTTGGCATTATTAGTGTGAATCCTTAATAAGCATGTTGACTTTTATTTATTTATATTTTTTAGAAAATAGCTTCCTGACTTACTCAAACTTACTTTTTCTTTCATATTATTTAAATAAGCATTTCTTAATCACCAACTATGTGGAAGAAGTTATATTTTAGCAATGAGGAGGTAATTCCTTGTTGTTATGAAGCTTACATTCTAATGTAGGTGCAGTATTATAGTTTTACATACACACACACACACACACACACACCCATCTTATATATATTGCATATGATATATGGACATGCATATATCCATATATGTATGCATGAATATAAATATATATGATAGCTTTATAAATATATATTTTCCATAAATCGTGTAAGAAACAACTTTAATAAAAATAAAAGCAAAACCAATTTTAAAAAGGATAATGTCTTCCTACTCCTCCCCATCAAAAAGAAATGTTGCGATTAAAAGAATTTATGTAAGAGTGAAAATAATGGACATCCTTATACAATATAGACAGTGTAACACCTCAACAAAACACAATTTGTTGTGTATTTATTTGCAATTATACTAGAAAGTAATTTGGTAATATATATCGAATGTCCTAAAAAATCATACTATAAGAAACATTTTCTGTTTTCAGAATTTACATATAGACCAATGAGAAAAATGTGTAATTATTTCATGAGTAAAAGTGTGTGTTGCATCCTTGTAAATGGTACACATACTTTAAAAATATACTACTCTAAAAGTTGTTAAATACACTATGCCAGATATATATTATTAAATATTGTTAATTCATTTTCAAACTTTACTTCATGAACTGCCAGTGCTTAAGATTATGAGACTTAGATTGCTTTACATGGTTTGAAACAAGTTTCTTTTAAATGTTATGTTAGTACTTAATATAAAATTTCTCTGTGATATGGTCTGGCTCTGTGTCATCACTCAAATTTCATCTTGAATTATAATTCAAACTGTAATCGCCACGTGTTGGGGGAGAAACCTTGTAGGAGGTGATTAGCTCATGGCGGTGGTTCCCCCATGCTGTTCAAATGATAGTAACTGAGTTCCCATGAGATCTAATGGTTTTATAAGGGGCTTTTCCCACTTTACTTAGCACTTCTCTTCCTCTTGCCCTGTGAAGAAAGATGTGTTTGCTTCTCCTTCTGCCATGATTGTAAGTTTTCTGAGGTTCTCCCAGCCATGAGAAAATGTGAGTCAATTTAAACCTCTTTTCATTATAAATTACCCAGTCTCAGGCAGTTCTTTACAGCAGCACTAATACAATCTGAAAAATGAGATTCAGTTACAAAAATTAAAAAAATATTTTATGCATACATATCTGTATAAAATTAATTTAACAAAATGTATATACTGTCTATACAAAAAATCTCTATTTCTGAGTGATCTCAAAATGCTTGATTTACAAAATAGTTCAGAATTTATCTAGAAACAAACTGAAACTTTAAAAATTAGCAAAATGCTAACTGTATTTTGAATTATAAAATAGAATCTGTGTGTGTGTGTGTGTGTGTGTGTGTGTGTGTGTGTGTGTGAGATGCAGTCTCACTCTGTCGGCCAGGCAGGAGTGCAGTGGCACGATCTTGGCTCACTGAAACTTTCGCCTCCTGGGTTCAAATGATTCTCCTGCCTCAGCTTCCCAAGTAGCTGGGATTACCGGTGCCCACCACCACATCCAGCCAATTTTTATATTTTTAGTGGAGACAAGGTTTCACCACGTTGACCAGGCTGATCTTGAACTCCTGACCTGATCCGCCCATGGTGGCCTCCCAAAGTGCTGAGATTACAGGTGTGAGCCATTGTGCCCTATAAAGTAGAATCTTAAAAATAATACAGAATAAATCATGTGGAATATTTAAACAACTTATTCTACCAAATTTTACAGCATAAATATATCTTTTTATTTTTGCCAAATTTTTAAAATCTTTACTCATTTTCTCAGTGGCTTCATTCACTGTTTATATTCAAATCATTTTTGTTTGAAATTCCCATCACATCACTATGCTTGTAAATGTCATCACTTCATTGTGGATGGCTTTTCAGTTATCCAGAATTGTTTGTATTAATTAAAAAAAATCTTGTATATTTCATAAAATATTTTGCTTTTCTATTGCAGAACCATTGCTCTGTATTTGCATTAGATTGCAGAATGTTTCCATCATCCCCAAATCAGCTATGTTTGCCCAGAAAGACTGTAACCTATGCATTCTCATATCTACACAGAGTATATGTAATCGGAAAAATATTTTTTACTAATACTATTTTTGATATTTGATTTGTTCCTGAAAACACCAATTTCCATTTCATGTTATAACTTACTGTTGTCAAATTATAAAATAGTCTATTTTTTTTTCAGTGGAAGAACTGGAACTAAAAATTGGTAAGTATAACTAGACAAATAATTTTTTAACACCACCTGTAGGTAGAAATTGCTAAACATAAGTACTATAGACATACTGTGTTCTTCAGTGTAGATGTTGAATCCAATCAAAGAACAGTGATGGATGCTATCATAAGGGACTTGGGAAACCTCAAAGTACCACAAGCTTGACAAGGTTGCTCACTAGATTACATCATCCTAATTCTATAATCCCATGATTTCTCAATGGCTTTCATTTGACAATGAGGAAGAGTCTAAAATCAGAGCTTTTAATTAATTTATGGGTTCTGCTCCAATCTACTCATTTCAACCTATAAAGAAACACAATTAACCTCAATTTATTTTTTAAGAGAATACCTGTATTTCTAGCTCCTACTTTTTTACATTTGAGTATATGTGGACAGCAGTCAGCAGTTTCTTATTCTATTTTTCCTTCACCATCAACTTTCGCCTTTCTGATAGAAAATAATTGAATACAGACAAGTCATTTTATTCTTCATAACACTTTTTGATTCTAAGCTACCAATTAGAATCCTCTAGCAGGAAGTTATTTTATTTAATCTATGTTTTAGTCATTGAAAAAATGGTGTGCCCATTGTTTGAGTAACTGACTGAGAATTTACTACCAACCCTGAAGAGATTACCTGGGTGACTAAATTAATATTGTTAATAATTTTTATTTTCTATCTTCTAAGCTAAAGGTTTAATTAACCACTGCCTTTTCTGCTTGCTGATGAATGGCTTGCCTATACTGAAAAGCTAGACTCTGCTAACTGGCATCATTATTTTTCCTTTGAAGTGTCATTGACCTCCATTAGACTCTTAGAGGTTAAATTATTCAGAATTACTGAAATGAATTTTCAAAATAAGTCAAAAATTTAACCTAATTACACAATAATTATCTTACCAGAATTCAACAAATTTTAGAATATTATTTAATGAACTATTTTTAAAATAATTATCTTCCAATTTGCAGTCTGATTTGGCACACAGATATATGTAGATGTAATGGAATTCTAAATTACACTGAATTTATGGACAAGGACATAGTTCAATCTATAGTATAGGCCATAATTTCATTCTATTATCATACAATTTGCTATACAACAAAATAATTTGCAAACTGAAGTTGATGTACTCCTAATTTCAAGAATGTTAAATATACAACATAACATTCAGTGCAACAAAAGGAGGTAGCCAAGACTTTGATGTTTATTAAAATGAGGTTTTGTCAATAACTATGATTACCAATTTTAGCTGCTTGAATTCACTAGTTGAATAGCCTTTCAATTTTGCCTTATTTTTCTGAAGTCATCAAGTTTTTCTTTCATCTATGAACAATGAATTTTAACGTTCTGCTGTCATTGGAGTTAGCAGTATGAGTGTAAAGACAATTAGCTATCTTGTGAAATAAATTACCTTTCTTCCCTGGTTAAGATGAGGTAAAAACAATATTTTGCATTTGTCTCAAAACACAACCACTTTTAAGCTTACAAAGGGAGCTTTACAACTGGCCCAGTCATAATACCAAGCTGTTACACAGGTTTACCTCCATTTTATCCAGTAACTGTGAATAATAGTTATTCTTGATCAACAGTGGGGTCGAATGTAGATGGCACTTTTCTTTTAAATTCATCTTTGAAGTCATGTAGGTGATGACGGAGGGTGACTGGGAATGGGTTTGCAGTGGAGTCTAAGAATGGTATGGGGGACCCGGACATCCGAAAAAGCCAAGCATGTATGTATTAAGCATGGCCTGTGAAACACACACTTCTTTATCAACTCAGAGACTTTGGTATCAACTATTCTTGTACAATTCCTAAATAAACAAAACGTTAGTATCAGAGCCTAAACTATAAGGTTCACCTAAGAGATGCTAAGACAGTGAAGTCAGTATGTGCTTAGGGGTGGAGGGCAGGGAGGAGAGGTGGGACACACGGGAGAGATAGTGAAGGGCAGTGCACACAAAATCCAGTAGTAATCTTAGTATTTTAAAGGTATTATAGTTCTGGACTCTATGTCCGATCCAGAAATATTAATTGATACTTTTTAATTAATATTCTTAAAGTAAAATCTGCAATCCTTTTGAAACACATTATTTTATATTATTGTTATAGGAACCTTGTTGGATAGATAAACCATATACAATCTATGGGACATATAGTTTAAATGTCTCAGCTAAAAGTCCATCAAAGGGAGCTCTACTTTATTTTATTCATTTATTTGCAAACTGAAGTTGATGTACTTCAGTTTCATTCAGACAGAGTGCAGTGGCATGATCTTGGCTCACTATACCCTCCATCTCTCAGGTTCTAGTGATTCTCCTGCCTCAGCCTCCTGAGTAGCTGGGATTACAGGTGTGCACCACCATGCCTGGCTAATTTTTGTATTTGCCATAGGTACGTTTTCACCATGCTTGCCAGGCTGGACTCGAACTCCTGACCTCAAGTGATCTGCTTGCCTTGGCATCCCAAAGTGCTGGGATTACAAGTGTGAGCCACTGCTCCTGGCCCCTACTTTCTTACCAATGAATTTTCCTGATTGTTTCTGAGGATAGGATTAACGCATGATAATGTCTCTGTCATTTTCCCTTCTTTAAATAAGAATTCTGCTTTCTGAGGCTTTAGAGAGAATAAAGTTCGTACGAATTCTTGATTTTTCACTACATTTATTGTTTTAATATTATAATCCATGGCATGTTTCAAGACCATGAGGTATATATGTTTTTTTCTGTGTTTATTATGTATAAACAGATAGACTATGGATTGTGTACCACTTGAACTTTGAATACTTATAACAAAGTTTAAAAATAAATTATATACCTATGCACAGCTCTGTACTCCCCATGTCAATTTTATTAGAATGTGAAGATACTACTGCATCTGGGCTTAATAGAGCAAACATCTGGTGAGCTTTCTCCGTGCTCCCAGGTTGGATGAAGTCATGGGATAGCAGAACCAGGAGACCTAAACAGTAAGCACCACCAATTCTGAGAATCTGTGTAAGGCAGCATTCCTCATCTTCAAGAACTGTGAAGGGAGCTAGTAATAAAATTCTGTGATGGGCATTTCCTAGTTTTGTACATACGTCAGTCACAATTTATCCAGAAACACGGAAAACTAAGTCGGTTAAGCAAAATAAATAATACAACAATTAAATTGGAGACCCAGAAAAATTACTCAGCTACCAGTGTGCTCTGACCTGGAAAAGGTGTCTGCTGTGGGAATCCAACTGCTGGAGGAGGAACCTGAGAACCTGTACTTTGCAGTCTTCCAATCTTAGGTTTTGTCAAAGTTACTGGTGATTGTGGTAAACCATTTGATAAACGATTAGACATTAGATACTTCAATCTTTACCTCGATTCACTCCTCCATCCTTTCAAAGTGAAGCCTGAGGTGTACTCCACAAAGTTTTACCTGCAGGGAGAATTCCCTGTCTTTCTAAGCAAGCTTTGTTAGGGGCAACGAGGCAGAAGCAACACATTTCTAGCCTGCAGCAGCATATCATGCAGAACATCTGCAAAGCAGTACATTTTGTAGCACGGAAGCTAGAGAAGAGATTATTTGTGGAGTCAGGAATTAACAGAGAAGCAACAATATAAAAACAGTATGACCTGAATGAAAGCCAACTTCTCATGAAAATACTTGCATTTTCCCAACCTGAGCAAGCCTGACATCATATATACCACTTCCCCTTAACAATGGAGAATTACTTAGCACCTCTAATTTTATGTGTTATGAAATAGATAGTACTCATTTCAAGTCTCATGATCATGTAGTCTTCCATGGGTAGTGATTTAGTTTCCATCACCTCCCCGTGTCAAGCCGAGAGTTGTGTCCCAAAAAGAAAATATTGATGTGTGTAAAATTCCACTTTAGGTGTAATTACGGGCTCATGGAACTGAGTGGCTGACTCATACACCAATCAACTAAATTTTAAGGGTAAGTATTGTTAAAAGAGCCTTGACTTAAACACATATCTTTCATTAAGGGTGAGTGGCTTTGCATTTAACTTTACAGTAATGATAGAAATTTCCTTCTGAAAATAGTTTACATGAGAAAAAAGGTAAGCTGATTTAAAATATAAAGATTGTAATAATATAAACAATACTCAGATATCGCTAAAATTATTTATAGTAATATGCAAATAACTGAATTTATGTAAATTTTTTGAGATTTATATTTAATTGCAGGCAACATGCCTGGAACTTTGAAAGCAAATCTTTTATTTATTTAATTAATTTAGTTCCAAACAAAGGTTATTTTACAAACACAAGTGAAGCTCACAGACTTCCTTGACTTAGCATATTTAAATATCTCTTCCCTTTTTACATAAGCAAATTTTCCTGTCAGCCATATTCCAACAATATTTGGTGAGTCTCTTAGAGAGGGTTAATAATAGAGTGCTGAGGATAGCATATAATCCACAAAGAACCTGGTGCTTATTTCAGGAAGTATGTCAGTGGGCTTTTAATGTAACTATTATAATCCATTTATTCATTAGGAAAAATTGCCCAGTCCATTGCTACTCTTTATGCAGAATTTATTTTTCTGGACATGAGGCCAAAAGTCACTGACATCAGCTGGGAGTTGAATGTAAAAAGAGAGTAAAAAATAATGTCAGTAATTATTGTTTCTAGAAGAAAGTCTACTTAGTGCTGATGCTTTGCTATAGAATATTCAGACATTCTGGCAGAAAATGAAGTGTCAAACAGAATAAGTACCCTAAATAACAGGATAAGGATACTACCTCTATCTTAGTGCAGCGGACACTACAATGTAAAACAAAATATCCTGAACATTGCATTACTGCCTTTTAACAAGTATAAACTGAGCTCAGAGATATATTTGGCCAGGTGAATTTATTTTAATTTGTAACTTTTCCTTGAGACACAGCACATGCTCATACACTTTTCAGCTCCAGGTCATTTTGCTTTATTCTTACTCCAAAGAAATCTACAGCCAACTCAGACATTCAGATTTCATGAAATTTTGATGCTGGCCAATGGGTGCATAAAAGAGAAATTTCTAAAAACTATCATAATGCGACCAGCCATCCAAAGAATTCTCAGGTATTCTGGCAGGATAAATATAAGTGTTAAGGCTTACTATGTGTATATTTTTGGAGGCTGAATAACATTTTACAGAAAAAAAAATTCTATATGCATTGGGAAGCCTCCAAATCATTATTTGTGATTAACATATCTCCCTCTACTAAAGTAAATTTGACATGAGGCCTTGGAGGAAAGAAGGCCCAAATCTTGCACATTACCTTAGGATAGATGATTTTAAAATATATAATAAAGGTCACTTAATTAGAATTTCTAAATGTAGTATATTTCACAATATTCAAGAACAAGTCTAAGTCTTGAGATATTTATTTCAGAGGCAGACTCTCTTAGCTTATTTATTTCTAATAGTATGTAATAAAAGAAATGATAATATACCTCATTGGATTAATGGAGGTATTGCATACAGGCAGGTATATTTTTTAAATTTGGGAATTAAGAAGAAGAAAAAAATAAAGATATGGGCCTGACAATAAGAAGTGGGTCAGTCTTAACCTCATGACCAGGAGAGAGTTCACAAACTTGATTGACGTTTCAAAATTAGTTCAGAATTGAAGAATACATCAAGTAAATGACACACTAATACATAGAAGTTGGGATTATATAATGGAAATCCTGCATATCTCTACTTAATGGGGGTATTAGGCATAAGATAATTTCATGCACGTAAAATCCATATTTAATTTTTACTTATGTAGCCTGTTTTACCAAATTAGTGAATTATGTTGGTAGGCTGGGGAATCTTGCATGTTTTTGTTACATGTATGCAGTGTTTACATAATAAAAATTAAACAATATGGGTACAGTTTTAAAACTCAAGATGAGAAGAAAATAAAGTTAGCATGCATAGGCAACCCATGACACGTAGCTCAAGGAATATTTATAAAATATCACTCAGTGAAAATCAATAATTGATAAGCTGCAGCTTACTTACATGCCTGTAATTCTTTTAGCTGAAAAGTAATGCTTTCCTGGGAGAGTCTCTAAATATTATCATTGAGGTTTCATGTTATATACCAGGTTCCATGGCCATAAAGGAAGAGAGATTACCAACATACTTCACCTTTTGAGGATTGCTTGTCTTAGGATAATGAATAATTGCTAACACCTACAGAACCACTTACAGGAAGAATCTGAGACAACCATAAACTTGTTAGCTTTGAGGTTATTCTAGGAAGACAATTCTGAAACATTTGTTCAAACACTCTGGGAATAGGAAAGACAACAAAAGACCACATAATCTAGTTCTAGATGCTCCTATAACTTCTCCAACACTGTCTATTCATATATTGATACATTTAACTATGTGTGTAGTAACACGTGTTGAAATATTACTCTCCTCAGGCATTGTTCTAAGATCTATAGAAATAATGGAGAACACAAATTATTCCTAAACTTGAGTGGTTTCATTATCAGTATATGTGAAATTTTAAAAAATAAACTAGTATAATATGCCAAATAATTAGGAAGCAAAACCAAAACCAAAACAAAACCCTGCAGAAATAACTAAAAATAACTAATGCTTTGGGATTTACATGTTTTGAACTTAGCAGGGAAGAATCTAATATCTATTTTTCTCATACATACCCTCATATGAGGAGTTCATATTATGTTTCAGAATACCTACACTGGGGGAAAATAAACGTGTGTGTGTGTGTGTGTGTACGCACATGTGTTCCTGATTCATTCAGAAGAGTAATTATGTTTGAGAATACATCCTCTTTCTGTACCCTACTTTTGCTGATTATTAACATTCACAGTTTGGAGAAAAAATTTTTATTACACATGGGGTGAAAAAAGGGTAAAATAAACAACTAAATACATTCCAATGATGCGCCTGGGACACAGGGAAAACTAGAACCATCCTGTCAGATATTACTGGAATTCTATATCTCTCTCTCTTTTTGTTTTCTCTTTGCTTGTGGGCCTTATTCTTTCTTATTGAAGTTTGGCCACCTAAATCTGTCCAAAAAGAAATTCGTCACTTATGGCAACTTTCTTTTAAATCTTACTATTCCAACATGTAGAAATGCTACTTAGAAAAAAATACAATGTATGACTCCTTTAATAGCTGAGGCACTCAAATAAAAATAAGTTCGAACTGGTCATTTTCCATCATTCCTTTACTCATTAATTAAGCAAAGTGGTCAGATATACATGGAAGGAATATAATTTATTTGGGTGTTTCTTGTTAGATTTAATAAGGACATGGTACATGTTGAGGGCACGATACTTTGTAAAGTTACACTCCATGGTACGAAAATGCATGCCAAATATAGACTAAGTTCACAGACATGGTATATATATGCATATAAATTAACACTAATCCTTAGAGCAATCTGCAGGGTAGGCATATTTATTTTCATATTACATCTAAAGAAACTGAGTTTCATATATTTTAGGTGATTTTGTCAAGACCACACAACTTGTACGGTAGTGCTTATGCAATATTTTTGTTTTTCTGTGTCTTCCTCACTGCTGTTGAAAGAAACTGAACACTTGAAAAAATCTGCAAAGTCATTGTTGCCTACCATGTAATGCAAAATTCTATATTTCATAATTGTATATTCTCATGAAATATGCATTCCCTTTAGTTTAATTTGTGTTGATATCCTACATACATTTTCCTTGGTATTCATTTTCATTAATTTAAAATTCACTTAAACATTTGGTTCCAGAGCTTACCACGCTGTTTCACAGGTCTCTGTTAATACATATCAGCTGACCTATCTAATGAATTAATCTACCCAAAAATAGCCTTGATTTCCAACCATATATTTTACTGCATGAAGAGATTAATGTAAGCTTTTATTATCACTTATACTATTAACATGTAACTGATTAGCTGTAAAAATTTCAAGAGATTACGTCTATAACATATTTTGAAGAGCAGTTAGCAAGAGTGCTCATGAAAAGACAATAAAGGGAAAGCTTTACTAATAGGTAGATACTTGTTTTGTGTCTAATAAGAGTTACGCCAGTAGAATTTTATGAAAGGCAAATGGAAAGGTAAAGTTAATAGAGGAGTAATATAGAAGAAGCGTAGTGAACTTTTATTTGTCAAAAGAATTAACTTCACCTTTATTTTTCTTATTGAGAATGGGTTGCAGATTTTCTTAAACATAATCAGTTGACAAGGGTATTTACATTTGCTTCCTGACTATGAAATACAACTCACTGCAGGAAGAAAAAAATACCTTCGTCTAAGATAAGATGTTCAAAGCAAATATATTAATTCAGTAAGAAATAATTGATACTGGTAATATAACATTTATTGGTCACTGTCGTATAGAAACCAGTACAGAACTCACAATACTACAGACTTGAACTAGAGGACAGAGTTCATGTAACTGAAGCCACTGGAAAATAAAAGGAGGTATATTGGAAAAGATGAATTAAGAATAAAGAACTTGAAATTCAGTGTGAAAACTGACCAAATCTTTGGCTGATAGCTGATGTCTGAAACGTGCTTGCACATGAAGAGTATTCCAAGGAGTCCAGCTAAAGCTAATAATATGAACTGAAGTTTCAGATATTAATGACCAGGCAGTAGTCAAAATTCGCAGTTTGTGTTTAGCCAACTTTAGTGCGTACAAAAAACAAAATCAATACCCTTCATTACTATATAACAGAATTCAGAGTATCTATGTAATTTATGAGATGAAGAATACAATATAATTTTTTAGAATATAATGAAATGAGAAAATATCACCCATTTTTATAATGAAGAGGAAATTAACAGAGACATACCTGCAGGAAACCACAAATGACAGAATTATCTGCCAAGTATTTTAAAGCAGCCATTATAACTATGCTCAAGAATGTAAAGAAAAATCTACTACAAAGGAATGAAAAGATTGACAGTATCAGCAGAGACACAGAAACCAAAAAAGGGAAATTCTAGAACTAAAAAATAATGGTAAATGAAAAATTCAGCTGGATGGAATTAACAACAGAAAGATGAAATAATCATCAGTGGACTTGAAGATAAATCACTGGAAATTAATCAGTACAATATAAAGAAAAAAAAAGATTGGAAAATAAGTACTACAGCATGACTTGTGACACATATACATACATACATATTTATACACAGACACACAAACACATATAAAGTGTGCATATTCCAGTATGTAGCTAATTAGAATTAAGAAATGTTAGAACAGAAAATATTTTAAGAAATAATGGTCCAACATTTTCCAAATTTGTTGAGAGATATAGATTTAGAAGCTTAAAAAGCTCAGTGAATACTGTGTATGAAAAACATAAAGAAAATCACATCTAAACACATCACAGTTATTCAAAGATAGAAGAAAAAGTAAAATAAAAGTATTGAAACACACATTAAAAAATGACACTTTACATTGAGGGGCCAATAATTTGACATAAAAACTATAACCAACAGAAAGAATAGATTATATATATACACACATACATATATATGTATATATATACACATTATATATATGTGTGTATATATATGTACACATTAACCTATGTAAAAACTTCTATCAAGAATAAAGGTAAATTAATACACTTTCAGAGCATTCTAGAACTGTACCACATAAAAAATAAATCTTTTTATAAAATATATAATGAATAAATAAAATATAAAATATATAATATGTAAGTAAAAAGCTGTTTTATTCCAATAGTTGTACATTTTATGCAAAGTGTTAAATTATTAACTCTTGATAAATTGTATGGGGTTGAAAATGTGTATTGTGATCCCTATATCAATTATCTAAAAATTTAGGAAAAGATAAATGATGCAAGCAGGAATATCTTAAAAGTCAGTGGATGGATTTAAATTATATTCAAAAACTGTTTTATTATAAAAGAAGGCAGGGATGTTGCAACAGGAATAAAACAGAGACCAAAACATAAATAATAAAAGGTTACACCAGAATCTAACTATATTGATAATGATACAAAATGTTATTAGATTAAATATTCCAATTTGAGGGTTGTGAATGTCTGAATAGATTAAAATTACAATTACATGCTATTACAGAGTCTTATTTGCTCCAGAAGTCTCAGATAAGCTGAAATAGTGGTTGAAAAAGTTGTGAAGCATAATCAATAGAAATAATAAGACTACAGTGCCTGTATCAGTGTTAGATAAGGTAGATAAAGAATATTACAAGATGTAATAAGGGATATTAATAATAAATGGGTAATTCAACAAAAATATGTAGCAAACATGAATATACATAGATCAGTTACAACTTCTCACATGCATAATTGGAAAATATAATACGCTTCTATCAGCAATGGAAAATATATTTGTATTTGTCAGGATTTTCCAGAGAAACAGAACTAATAGGGTTTGTGTGTGTGCGCGCGCGAGCGTGTGTGTGTGTATGTGTGTAACATTTATTTAGGGAGTCTGTTCAAGTTATGGCAAGTCCAAAATCTACATTTTGGGCCAGCAGCCTCAAGGAAGCCAATGCCGCCCTTCCAACCAAAGGCCGAGCAGCCAACAGCCCAGGAAAGCCAATACTGCTGTGCAGTCAGAAGGCCAGCAGCAGGGCAATGAGGAGTGCCAGTCTTCCGTTTTGAATCGAAAGGCAGTTTGCTATTACAACCAGGAAGAACCATAGGTAGCCTGTTGGATAGTTCTCTTTTGCTCAAAAGAGGCCAGTGTTTTTGGTATATTCAGGCCTTCGACTGACTAGATGAGGCCCACCCACACAAATAGAGGACAATCTATTTTACCCAAATTTCAATAACTTAAAAGTTTATCTCTCACAAAAACACCCAGAATATTTGGCCAAATATCTGCTTACCCTATGGCCCAGGAAGTTACACATAAAATAGAGCATTGCAAGTCTACTTCTTGTTAAATTTGCACCCATACACATCTTAAATCATACATCATCTCCAAATAAAGACAATAAAAAGGTCACACTTCTCCCTAACCTGATACAACTCTCCTGTGTGCAAATTAAAATGCACTAAACCATTCCCAGAGGAGAATGTGAAGTTCTTGGATGATGTTTACTTTTCTCCTTGATATCCCAAAACTTAAATACTATGAATATATATATATATAGTCATACTATAACTTAAATACTAGGAAATTTAACAATAGTTAATACTATGATACTAGTCAATACCTCTTATGCTACATAATAAGAAGATAAGAGAGAGAAGAAAACAATAGGTGTTAAACACAAGCATTCAAAACAAAATAAGGAAGAAATAAGGAAGTAATTACAGTCCTTTCTTCTGTAACTGGTCACATGTTCATAGCTGGTACTCATAACTACTTTCTTCCAATAGCGATTTCAGCATTCCCTTCACCTTCAGGAAGCATCTCAGCTGCTCACGATTTTTTATCTGGTAGGGTGACTCAAGCTTTGATTCCTGAAGGATTTGGCCATTAGGCATTCTGCCTGAATTAGATTGTTGTAGGGTTTTTTGTTTGTTTTGTTTTGTTTTTTGTTTAAGCACAGGGCCCAGTAATCTTAAAAGACAACATAGAGAATGTTTTGTATTCCAGACATAGCCTTTTTCACCTTCACTCTGGGGTAGCAGTCCAAATTTCCCATTGGTAGTCAGCATCAGTCACCCAACCAGCGTATTAACTTCCTTCTTTATCTGTTGATTCAGAGGTGAGGGAGACCAAAGTGGTCTAATGGCAGTTATAATTTTACACTTAATAAAAATCATTGCTGTATCTCCTGATGAAAACATTCCTTCCTTTGGAACTAAGATCTGTAATCCAGCAGAGTATAAGATCATAGGAACAGAAACAAAAATTTTGCTAATGGATCAGTAGGGGTAATGATAAGTGGTGTTGCCCCCATTTGAATGCTTTGATCCCTGGTCCTGTGAATCTTGGCTGTGGGAGAAATAGCACCAAATACTGAACACTGATTGATAGCAAATACAGCACCCTAGCGAACCTTGCTGTAGCTCTACAAGGTATATGTAGCTGGAACTATAACAGTGTCTTCAAAGGTGATTCCACCACACTGTCAAACCACCTGCTGCATGATGGTAGGAAACTTAGTAAGATAGTGAATTTCAAGAGCCTAGGCCCATTGCTACCGTTTTTGCTGTAAACCAATTTCCTTAATCAGAAGCAGTGCTGTGTGGAATACCATGACCCTTCATAGGCATATTATAAATGCATGTGTGAATTACAGTTTAGGCAGAAACACTGTGTGCAGGAGAGGTAAATTCATATCCAGAATAAGTATCTATTATGGTAAGTACCAGACACCACCTCTTTCATTGTGAAAGGAGTCCAATATAATCAACCTGCAACCATGTAGCTGGCCGATTACCTCCGGGAAGGGTGCGATATTAGGGACTCAACATTGTTCTCTGCTGCTGGCAGAGTGGCCACTGAGCAGTAATCACAGCCAGGTTGGTCTTGTTGAGCAGAAGTCCACGTTACTGATCCCATATATAACCTCTACTCCACTATTATGGCCACTTTGTTCATGAACCCATAGGATGGAGACAAGGGTGGCTTGGAAAGAGGTTGACTGGAATCCATAGAACAAGTCAGGCTATCCACTTTATTAGAAACACACTCTGCTGAGGTCATGTTTTTTGAGCATCCATGTGAGACACAGATATCTTCATTTTTTTCTTTCCATTTAAAGAAGTCTATCCACATACCTCTTCCCAGATTTTCTCATCACCATTTTTTTTTTCAATTGTGTTCCTTCCAAGTCCTATTACCCATCCAACATTTTTTTTTAATCCCATGAATCAGTACATAATTGCAAGTTTGGGCATTTCTCCTTCAAAGCACAAAGAACAACCAGGTGCACCGTTCAAAATTCTGCCCACTAAGAGAATTTTCCTTCACCATTGTCCTTCAAGGTTCTCCCAGAAAGGGGTGTATTTCCACAATTGTCCATTTCTGGGTGGTTCCAGGATTTGATGTCGAACCATCTATAAACCAGATCCAAGTGTTCTTTCCTCAATCAAGTATTGATCATAGAAGAGCTTCCCATGAAGTCATAGTTGCAGGCTGGGAGAGAAAAGGCAGTGTGGCAAAAGTAGGGACCATGGGCATTTGACCCACTTCTTCATACAACTTATTTATGCCTTCAGGGTCTACTTGTGCCCACCTCATATATACAACTTTCCTTTCACAATGAAGTGCTGCTGTGGACACCCAACTTTATGATAATAAATTGATAATTCTTCAGGAACAAATACCATACACAAATGTATAGTGCTTAATATTCATGGAATAGCTACAACTTTATAATTAGAAAATACAGTAAACCATTAAGAGTAATTGATTAGAAAAGTAGATCCAAAAATTAGTAGGTCCTAAGAGATATGAACCAACTATCAACTTCCCTGAATAAATCATATTAATGGTTTACAGAGGATTATTATTGACTCTCAGACACACATTTTTTAGAATATGTGATAATTTTACTGATTTAAATCATATGCTTGGGCAACACACTTTGATAAATTAATACAGGATAAAATGTTACAGACTGATTGTTTTTTACCACAATGCAATGAAGATAGAAGACAATAAAATGAGGAAGCCCAGAAACCACCCAAATGTTAGGGAACTAAACTACATGCTTCTAAATAGTTATTAGGTCAAAGGCTAAATCAGAAACAAAATTAGAAAATAGATGAAAGAAATTGTAATAATTTGAATTGAATTGTATAAAAATTCAAATGAATTGTAATAAAAATTCGACATGTCAAAAATTAGAGATAAAATTGTGTTTAAATAAAAAATTAAAGCTTTAAATTCTAATATTGGGAAAAATAAATTTAAAAAGTAAATAAACTACTTTATAGTCTATAAAATAGAAATTAATTCAAATAAGACATAAATAAATAATAAAGACAAGGCTGAATAAATACAATTTAGAGAACATGAAAATGATATTTTAGGCTATGCTTTGAAAATATTTAAAAATATTGAGCTAACTACCTGATTGGAAAAGAAGACATAAATAGCAAATATTGGGAATAAAAGAAGAATGGTAACTATATTATTTCAGAGTGTATAAATGTTGAGATTATTATAGCTACGGATTATATAAATGTTGACATTAAATTATATTAATGTTGAAATGAGCAACTTTGTATTTATAGATGAAATGGAGAAATTTCTTGAATCATCTGGCTTATAAAACATGACATAAGACCAAATGTGTTTATAGTACTGTATCTATTCAAGAAATAAAATATATTCTTTTTTATTAAAAAATGTATATTCCCAGTTGCTTTTGCTACTATATTTTTGGGAAGAATTAATGTAATTTTAAATAAAGTCTTAAAAATAATGGAAGAGAAAATATATCCATCGTCTTTCTATTGCCAACACATTATAAGAAAGAGAAACATCAGGCTGTGCGCGGTGGCTCACGCCTGTAATCCCAGCACTTTGGGAGGCCGAGGCAGGTGGATCACGAAGTCAGGAGTTGGAGACTATCCTGGCTAACAGGATGAAACCCTGTCTCTACTTAAAATACAAAAAAGTTAGACGGGCGTGGTGGTGGGGGCTTTTAGTCCCAGCTACTCAGGAGGCGGAGGCAGGAGAATGGCGTGAACCCAGGAGGCGGAGCCGAGATCGCGCTGCTGCACTCCAGCCTGGGTCTCAAAAAAAAAATAAATAAATAAATAAAAATAAAAAAAAAAAAAAGAGAGAGAGAGAGAGAGAACCACACACTCAAAGAAAATTATAGGACAATTTTTTCTCACAGAAAGTTATGAACATTAAAAAAATCGTCAAATAAAACCCACCCAAATACTGTAAGATAATTTACCATGACCAAGTGAGGTTTATCCCAGGTAGAAAAAGGTGGATTTAACGTTCTTAAAAGAAGTTGTTATTTTTAATAGGACAAAGAGTCATTTCAACAAATACTGAAAATACATTGGACAAAATTTCACTCACAGGATAAAAGTGCTTAGTGAGCAGAAGAATACTTCTCAATCTAATAAAGGACATGTATAAAAAATGAGCGCTAATATATTTATTGGTGAAATGTTGGATGTCTAGCTATTGGAGAATAACAAACTGTGCTATATTTCTATAATATAATGTTCTCAACAACAAAAATAAACATCTATAAGTAAAGAACATGGGGAATTGATAACAATAATACATTGAGAGATGTCTACTTTCCAGTGTACACACTACAGTCTTTTATTTAAATTATAGACAAAAGAATTTTGTGGTGGAATGAACTAGAATATTGATGCCTCTGAGGTAGTGAATGTGTTCATATGTAGATGGTCTCCTACTTAGGACGGTAGAGTTTACATTTTTTTTGTTTTTGTTTTACTTTAATATGGTGCAAAAGTGATAAGCATTCAGTTCAGTATTCAATAAATTACATGAGGAAATCAACACTTTATTATAAAATAGGCTTCGTGTTGGATGATTTTACCTAACTGCAGGCTAATATAAGTGTTCTGAGCATATCTAAAGTAGACTAGGCTAAGCTGTAATGTTTGGCAGGTTAAATATATTAAATGTATTCAGTACAATTTTGACTTGACAATATTTTCAACGTATGATGGGTTTATTAGGATGTAATCTTATTTTAAGCTGAGGAGCATCTGTACTGTGAAGGGAAGATAGAGTTGATAGTACAATTATGTATTTTATTAGGATTTTGAGCAACACAGATGTATGTATACAGTCTCACTGCATAGTATATATTAGATTCTTGAACTTCATTATAAGTGCATTTTATATATATGTGTGTGTATATACATATATATAACTATAATTATAGATATGCTGAAGTGTTTGTAAAATAAAATACTGATAGATGCAATGTCCTTTGAAATACATGTCTTTTTTACAAAAAGATGGATTGACAGATGGATCTATGGACAGATAAATGATAAAACAAGTATAAATAAATTATAGACTCCAGGTGATGTGCATAGGGTTATTCACTTTATAATTCTGCATATTTTCATGTATTTGACATATTATAATATAATGTTGAGGTCTTAAGAAATTACTCCCTTTGTTTCATCCAGGAAAGATTGTATGTAGTCAAATAAAGGAAGGGAGACATGATAAAAAATATTACAGTATTTTAAGTGAGAAATGAGTTCACTTTATCCAAGTGTTTCATTTTCCATTACTATGTAATAATCCATCATAAACTCAGTGGCTTAAAACCAAAATGAGTATAAATATGTTCACTTACTCTGTGGGTCAAGAATTCTCAAAACATATAGTGGTCTTCGCTTTCCTCTGTCCCACAGTGAGACTTCAGTTAAGCATGATTCTAAGTCTCAAGATGACTCAATGGCTGAGAACTGGAATCATCTAAAGGTTCCTGCATTCGTGTGGATTGCAACTGACTGGGACCTTAGCTGGGACTTTTGGTTGAGAAGCAACAACACTGGCTATCTGTATGGATGCTTAGACTTCCTCAGAGCATGATGACTGGATTCGAAAAGCAAATATCTTAAAAGAACAAAACATAATGCATAGTATTTTTATGAACTAGTTTTGAAGGTTACTTAGGGCTACATGTGCCGCACTCTATTGGTAGAGGCAGCCATTACATTATATAAAATTTCAATACAAAAAGTAGGTACTACTGTTCAATGGAAGAGGTGTCAGAGTCATATTTTAAGCAGAACATGTAAGGTGACAGATATTGTTGTGGCTATCTTCAGAAAATATAATCTATATTCATGTAAATATATAAAAAATTAAGAAAGTTAATGCATTATTAAAATTTCATAGTAAGATCAATAATTCTTTACGATGGTTTAGATACAGGATACTGGTAAAAGAGAAGAAATTATAGGCCTAATAATTTGGGGTGAGAAAATGAGTAGATATTGAATATTTATGATAGGAAATAGTAGGGAATCTGATTTGATTGTGAAAATCAATAATTCATTGTTTGCATTAGTCTAGGATGCCTTTATAGGTAGCCAAATGGTAATAACAAAACCACATGTAAATTTTAAGCTCAGAGAGAAATCAAAAATAGGGATGCAGACCTAGGCATTATGAAAATATTAAAGCCCACATCACAAGATAGCTTATAGAAAGCACAGTTAGAGTCCAAGGGTGAACCAGCCCCAAGACACTTCAAAATTTAGGGAGGATTAGAATGAGCCAGTAAAGACTTAAAAGTGAGAACCATAAGCAACTCTTCTGAGTATGATGTAATAGAAACCCCCCAAAATAATATGTCATGAAAGATTGAGTATTCAACTTTGGGAAATGCTCCTGTGAAATCAAGTGGGAAAAGAATGAAGACATGGCCATTGGATTCATCAATGTGTGAGGTGATTTCTTACTTTCACAAAAGCAACCTTAGTAGTGTGGTGGGAATAGAAGCAAAAAAACACAGGAAATGGAAAGAGAGACTACAGATAAGTCTTTGAAAACGTTTTCCAATTAAAGAAACAGAGAGCCCCAGGCACAGTGTCTCACGCTGGTAATCCCAGCACTTTGGGAAGTTGAGGCAGGTGGATCACCTGAGGTCAGGAGTTTGAGACCAGCCTGGTCAACTTGGTGAAACCCAGTCTCTACTAAAAAAAAAAAAAAAATTAGCTGGGCGTGATAGCGCATGCCTGTGATCCCAGCTACTTGAGAAACTGAGGCAGGAGAATCGCTTGAACCTGGGAGATGGAGGTTGCATTGAGCCAAGGTTTCATCACTGAACTCCAGCCTGAGCAATAGAGTGAGACTCTGTCTCAAAAAAAAAAAAAAACTAAAAGTAAAATAAAAAGTAAAGAAACAGAGAGATTATAAATTTAGTGGAATATTTAATACAGGACTCAATTGAAAATTGCGACTTCAAAACTGATTTTTTGGGGGGATGCAATGAGCCAAATTAATGTTTTTCAAAATTGAATATTAATGATTAGGAACATGAGTTTTCTATTTAGAATGTGCTAAATATTTTACATATAACACTTCACTGGTTTTCATAAATTTAATGAGTAGGACCTATCCTATCCAGTTTGTTGTTGGATAAATTGGGGAAATTAAGAGACCTAGAAATATTAAATTATCTGTTCAATGTCAGAGTTAGTAAGTTGTAGAGCTCACACTGGCATCAAAGAGTGAGGCCCCAGAAGTTAAGTTCTTATCTTTCACATCACTATGCTTCACACTAGTTATAGTAAATGTTTTGATGGCATCTGACTTTAGAGATGAGGATATAATGATTCAGCCATATGGACAATGTAAAACTCAAAGAGTCTGGAAAGCAAATTCGACCTGATCAATAATCCCACCTACCTCCACCAACTCAGGAATCATGTACATATGATTTACAATTGATGGCTACCTTGCCACTTATGTTTTTACATTTTATTTATTTATTTATTTATTTATTTATTTTGAGAAGGAGTTTCGCTCTGTCACCCAGGCTGGAGTGCAGTGGTGCAATCTCGGCTCACTGCAAGCTCTGCCTCCCGCGTTCACGCCATTCTCCTGCCTCAGCCTCCTGAGTGGCTGGGACTACAGGCTCCCACCACCACGCTCGGTTAATTTTTTTGTAGGTTTTAGTAGAGACAGGGTTTCACCGTGTTAGCCAGGATGGTCTCAATCTCCTGACCTTGTGATCCACCCGCCTTGGCCTCCCAAAGTGCTGGGATTACAAGCATAAGCCACCGCGCCCGGCCTGTTTTTATGAAGGAAGACAGCAGCTAATCAGTTTTACAGCAATAGAAGTAAAGAATTCTTGTTCACACTGGGCTAAAGTCTGTCTGTCTGCAGCGTTCTTTTGTTAATCCCTACTAGGCCTTCTATATCTATAAAAGTATATTCTAACTTCAATTCTATCAATTCTTTAAACATTTGAAAAGTTTTCCTCCTAAAATCAAATAATTTTATGAAAATATATATATTGACTTTCTCTTATGTGTTGGCTATTTTTTAACCAAATTACATTTAACAAGTATTTTTCAGTGATTTTTTCTGAGACGATTCTGCTGAATGTCAGGAATATGTACTATTTTCTATTATACAAATCAGACCATTCATTTTAATGATCTTGATTCATTGCATCTATGGGCCTTTAAATGAAGACTTAAGCTTCTCTGCATCATTAGTTCTATACTTCATGAGAAAACTGTCTCTTGGAAGTTAATGAAAAGCACAAAATAGGCTATTCTGACAGTGTCAGGAAAAGAGAACCTGTCTGCAGCATTCTAAGTGTGTCTTTTTTCTCTATTTCTAACTTTTGCAATGGGCTACAATGCTGCACCTACAATAAATTTTGATGTACAAAGCTAGTGTGAGCTTGAAAGTTATTTGAAATTGCACAGGAAAACGTCCATAAATAACAAGTGGACCATGAGCAAGTGCTATGCAATTATTGGCAGGTGCATATGCAATGTGCTTTACCTTCTCTATACATGATTAATCTGCATGATCAGCCAAGCTTTTCTTTAACAACTTGTAATTTCAACAGATGTGACTTTTAGACATTGGATTTATAGACATTGCCTTCTCAGCTTATTTGGAAGAAAAGTAAAATTAGATATGCCATGGCTACAGAAGCTGATATTAATATGCTGACTAAATAAGTATTACATTACAATTATAATTCTAAGCTGGGATAGAAAGATGCTGTCTCCAAAAGAGTGATTAATGTCAACTTAAACATTACATTAACCAGCATTGATTACTTTGCTGAAAGATATAAATGATTATTAACAGGCAATTTCATAGATTAAAAATATGAAGGGGGATAGCATTGAAATGTTTACAGTACTAATGTATTGGCCATTAACCTAAAAAAATCAGGCTACAATTCATCAATTGCCAAATAGAAGAAAAACATTATCACTGAGTTATAGCTCTATCTAAATCTTATACCATATCATTCATGATGATAATCTCATAGTCAGCACTAGAAATATGTGTAAATGAAAGTCTTTTCTATTATAGAAAATGACTTTTTGAGATAAAGAGGACCAAATAATTTGTACAGCACTACTTGATTTTCATCAGAAAGGCTGAACAGAATTTAATATGTGGTATTGATTACTTATTTAAGAAATAAAACTCATTAGTCTACACAGAAGTAAGCAGATGGCATGTCTTTGTGTTTTCTCTGACTAATAAAAGTAAGATATATTTGCTTTAAATCCTAAGACATATTCATTTTGGTAGATTACAAGAGAGGCAAACTTATGTCTTGAATGGTTTTAAAAGCAGCCTGAGTAAATTATTCATGGAAAAGACTAATTCTCTTTGGATGGATTAATCTACTTCTGAATGAACTTAATGTCTCATCTTATTGAAGCTACAAATATAGGAATATCCTTATTTTTATTAATACTGATGTTTGTCTATTTAAAAAATTAGTTTAGAGAGGCAGGTTATATAAGTAGCACAATTTTTGAGATGGACTTAGCCATCAATATTTAATTTGTTACATACAAATGATTTTTAAATATGATTTTTTTGAATTCTTCTTTCACTTCGATCTGCCTATTTTATTAAGATTAAACACTTTTGGGATTCAAAAAATACAATATTGTAGAGAGTATTATTTGTTGATCTCTAATTCTCTGACATTGTGATAACCTGTAGAGGAATATATACTGCATTTTGATATCTGTACCAATAGAAGACAAGATTTTTCTTTTTTTGTATTATTATAGTTTAAATTCTAGGATATTTTTTAAACAAAGCAAATGCACAAAATTAGATGTTACAATGATTCAATTCCCCAAATGTATACAGTTTCTATCACAATTACATGTAAAAATGAAGTGTATATTATATGTAACATATACTTATATATGTATGCATGAATATATGTATCATTACATTACATATGCGGTGGGTACTATGCTTACTGCCTGGGTGATGTGATCATTCATACACCAATCCTCAGTGACACGCAACTTACCCATGCAAGAAACCTGAAAATATACCCCCGAACCTAAAATAAAAGTCAAGAGAAAAAAATAAAAAGAAAGCAAATTGAAACCAGATCTGCAAAATAGAATCTAACTCTAAGATTAAAAGAGAGAGAAAGAGAGAGAAAATCTCAAAATAGCCAAGTCAGCGG
The DNA here is from genome assembly GCF_002776525.5 of Piliocolobus tephrosceles. Classification (NCBI taxonomy): domain Eukaryota; kingdom Metazoa; phylum Chordata; class Mammalia; order Primates; family Cercopithecidae; genus Piliocolobus; species Piliocolobus tephrosceles. Next base: position 151,027,623 of record NC_045436.1, read on the forward strand.
CACTAGTAATCATGGCAAGCAAATTCAAGAGCAATGAGTGAAATTGGCAGGAATTCTGTAGACTGCATTAGTGGGTAAGTCCAAGTTATTATTTTTATTATCATTATTATTATTATTATTGCAGTAAATTCCTGAGCATTTAAGGAAGTGCCTATAAACTTAGTTTCTAGATATATCTTCCCAGACAGTTTTTCACACCGGGAAGAGACTTCTGGAGGAGTAATCACAGTAAAGTAAGATAGTTACAGTAGAGGTAAAGGAAAGAGAGGGTCTAAATGAAAATGAGGGGAGAATAAGGTATGAAAACCTCAGAAAACAAAGCACCATGGATGTCACATGAAAACAACAGAAGAGGATATTTGTGAAACTACAAAAGCCATCTAAACCAAACCTGTTAAAGATTTTTGGACTAATCTCATAAAAAAGCAATATAAAAGTATTAAGATTAAATCTTAACAATCATAATAATATTCTTACCAAAGGTGAAAGAATATAAGAATATAATTCCCATTATTCAGGTTACAACTGTAATGTACTAATTCAAGTAAGCTGAAAGACCTTGAAAATATAATGAAGGCCGCAAAGTAACATTATTGTATCAGCATGAGCTGCCATAACAAAATATCATAGACTGGGTAGCTTAAACAATAGAATTTCTTTCTTTCGTTTTTTTTTTTTTTTTTTTTTTTTTTGGAGAAGTAGTCTCACTTTGCGGCCCAGGCTGGAATGCAGTGGCGCTATCTAGGCTCGCTGCAACCTCTACCTCCCGGGTTCAAGCGATTCTCCCGCCACAACCTCCCGAGTGGCTGGGACTACAGACGCCCACCACCACGCCTGGCTACATTTTGTGTGTGTGTTTTAGTAGAGATGGGGTTTCACCGTGTTGCCCAGGTTGGTCGCGAATTCCTGAGCTCAGGGAATCTGCCCACATCAGCCTCCCAGAGTGCTGGAGAATTTTTTTTTTTTTTTTTTTTAAACAGGTTGGCAACCGGATGTCTGAAAACACGGTGCTGGTATAGTCAGACTTTGGTAAGGTCCCATTTCCCAGGTTGTTGATGTCTGCCTTCTCACTGTGTCTTCACATAACAGAGAGAGAGAGAGAGAGAGAGAGAGAGAGAGAGAGAGAGAGAGAGAGCGAGCTCTAGTCTCTTTCCATCCTCTATAGAAAAATTAATCCCATCATGTGGCCCCCACCATCATGATCTCATCTAAACCTAACTAAAACCCAAGAGTGCACCTCTGAATTCCATCACATTGGGAAATAGGGCTTCAGCCTATGTATTTGGAAGGGCCAACAACATTCAGTCTATAACACTGATAAATCTGAATTGGACAAAAAATAAAAAGTGAAGTCACAAAAATCAGAAAAACATTAAAATTAAGAAAACCTAATTTTATAAATAAAGTCTTATGTAGAATAAACACAGGAGTGAATAAACGAAACAAAAAAATCCCCAAAACAAATACAATGCTAAAAGCAGAACTATTTTAATTGAATTTTACTATTTATTTTTATTTTTTAGAGATGGGGTCTGGCTCTGCCACCCAGGCTGGAGTGCAGTGGCACAATCACAGCTCACTCCAGCCTTGAACTCCTGGACTCAAGTGATCCCCTTGCTTCAGCCTCACAAATAGCTGGGACTACAGGAGTACACCACAATTCCCAGATAACTTTTAAAATGATCAGCTACATCCAACCTTCAAACGTCCAGTAAAATTAAAACTGAGAATTCAGTTCGATTTGATGAAGTGGAAGTCTTCTCCATTTTACCTTTTAAATTATATTATAGAAATATGTTGATCAGAAATAAACTTTCTTTATTAAATATTACTGATGTGTTTGTATATTATGCTAAAGTTAGATTAAGCCCAATTTTCAGAAGCATATATTTTATATACTATAATCTAGTAATAAGCATATTTTCAATCACATTTCACATATCCCACCTTACCAACCTTCCTCAAATGTATGTTTTCAAAATGCATTTACCATAAAAGTGAATATGTCATCTGTTTTTATTTGATGATTACTTCAGTTAAGACCATTATTTAGTTAAATTTAATTAAATAAAATTTAAGAAGATCTTTTATATTAATTTTACTGCATCGATACCAAGTCAGACATTGTTTATAAAATAACTCGTGAGAACACTTATTTGATAATTACTATCTTATATTAAGAAATATAAATATGTTTCAAAATGTATACTTACAATTAGATGCAAATGCAGGTGACAATGGCAGAAAGCATAGTACTCTGCATAGAAGCTGTAATTAGAGTAGCAGAATGTGAGTAGATGAAAAAAACTTTCAAATAAGGCACTGATACAACCACAAATTTGAAATTCTGCTAATAAGTCCCTGAACTGTATCAATACTAGAATAAGACAATTTTAGACTTTATAAAAGTATGTACTTAAAACTTGGCATTAAAAAGAAGGTCATATCACTATCTTTGACAATTATTGCTAGCATAAAATATGCTTTGTCTTTAATTTCTCTATAGCTTCTTGATTTCTGATGAAAAATCACCAAGATTTTTCTAGAACATGACTCAGCTCATTAATCATCCTTTTGTTTAATGGCCAAGCACATATTTCTCAAGGTATCTTGAAAAAGGTATCTCTTATTTATTGAATTTGTCCGTGTTGATTACTGAATATTCAAATTTGCTTTAAAACTGATAGATTATCACTGAATATTAAAATGATGTCACTAATAAAGCCTAGAATAAGAGTGATCTCCTGTTCTAGATTTTGAATTTGTGTAAGAAAGGCTAAAATAAGAATTCATTTGGTGGAATCATGCTATACAAAACTTGTCCATCCTACCTGGAGGGTAATTTATTCACTGTGATTTTGGAGGATTCATTTAGTTTCACTTATTCTCAGCTTCTTCATCTATAATTAGACAATATTTTTTTTAATTACCCTGTATGTTTTAATGGAATTAAATAATTATACTTAACACACTCACTACAGAGCCTGGGAAATGAGATGATCAGTAAGTTCTCTAATCTCCTTCTCCATTAATTGTGCTGAAATATTTAATGCCTCTGTGGGATGGAATGTGTTTTCCCCATTTGCATTTTATTTCATGTGAAGAGAGTTCCATTTGTATAACCCTCTTGGCCTTTCTGCCCAGAGGACTTGGTATTCCTTAAGTCATTGGTACGTTTGAGAAGAAAAGATGGAGCATGCTCTGTTCACCTCCTCCTCTCTGTCTGGAATCATTTACCTAAAGGCAGGTTGAGATTTCCTCTGACCCTCTGCTGCAGCCCTTCCAGGTAGAAAGGCTTGTCCCAGGCCAGCATGACTTGGTGTGTGCCCTTCTGTATAAGTCTGGGATTCGGTATTAGGAAACCTGCTACCTGAACATAAACTCCATCTCCTCTAACCTAGACTTTTCCACAATAAAACTATACATGTATTTTATTTTCTATTTACTTTATTACTTTTCCTTATTTATTTTATTTTTATTTATTTATTTATTTTTACTTTTAGACAAAGTTTTACTCTTGTTGCCCAGGCTGGAGTGCAATGGCACAATCTCAGCTCACCACAACCTCCGCCTTCCAGGTTCAAGAAAGTCTCCTGCCTCAGCCTTCTGAGTAGCTGGGATTACAGGAATGCACCACCACGTCCAGCTAATTTTGTATTTTTAGTAGAGATGAGGTTTCTCCGTTTTGGTCAGGCTGGTCTCGAACTCCTGACCGCAGGTGATTCACCCGCCTCGGCCTCCCAAATTGCTGGGATTACAGGCGTGAGCCACCATGCCCAGCCCTTGTTTCTTACTTTGTATAGAACCCAGGTGGAAAAGAGGTTTGCTATTTGCTGGGTTTCCTCAGAGACCTCAGCAATCTCGAGCTATCATTGCCATTGGTCAGTATTTGGACCTTGAAAGGTAACAAATGCTGATACAATAATGTGACTCAGCTCATATGTCATCCTTCAAAATCCCCAAGCCACGAAGTTTGTAAGTCTTGTTTACCATTTATTTCCCTTATCAATGCAACAAAGAAAACATCACAAGGCGGGTGACTAGGGTCTGAGAATTATCAATTCTGAATTTCCTGTCAGTTTGAGGAATTATTTCATCAGCTATTGCTCATCAGCAAAAATAAACATACTTACCTCACCAGACTTTCATTTCTCAGCACTCCTTTCCCAAAATTGGGGTAAATTGATTAAAAAACAGGCAATAATACTGATACAACAGGGTGTTTACATTGGTTGTTATGGGAAAGATAGAACAGATAGAACAGAGAAAAACAAATGTAAGTAATTACCACTGTTTCAGCCAGTAAGATATTTTTGTTTCTTAAATATTTTCACAATTCTACATTTACATGAATGTTATGGCATTTTGTCCTGTCTTACAAGGCCTCTCTACTAATTCAGATTGTGAGAATACTATTTATTTTTAATTCTACTTCTTCCAAAAGTATTTCCTGATGTTTATAATGTAATGCTGCTACTTCCTCATATATATTTTTCCTTTTACAATATATAATATATTTGCATATTCAAATACATTATGTATTTTCACGAAGCAGCAACTGTCATAAAAGCTAACTTGTCCATACTAGAAATCCTATAAATTTCTTGGAATAAGCATTACCTCGTCGTATTATTAAAGAAAATGTTTTTGCAGAATAAATATGGCATTATTTCACTCCTTTTAATAGATATGATATCTTTGTTACTACAAAATAAGTTCAGCAGTTCTAATGATTATGTATAAGATGCCTTTGGAAAATATTTTAATAATTGCTCTTCAGAAATCAATCTTCATATGTCATAAGTAAAATTCCAATTTTCTAAAGTGTGAGAAATTACTAAGCTTATGAAACAGAAAGATGGGGACTGAATAGCAAGGTTATAATTTCTAACATTTTAAATAAATAGTGTAGGTAAAAAATATCAGGTAATTTTGATTGTAAATGTCACTTGAAGTAGATAGTGGCATTTGCTAAAAGATTTTCCTGATACCCGCAGAAGCATTTTAATAATAATAAAAAAGTTCCTTGGATTTCATACCCTATATTAAATTGTTAAATATTGCTGAATAATTTACAAATTTTAACTGTCAGTTGGTATTTCTCCTGTGCATTAGGAGCCAAAAAAGCTGATACCTCTTTTTCTTAATATTCAACTGGAAAAAAGTAGCTGCTTTTAAGATGGCCCATATATGCAAAATATATAGGGTTGACTTAGAAGTGTTTTCATAAATCGGTTTACATGCAATCTAAGTTGAAACTTAGAAATATAATCATTTGTTACCTGTAAATTTATATGATGTTTTTTAGACACTCATCCTTAACTTGAGTTTCATAATTCTGGCAGTTTTTTTACAATGATAAAATTATAATTTTATGTATATCTACAATTTAAAAAGGAGTAGATCTCAATTTCCTTTGAACCTGAAACTGCTCTAAAAAACAAAGTCTATTATTTAAAAAAAAATTGAGAATGTAGTGAGAATATGTAAATAAAAACCTCAACAGACTGATGTTTCTTATTTTTAAATAGCAATTCCATCCTCAATCACATTAAGAATAACTCCTTCATAATAATATTATTTCCTCTATCCTGGGGAATCTCTCTCTCTCTCTCTCTCCCGGTGAAACCCCGTCTCTACTAAAAATACAAAAAACTAGCCGGGCGAGGTGGCGGGCGCCTGTAGTCCCAGCTACTCCGGAGGCTGAGGCAGGAGAATGGCATAAAACCCGGGAGGCGGAGCTTGCAGTGAGCTGAGATCCGGCCACTGCACTCCAGCCTGGGCGAAAGAGCAAGACTCCGTCTCAAAAAAAATAAAATAAAAAATAAAATAAAATAAAATAGAGATAAATTAGAAAATAATAGATTATTCAAATAATAGAAAATAAGAGTCAATTTTATTGAAGGACATAACTTTGCATGTCCCAACACAGAAATTATTTGTTTTACCAATCTAAGAAATGTGCAATTTGTTTCTTTTTAAAAAAATTAAACTTTGGGCCGGGCGCGGTGGCTCAAGCCTGTAATCCCAGCACTTTGGGAGGCCGAGACGGGCGGATCACGAAGTCAGGAGATCGAGACCATCCTGGCTAACACAGTGAAACCCCGTCTCTACTTAAAAAAAAATGGAAAAAACTAGCCGGGCGAGGTGGCGGGCGCCTGTAGTCCCAGCTACCCAGCTACTCGGGAGGCTGAGGCAGGAGAATGGCGTGAACCCGGGAGGCGGAGCTTGCAGTGAGCTGAGATCGGGCCACTGCACTCCAGCCTGGGCGACAGAGCGACACTCCGTCTCACCAAAAAAAAAAAAAAAAAAAAAAAAAATTAAACTTTGATGGTTAAAATCTTCACTGCTATTTAGGCATTGTAATAAATCTAAAATGACAATAAAAATTCCAATTATTGGCTGTTATAACTGATTTTTGGAGTGGCATATTTCACACTGAAAATGTGGATCACTAGTCTTACTGTTAATCTGTGACATGTAGCAGGTACATAAATGAGTTCTAGTAGACTTTGAAGGCACATAAGGGCCAACTAAGCACACAATTTAGTAGCATATTTACACAAACTAAATAATTTTACGAATCCTAGGAAGAATGTAAGCAGGGAATGATTAATAATAACATATTAAGAATCTGATTTTATTAACCACCCTGATAAAAATCGTTTCATCCCTTTTTCACCAAATGAGTGGAGAATTTTGACTTTTTTAATAGGAATATTCCTTTCTATTTTTCTTTAAAGGTTTTGATAATGTAATAGCCAGACACTCTAGAAAATAAAACAGGACGAAAATGGTGCAAGTTTTTGGTATATGAGCTCTATATATGTGTTTTGAATGGAGCTCTTTGAGTTTTTCTATCAACTGGCTGGTAGCTACTATCCCCCTGCTGACAGAGGGCCAGACAAAAGAGCACTAGCAGGGGATCCACATGGTGGGTCCCTTCAGGGGCCTGCTGTCAGGGGTCAGATTGCGGGCACAGCTTCAATGGCACACCACAGTGTGAAAGTTGAAGAGCTGTTAGTACTTCCAGACCCTGGGCGGTACGCAGCATGCTACACACAGAGGTCAGAGTGCTGATGGAGACAGAAGAGAGCATGGCAACTAGCGGTATAGATAAGGGACTAGGGCTTGGGTCACTTTAAGTGAATCCCTAAGAGAAGTACAATTAGCACTAAATTTAGAAGACTGTTTATTAAAATCTCTGCCCCGTATCATGATAATTTTGAAGAGAGTAGAAGAGTCAACATGCCTGAATGGTCCCTCTGAAGGAACCAAATGCCTGAATGGTCCTACTAAAGGAAGCAGCAGAAAAGCTGGGAGCCTGGTGTGCTAAGTGGGAGAGATGTCTCTAAGTTCTTATCTCTAGCCACCAACTTGAGCCATGTGGGGTGGTGTGGAACTGGAAACTGCCTCAAAGATGACTGATCCCTGACTCTGGCACAAGAAAGCAAACTTCCATTCAAAAATAATGTGGATGTTCTCACTTATAACTGGAAGCTAAACACTGGGTACTCATGGACATGCAGATAGCAAAAATAGACACTGAGGACTGCTAGACAGCAGAAGTAGAGAGGGGACAAGGATTGAAAAACGAAGCATTGGGTGCCACGCTCACTACCTGCATAAGAGGAGCAGCCCTACCCCAAAGCTCAGCATCACATACTATACCCTGCATGTGTACCCCTAGCAAACCTGCATGTGTACCCCTAGAATCTAAAAGTGGAAATTTTTTTAATAAATGATGCCAAGGCAAGATAAAACTACAAGCATTTACTAAAACATGTATTTCTTATTTATTTTAAGGAAACCACTTCAGAAATTAACTGAAAACATGCCCTATATACTATTCTGTGCACATGGTGAAAACTTTTCTAATATCATTGCTTGCATTCCAACACTTACGTTTTGCACTGGTCATTATCACCTCTTCTCCAAATACATTGATCTCAGCAAAATTTTAAAGAGTTGATTAAAGCTTTGGGAAATTAATTTCTAGATTAATGTTGCTTATTGAAAACAATCCTAATTTTCTTATTTTTATCAATATAAGTACCCTTGTTGAAAATCGTATTTGAAATTTTAGTAATCATTCACCTCTCTAGTTGCTCAAAACTTGAATACCCAAGAAAGTAAAATTAGTACTAAATTTAGAAGATTGTTTATTAAAGGCTCTACCTTTGTATGGTGATAATTTTGAAGCAATCAAAAGAGTCAACATATAGCTGAGCCCAAAATATTTTACCAGAATACTAAAAAATAGATATATTCTTAGGTTTGCTTTCTCTATTTATTTCCTTTGTTCTTCACCCATTCTTATATGTAAATATGTGTGTGTGATATTAGTTACTCTTTTTTTTTTTTTTTGAGACGGGTTTTCGCTCTGTCGCCCAGGCTGGAGTGCAGTGGCCGGATCTCAGCTCACTACAAGCCCCGCCTCCTGGATTGCCGCCATTCCCTGCCTCAGCCTCCTGAGTAGGTGGGACTACAGGCGCCCACCACCTCACCCGGCTAGTTTTTTGTATTTTTTAGTAGAGACGGGGTTTCACCGTGTTAGCCAGGATGGTCTTGATCTCCTGACCTCGTGATCCGCCCGTCTTGGCCTCCCAAAGTGCTGGGATTACAGGTTTGAGCCACCGCGCCCGGCTAGTTACTCTTTATGAAACATTTTCTATGTGCCAGGAAGGATTGTAAGCACTTCATATGTATTAACTTATTCTATCAACATTGTAGGAAGCATTTCTATTAACTTATTCTATCAACATTGTAGGAAGCATTTCCCTCTATTTTACAGAAGAATGAACACAGGCTTGGAAACATTGATTGACTTGCCCAATATTACATAATATTACCTGTCCATTCACCATCACCTACAAGTGTTTACTTCATTTTAGTCAGCTGCTATTTTTTTAGCAGTCATAATTGAAAGCATTTATCTGAGTGCTTATGGGGGTGTATAAGATTATTTAAGAAAAATATATAGATTTACTGCCTCACTGGATCAGAAATTGGGTCTTGAGAAAGAATAAAATAAATAAACAAAATTATTTGATTCGAAGTCCAGAGATACTTTGGTAATAAGAATGGTCCAATTTTCAGAAAGGTCAACTCTCTAACAGAGGAAAGTGAGGTTTACAAGAAAATGGTAAAATAATACACAGTGTAACTGATTCAATCGGAACTTCTGGTAGAGAAATGTGAGACCAGTCCCATCACTCTTCCCTAGGGAATCTTACACTACTAATATACCATTGGTATACTGGAGATCAATAAGCATTTATTGAACGAATGAATAACAAAGAAATCAATCAATAAGCCTGGCATTGGTATAAACTGAACTACTTTGTTACTTTAAATTAGAAGAATACAATTAAAATGAGTATTCTATTGGCTTGATCTTTTTTGCTGATATGATTTGCATTTTTGTATAACTGATTTAATAATACTGAGTCATTTTTTTCAAAAACAATTCAGCATTCACACATCAAACCAAAAACAATGTTACATATTGGGAGTGAACAGTTAAATAAACTCCGATTTGGTCTTTGAATATTTTCAAATCTACAGGTGGAGAGTAATGTGTAAATGAAAAATTAACAATGGTGTGAGTGGTGTCATAACATAGCAAGCAGAGAGTAAAATGGGAACAAGTGTATTTAATGAACATCAGAGGATTTTGATGAAACATACTGGGAAATATGGCTGAGTTGAATCATTTAGGATTAGTGAGAGGAAGTAAGGGAAGATGAAGGGACAAGACCGATAGCAAACCCTATGAGATGTTCTACAAACATTTCAGGAAAATTTAATTGAGTGGAGCTTGAATGCTTGAGAAATAGAATAAGTTACAACAAAAGATAAGAAAGGAAGTGAAGACAGATGGTAGAATATCTTAAGTGCTAGCTTATCTAATGAATTTGAACGTTATTCTGAACATCCTATGGACAGCGATTGTTTCAAAATGGAATGTTATTATATGACTGATGAGAATGATAAATAGCTACATATTTGAAGTAATTATGTCAAACAGCAGTGGAGATGCTAAAATAGTATTCATTAACTATCAATAGAATTATGAATAATCTCACAAGAATTCTGGTCACTTTTGTAACCTTACCATTCTGTTGAAATCTTATTAATCAGATCTGTGAATTCCTGTACAATACTATAAGCAGAGAGCACACAGGAAATTGAGAAGCATCCAGGTATTACTATAGAACTCAAATTTGGATGAAAATTTTTTTTCTTAATGTAAGTCACTAATTTGTCACAAAGATAAAAAAGGAGGAAGCTTATTTAGTAAAAAAATCTCTGTTAATTTGAGGAGTTCGATTCTCACTTTATATTCATTTTCCAGTTTCTTGCTTCAAAGAATATCTATTTCCTCATAAGCCTGTTTAAAGCATTAACATGCTTAAAACCTGCTCGTAATAGAATATGTAGATGGCCTCTGAAGCAATCTACCACATTCAAACCCAATGCTCATATTAATTTTGTCAAGACTCTTGAACACTTTATGGTGCTAATTATGTCTATTAATGTGTCATTTACTTTGAAATAATATGTATGTTTTCTTCTAAAATAGAAATCCTTAATTTTGCTTGGAAGAGTTCTATTTCAGTAAGCCTTTCTGATCTAATGACTCCGATTTTTCTTGGAAATAATAGGATAACTTGTACAATGAATAGTAATACATATGTTTAATGCAGATAACTGACTGCTTATCAAATTGGTTCTAATTAGACATTTTGCATTATAGGATTAATATGAGCACTGTTGGGATAGGACATAAAAGTGCATACATTTTCCAAGTGCAGGCCGGGCCCGGTGGTTCACACCTGTAATCCCAGCACTTTGGGAAGCCGCCGGTGGGCGGATCACAAGGTCAGAATTTCAATACCAGCCTGACCAACATGGTGAAACCCTGTCTCTAATAAAAATACAAAAATTGTCCAGGTGTGGTGGCAAATGCCAGTAATCCTCGCTACTCAGGAGGCTGAGGCAGAAGAATTGCTTGAACTTGGAATGCGGAGGTTACAATGAGCTGAGATCATGCCACCGAACTCCAGCCTGGACAACAGAGTGAGATTCCATCTCACACACACACATAAAAAAAGAATCCCAAGTGAGAATAAATTTATAAAGGTGACATTATCCATTTCACACTGGCTTTGTACCATTTGCCAAATGCTAATGACTGCAGGTGCACAACTGGGCCTTGAAAGTATTTGCTTGGCAAACAGATGTGGTGAGTTTGGGGTGGAAAATAACAGATATGGTGGGATTGGAGAGGAACATATTTTTAAATTGCATTCTATTTCCAAATAGTTGCCATTCTAAATAAATATATGAAAACTTGGGAAATTTCCCAAGTAATAGGTTCCAGTGCAAAGCTAAATTTATAGGTTAAAAATGGTGTCTTTCCCAGCTTGCTATTGTATACTAGCATAAGGAAAACCTGGTGGATTCATCTGTGTGATTCCATCATTCTTATTTTCACTCATCTATTTTTCCTTATATTTTTTGGAGGTTAAACATCAAGATTCCTGATTAATGTTTAGTAGCATGAATACAAGGCTAAATCCCAAAATTTATGCTTTCTCTTTTAACAATTCAATTATATGTATAATTTTACTTACATCTTGTCATATTAAGATATATTTCTACAATAGCTGAAGAATTATTAACTGAACATTTATTTGTACTTAGAAAAGGGTAGATGCTTAACTCTCCATTTTATTAAACTCTATTTGCCAACATCTCCTTGCATATGACCACATATTCTTCTATACTGCGACTTTTCAAAAAATATCCTTGCAACTATTTTTCGAAACAGTGTGATGTTTAAAAGATAAATGATGAATCCTTTAATTGCCTATGTATAGTATATATCATTTTGGCAAGGGCAAGTGGCAAAGCAGTCCTGGTCCAAGGCCTGGAGTAGCATGGACTTTGGAAATCTCAGAGTCTGTATCAGCAGCAGGTGGACAGGTTCCCTATTGCTCATCATCCTCTGAGACAATACACAGCTATCAGCAGGACCAGACATGACACTTGGGGAATTTTTAAAGAAACCCCAACTTCTGGCTGCGGAGCTCTGAAACTGCATAATCAGGGATGAACCAGCCCTACCTCATGTCATCAGAGGACAGTGCACGTATGATAACATAACATGAAGAACTTTGGCTCTAGCCTTATTCTGCCAGACCAGTGTCAATCATTTCAGTGGCATAATCCAGGAGCTGGGGTCTAAAGTTTGTGTTTGCAGCTGAATGGTATGACATTATTTGCCACATCTCTGCTTGTGGTTGGGAAAAGTTCTGTCCCTTACCCTTTTTCTTGTAATGGAGACTGGGCTAGGGAAGGGAGTAGTCCAAACCCTGTAGTAAAACAGGGATCAATGTCCAATGCTGTGCTAAAAGCTTGTTTCCATGCACCTATGCAGGAGGCCAGTTTCATTCCTGGGAGCCCAATTAGCAACAGTTTTGTCTTGAAGAAATATTTTCTTACTACACAGTAAGATGCCACATTTGTAAATTATAAAATACCACATATGATATATGTAGCATGTATGGAGTAAAATTATTTTATCTCAATTGGCAATCCTCCTATAGCCACTTGTCAGATAGTCTATTCATAAAAATAATCTATTTGTTTTACAATATATTTTCTGTCAAACACCAAGTTTCCATATATATGTAAAGGTGTGTATCTTCTTCCATTGATCCATTTGCCTAACGCTGTGTCAATGCCACAAGCCATCATTGTAGATCATTTAATTACTCCTATTACATGGACAAAATTAAACAATATATTCTTCAAAAGCTTTTAAAATGATTTGAATTATGCATACATGTACTACAATAGCAAAACATTATGATAAAAATTCAAATTTACTAAGGAAAACATGATGACAATGACAATAGCAAACAATACAGAGCACTAATATTTGATCTCAAATATATTATACACTATTTTCTAAAAAAATAGTGTATTTTCTTTCCCCAACTACATTTTAGTTTGTAATTTATTGCCCACAATAATCTCATGAGTCATTAATGTTCTGTGTTAAGAAAGCGCCAAAAGACGCTTTGGGGAAAATGCATTTATATGTGAATTACATTAAGCAAAACAATTTGGAAAGTTCAGAGCTACAAAGAGGTTAAAATAGGAAATATTTATTTTTTAGGAAAAAGTCACTTTATTCTATTTGATAAAACTTGTGGTTCTAGAAATGGCTAAAACTTAGTAAAAGAATGTACAATGTGAGGAAATGCTTGAGTGAGAGAGATTGATGGAAAATTAAGCATGTGACTACCATATAGGTAAATAGTTTAACTATATTCTTAATAATCAAAGGTTGAATATTATGGTACATATCATACAATTTTGAAATTATTATTCATGATTTAGTTACTCAGAATTCTTAAACCAAGTCATTTAAACATAAGATGGGTAATTTGGGCATAGTAGGATATTAGGTAAAAATGTATAGGTTTATATCTTCTCCTTTAATGTAGCTCTTTCTTGGGCAGCATCAGAACCCAGCGTTAACTGGTATGGTAAAGAGTATTTAATGAGCACTCAATTCAATAGTTCTCATTAACTTTTTATCTTAATAACCTAGATAACAGCAACAGCTATTGTCTAAGCCTTCTCTTAAAACACCTCTAATTTATTTCTAAATGGTTTCAGTAGATACATTTCTAATCTAAAGATGGAATATGTCACTTCCATAATGAAAATCCTTTATTTTTTTTCTCATTGCCAAAATGTTAATACAAAAACACTTTGATACAACTTACCATACCACAACCTCTACTTATCTGCCTAAAATAATCCCCACGCACCCCCAACAGACACACACACACACACACACACACACATACTCACAGTCAGTCCTCAATAAGCATTGTATTATCAAACAATATGGAACCATGTGTGTTCCATCCTGCACTGGGAATACTGTGGCAAAACAGACAAAAATTTCTGTGCTTACTCTTTTACACTTTAGTGGAGGAGGATAACAAAAATCAAGATGAGTAAGTAAAATATATTGTATAATATTTATAAGGTATATGGTATAATGTTAGGCCATACTTGCATTATGATAAAGAAATACCTGGAACTGGGTAATTTACAAAGAAAAGAGGTTTAATTGGCTCATAGTTCTGCAGGCTTTACAAGAAGCATGGTGCTGACATCTGCTTGGCTTCTAGGGAGGCCTCAGGAAGCTTACAATCACGGCAGAAAGTGAAGAGGGGGAAGCTCATCACGTAGAAAAAGTAGGAGCTTTGTGTGGGGACAAATACCCAAACTATGTCATATGATATTATATAAGAAAGAGAAAAATAAAGAGGGACAATATAAAATGTATTGTTGTGGGTCATAATATTTTATACATTAGTCAGAGAAGACCTCACAGATGAACAATTTAAATAAAAATATGAAGGAGGTCAGGCATTAATTTTTATAACTCGAAGAAGAATCTTCTAGGCAGAGAGAATATCAAGTGTGAAAGAGAATGATATAAGATGACTGTGCTGGGAAACCTCTTCCAATACTGTCATGACCAAGACATTATCTAACCTTTATTTCCGTTTTAAAATTCACCTTAGGTAATTCTTCCAACTGGAAGACTTACTGACTATTTACTAAAGTTTGGTACAGGTGATATTTCTTCGCATTGTAACAGTAGATTCTATACCATAACACTTAAAGCACACTATAGTTTACATATTTCATTTTACATGTTTGTTGACTTATCCATCCTCTACACAGGAAACATTGACTATTTATGTGAATCTCTAGTTTTAAAGGCAGTAAAGGGTAGTCTTTAATAACATAAGACCTTGAGCTACAATTCTTGGTCTCTCATTATAGGTTTTCTATGTGCTAGCTGTAGTTTAAGGAGTTACTTAAGTACTTCATTGTTTCAGATTCCTCATCTCTAAATTTAAAATAATTCAATAATAGAATCTTATACTTACTATGGGCCAGGCATTGTTTTAGACACCTCATATTTATTAATCCATGCATTTTTCACATCCTTTATATTTGTAAAACTTTTGAAGTAATACTTAAGGTATGGTACCGATTAAGTTAGTTAAAGTATATAAAATGGTTTAAAACAGTTTCTGGCATAGTGTTTATCTACTTACATATGCATTTACATTAGGTTGGTGTCAAAGTAATGGTGCTTTTGCCATTACATTCAATGGCAAAAACTGCCATTACTTTGGCACCAACCTAATGGAAAAGTGCACATAAAATAAATTGTTGTGTATTTCCTAAAATTTATATACAATCAGAAGTCTACTCTTAAAATTTTTTAAATCAACATCAGTTATACCCATGTTCTACCATGAATATTCATCCTCTGTGAAATGAAGACTGTGGTTCGTGCTATATTTCTGAATGCAGTGTTTCTCTCCTGTCCTAGGATTTTCTCCACCTCTTGGACATTCATTCTGGCACTTCTTGATATTATCATAAATTGTCAAGATAAGATTTTTAAGGAAATAAAGATTCATATTTCTTCCTCAAGTGATCCTTATGTTGGACATTAATTTTGTTAAAATATTATAATTGTCCAACCATTCTCTCAAGAAAAATAATTACATATTTCACACACCCAGGTAATGAAAACCATTTTTCTCTTCACTAATAGTAATTTTAAGTTTCCATCAACTTAAGACTCATTTCATTCAAGAGTTATAAACAAATGACATTTTTATTTAGATAAATGTAGTAATTATTTCTATATCACCTGATTTCAGCTGGCTTCTTGGAAAGCATTAGTAAGAATATAAAATCATAGAACAAACTATTTAATGAAATGATGAGATAATTCTTAATAAAATTTTAGATCAGCCATAAAATTTGATCAAAAATCTTGGTCCTTATTACGCAAGAAAGTAGCATAAGCTAAATTACATAGGTAGAGTTTTCCACGAAGATTAGAAAAGCTACAAGTATTCACATATGAAGCTAGGCTACCAGAAGAGCAACAAAAAGTGTCATCCATAGAGTAATACAGAACCAAGAATTTTTTAAATGTTATGAAGAGATAAAAGTTTCTTCTGGCCATGTGCAGTGACTCACGTCTGTAATCCCAGCACTTTGGGAAGCCGAGGCGGACAGATCATGAGGTCAAGACATTGAGACCATCCTGGCCAACATGGTGAAACTCCGTCTCTACTTAAAATACAAAAAATTAGCTGGGCGTGGTGGTGCACACCTGTAGTCCCAACTACTCAGGAGGCTGAGGCTGGAGAATCGCTTGAACCTGGGAGATAGAGGTTGCAGTGAGCCGAGATCGCACCACTGCATTCCAGCCTAGTGACAGAGCGAGACTACGTCTCATAAAGAAAAAAAAAAAAAAAAAAAAAGAAAAAGAAAGAAAGAAAGGTAGGTGGAAAAGAAAGGATGATGAAAGTTGGAGTGAAAATGAAAGAAGGGATTTGATAAACAATACAAGTAGATAATCAAGTGTTTGAAGAAATTAATTGACACTGATGCTATTTTATTTTTTCCAGTGGGGTAAATTTTATTCAAATGTGCTAATCAGCATGTTGTTATCTAAAACAGCTATAACATACACACACGTGTGTGTGTACATATATATATATATACACAAAAATAATATACAATAGTTGTTACACAATTTACTTTTTTTTTTTTTGCTTGAAAGGGAACTAATCCATCAACAATTTCAAGGACATCTGAGTTTATAAGAAATACAACAATGAAAATACAATGTTTACTACATGTGAAAACATAAATATTTTTGTCAACCTGTGCATTACAAGTCGGCTTGTGCAAAGCCATATGAGGCCGATTCCACACATGTAACTAAACATCTACTTAGATAGGTATAACTAACACAAGTTTTACAAAAATGTAGGTTGATTATACTCGAAAATATTTTAAGAGAATGTTTATCATGATATAAATTGAAATAAAAGGCCAGAAGAATTGTAATTTATGCTGGAAGGAGTAATAAATAGAAAATATTTTATCAACAACAAAAACATTTAAATATACTAGTATATAGAAATGCAAAAAACGCTAACCCTTAACTTTGCAACACAAATTAGTTTTACTAATGAAAGACAGGCTTAGGTTATTTATGTAATATAAAAGGAAAGGTCAATATAACCTTCAGAAACAAAATTAGAAAAGTACTTTTGAATTTGACTGAAACACTACAGCAATTGCAAACAGAATGATGATAAATTGTGTCTCTTAAATCTAAGTGCTGCAATTATGAGATTCTCAGAACAGCCTTAGAAATGATAGATTTAATGTTCTGCTACATAGAAGACAATATAAAAGCACAAACTGGCAAAGCTTTTCCATTTTGAATTTCCTTTTCCCTTTTCAGAAACAATTGACAATCAGCAAGGCGATCCCTGAGGACAGTTTGGAAACATCATAATATCTGAAGTACGTTTTGAATCTCAAAGAAGAAATGATGGAAAAGAAAATGTGCATGGATTATATAATACAATGACAAGTTTTGCTCCCACATTGGAACATCCATCAAAAATTACAGTTTCATAATACATCCATTGGGGTTTGACCGTGGAGTACTGTCTTTCAAAAAAGGGAAAAGTAGACAAGGTGAAAAAAAGATGCACTTCCTAGGAGAATTTAGCTTCTATGAACTCTGGAAATAAGACAACAAAATTGTGACTCAAAGAAGTAACGTCAGAAATATTTTTACTAATAATCTCAAGAAATTAATGTTATATAATGTTTATGCATAGAAGATTTTATTTAAACACAATTAAAAAGAGTCTGGATAACTGCAAATGACACATATCATGCATGTGAAATTTTGCTTCCAAATGTATAATGGTCAGAATTCTAAATTTATATATATACAAGTACATGTAGGTCATAAGGTTATGTAACATATATTATGTAATAATATATAAATATAATATTAATATAATATAATATAATATATAAAGATATTAAAATAATATATCATATAATATAAATATTATATTATTATATAATATAATATAATATGATATGATATATTATATAACAATATCTGTAAGTTAATGTAACATTCCTCAGGCTTCAAAACATTCCATTTGGATAAAAGGAAGGCCACGTTCATCAAGGTAGAAATTACAAAAGAGAATTTGATGTAATAGTTACAAAATGTGTAGTACTGTGGGCATAGAACAAGAATTTGAGTTTCTGTTCAAAAGTTACTTTCAAAGAGGAATGAAAATTGTCTAGTCAAACATTTCATTAAAAAGTGTATTTTTCTCCAACACATGAAACGAGATACCACCTTAATGCGAGGAGATTTGATTCTTTTGTGGCTTCAAAGAAGATTAAAAGGGTTGTCCTACTACAATCAAGTTCTATTAAGTTTGTTAATATGCATGCCATCTTGAAAAGTTTTAAGAAAAGTAAACTTTGTCTCATTGCTGGGAAAATTTAGTCTATTTTCAAAAATAATTTGTCTATTCAGATTTACATTAATACCAAGGATCTGAAGTGCTCAGATATTTTGATATATAAAAATTCCTTTCAGCAATAAAATATTGGAGACTCTCAAATTCCTAAATCAGTGCTTGTTTTGAGTACAAAGATTTCTTCTGTTGAAAGAGATTTGCATTTCTTTCGAATATTTATTTTTTTAATGTTCTAGCTCTAAATTAAAGAGATGAATGAAAAACTCAGCATAACAATTCAAGAACCAGAAAATTCCTCATAGGACATCCAAAAGTAATTAAAATTAATATAAATCTTAAAAATAATTGACTCCCTCTTTAAATTATGGTATAGAAAATATGTAATATCATTAGTAAAAGGCAGTTTCACTCATCACTCCTTTATGCCCCTCCAGATTTTGTCCCACCATTTTGCCGTCAAGGGTATATGAGTCATCAGAGTATCAAGGTATATCAGTTAATCAGAGGTATTTCCATGAGCAGAAATCTCCTTGAAGATTGTGCTACTAACTTCTTTTAGTAGTAATTTGTACATTGTAACTAAAAGGCTAGAATTCAGTTCAATTCAATGAATCTTTAAGTGCCTCATATCAGGAACAATTGCTAAGGCAAATATTTAACAATTCACAGCATAATGAGAGTGGAAACATATATTTTTGTTTACTATATGTTTACAAAGCATTCTATAAAAATCTATAAGTAATAATGATAAACTCCTAGATATATACACTATTCTAGCCAATAATTGTCAATGAGGTACAATAGAACTTACCTCTATCTTTTTACTCTTATTGACAATATATAGGTTTACAATAGTCAAAAGTGTAATAACTATTTCTGAAGTTGTGGTTTTCCAAGGTGATTACATCTTGCTAATTATGTACATTTTACATGACTATGCATATGTACATTTTACATGACTATGCATGGCTCCCTTCCCACTTGCTGTATATTCTCTTTTTGTTCTTTGTCATTTTTTAATTTTTTTTTTGAGATGAAGTCTCACTCTGTTGCCCAGGCTGGAATGCAGTGACATAATCTTGACTCACTGCAACCTCCATCTCCAGGGTTCGAGCAATTCCTCTACCTCATTCTCCCGAGTACCTGGGATTACAGGTGCCCGCTACCATGTCCAGCTGATTTTTGCATTTTTAGTAGAGACGGGGTTTCAACACATTGGCTAAGCTAGTGTCAAACTCCTGACCTTAGGTGATCTGCCTGCCTCAGCCTCCCAAAGTGCTGGAATTACAGGAGTGAGCCACCACACCTGGCCCTTTGTCATGTTTTAACATTTTAATAGATTTGGCTTTTAGAGTTTTATTCTTTGATTTGGTCTTTCTTCCTTGATATCTCTTCTACAGTTTCTCAAGAGTTTTGTTGCTTTCTAAATTATTGTTTTTATGAATTTTAGGCATTTATACATTTTCCATAACTTTTAACATGTTATTTTAATTAACATTTAGAATTTTCAAAGAAGCTCCAGATGCATCATTAAAAATAATCACTCTCCTCTTGTCAACTCTCATTGTCACCACTGAAAAATTGATAGGTTAGTTTTCACAATATTTCCTGCACACCTGTCTGGTTTGGTTAGTTGAAGCACTTACAACTGTATGTGGTACAGAACATACTTAGAAACGTGCAAAACATTTTATAGATGTCAAAAGAAAGTGTGGGAGGTTGCAATGTGGGTTTACAAAAATTTCAAATTTTGGAGAAACTGGAGTATAATAAAATTAGAGCAAATAAACCAGTGTTATCTGAATATATATATATACATATATATATAGTGTTTATATATATATAGTGTTTAATTATAGCAAATAATAAATAACATTTTCTATATTCCAGGTACCATTTAAGTGTTTTACCTATATTAACACATTTAATTCTTAAAACAAGTATAAAGGGAAAATGTGATTATTATCCCTATCTTAGAGATAAGGAAAATGAGGCCCAGCACTATACAATTATTTGTCTAACTTTTCATAAGTAAGCATCAGTGTTGTGCCTTGGTTCCATACAGTGAGGCTACAGATCCTGAGCTCTCCAAAAACAAAGTTACACTGCCTTTCAGAAGATGCATACAGGAAAACTGGAGGCTTTTGAATTCTATGTTAAATGGTAAGAAACTGTAACAACGTGAGTAAACATTTCTAAACAGAAATATCACTGCATTATATATTTGTGCAAAAATAACACTTTTGTGCTTTCACCAAGATTTTGGTGAAAATATTTAACAGTGGGTTTAGAGAATTCAAAATAGTAATTAAACTGCTGAAGACAGAAGGATCAGCATAAGTCAATTGCTTTAGTCTAAGAAAATAGAATGCTGGCGTAGCCTGGAAGGATATCAAAGAGAATAACTTTAAAGTAGTATGTGTGTCTGTGTGTGTGTATGTGTGTATGTGTGTGTGTCCATGTGTGCCCGTGTATGCGCGGATGCATGGGTGTACACTTTTGAAACAATATTTTCTCCAAAAGATACAGAGATAAATCTGGTGTTATTTAGTTTTCTGTTTTTTTTCTGTTTTCCCGAAAGAGGTCATATGTAAAGCACATTTAGATAGTTAGTTAGAAATTATAATAAGGTAGATATAAGTATATATACACGCAATTTTAAATAAAAGAGGAGACTTTTTTCTCTCTCAATAACATGTTATATATGCCAGAGGGGATGAGAAGTGAAGGTCACAAGATATATTTATTTAAGGTGGTTTCTTAAACGAGGAAATACTTCGGACAAAGTTCCAGAGTACAACAGCTCTAAAAACTGCCTTTAAAGAGGTAAAGTGTTTCTGAAGTAGTTTGTCCTTTTGGATTTGAACAGGCTGATTTCTACAATGAACTGTTATGTCAGCACTTCATCTACCCCAAAGGAAAAGCATGATAAATCTGCATTGTGCTTTGAGGAAGGCACATTACCAAGCCCTAGTATTAGCTTTCAAACCAGCTATTTCTAGTAACAGGTCAGATTTACCCACTAGCTATTCTGGTATTTATGCAAAGAATCACACTTTGTGCTGAATGAGCTGCATTTTTTTAATGCACCCATAACTTTAGTACTTACTAAAACATATATTTTTAACATTTAACAAATTAAATTAATATGTATTTACTTTGCAATTCTTTTCTGATTAGGATATACAATTAATTCCAAACAGCATCGGAATGTAAAGTGTTTTGATGATATGAAACCTGTGCTTTTCATCAAGAACAATTATCAGGTAATACTTTTGTGTTTATTTTACACTGTGTTATTATTATTGCAATTATTTGTTAATTTAAACTCTTCTTTGCATATACTGCTCTGTTTCCTTCCATGCTTATTTTAATCTCAAGAACAAATCAAGTCACAGAATTTCTCCCCTAGGATTTCATTTTTAATGCTTTGAAATAGAAACCAGATTGTCAGCTGAACCTTCCCAAGGTCTTAAGGAGAACAGAATCAAGGGCACCAAAATCTTTAATTTAGAACATGATTCGATTAATTTTCTGCCATAACTTGATTCTTCCATTGAAGAGTATTATTTCTATTCAAACCTTATGAGTTTTGACTATTAATACAAAATAGTGCTCAAAACAATTAATAGGAAGAGTAAGCAATCCTTGGCTGCTTGGAAATAATGGGGAAGCTCAAGAAAAATGAGTGCTTTTGCAAATTATGTATTCTTTCCTTCTTTATGCTTTTGATTTCTCTCCTGTAAGATGGGCTAAGATGGGGTGTTACATTGCTAGTCCACAAATAGCTCAGTTATTTAGGGGAAGATGGAGGAATGGAAGGAATAAACTATAATATAACATTTGCCTATTTGCCTTACTCTAGAAAAAATGAAAAAAATCAGAAGATGCTAATACTGAAACAAGTATTAACATTACCAGCTTTATCGTTCTACCCTTCATCACTACTCCTCACTTACACTGTACTGTAAATAACTTTCTACATGCTATAATATTGAGATTATGGACTATTATAATCAAAAATAGTCATCAAACAGGTTGACTATCTTCAGGTTTAGGGCCTTGTGGCCGACTTTGGATAAACAAAGTGCTCTGAAGTATGAACCCTTTCTCAATAAAAGATAGTGTTTCAGGAGAAACACACCTAAAACTATCCAAAGTATCACAGGTTAAGAATCAAATGGGTAATATGCACCTTGAAGTCAAACTATTTTTGTTTGCAAAGTACACGATCTCATATTTTATAAAACCTTAAGTTTCCCCAAACTACCTCTTGGAAATGACAAACAAATTCAGGATATTTCTCAGGATACAAAATCAACATTCTAAAAATGTTAGTGTTTCCACACACCAACAACAAAATAGCTGAAAAAGAAATCAAGAAATCAATCCCATTTACCATAGTTATGTAAAAGAAATGCAATACTTAGAAATAAATTTAACCAAAGAAGTGACAGAGCTTTGCAAAGAAAACTAGAAAACACCGATAAAAAAATTGAAGACACAAAAAATTAAAAATTATCCCAAGCTCATTAATTAGAAAAAAAATAATATTGTTTAAATATCTATATTACTTAAAGCAATCTATAGATTAAGTGAAATCCCTATCAAAATACCAATGACATTTTTCACAGAAATAGAAAAAACCTTAAAATTCTTATGGAACAACAAAAAAAAATTCCAAATAGCTAAGGCAATGCTACACAAAATGAACAAAGATGGAAGCATCATGCTACCTGATTCCAAATTGTATAGAAAGATACATTAACCAAAACAGCTTGATACTGGCATAAAAATAGACACACAGACCAATACACGGACCAATAGAATTCAATGGAAAATCCAAAAATAAATCCGTGCACTTAAAAGTCAACTTATTTTTGACAAAGGTGTAAAGAATCTGCATTGAGGAAAGAATAACCACTTCAATAAATGGTGCTGGGAAAACTGAATAACCATATGCAGAAGAATGAAACTACAACCCTATTTCTCACCATTTATAAAATTAAACAAAATAGATTAAGGACTTACACGTAAGACCTGAAACTATAAAACTACTAGAAGGAAACATAGAGTAAGTGCTTCAAGACATTGGTCTGGCTGAAGATTCTACTGATGAAACCTCAAAAGCACAGGCAACTAATGGAAAAATAGACAAATGATATTACCTCAAACATAAACGCTTCTGCACAGAAAAGAAAGCAATCAACTAAGTGAAGAGACAACTGTAGAATGGGAGAAAATATTTGCAAACTATCCATCTGAGAAGGGATTAATATCCAGAATATAAAAATAAATCAAACAATTAAACACCAACCCCCTCCCCGCAAGTAAACACATTGAAAAAAAAAAAATGAGCAAAAGACATGAATAGACATTTCTCCATAGAAGACATATGATATATGACATAGAAGACATAGAAGGTCAACAAATGTATGAAAAATGTTCAACATCACTAATCACGGAAATACAACTCCAAACCACAATGAGGTATCATCTCAACCACCTACCTGGCTATTATCAAAAGGACAAAAGTAACAGATGCTGGCAAGGATAAAAAGATAAAGGGAATTTAATATACTGTTGTTGGGAATGTAAAGTAGCATACACATTATGGACAACAGTATGCAGGTTCCTCAAAAAACTAAAACTAAAAATACCATGTGATCCAACAATCCACTACTGAATTTTTTTACCACAGAAAATATCAGTATACTGAAGAGATGTATGCATTTCCATGTTTACTGCAGACTATTCACAATAGCCAACATATGAATTTAACCTAAGTGTTCATCAACAGATCAATAGGTAAAGAAAATATAGTATATACACAATGCAATATTATTCAGCCATAAAACAGAATAAAATCCTTTCATTTGTGAAAACATGAATGAAACTGGAGCTCATTTTCTTAAGTGAAATAAGCCAGTTACAAAAAAAAACATACTTCACATTCTCACCCATACGTGTGTATTAGTCTGTTCTCACATTGCTATGAAGAATTACTTGAAACTGGGTAATTTATGAAGAAAAAGAGGTTTGATTGATTCATAATTCCACAGGCTGTACAGAAAGTATGGCTTTGGAGGCCCCAGAAAATTTACAATCATGGCAGAAGGTGTAGGAGAAGCAGGGACATCTTCACATGGCAGAGCATGAGAGAGAGAGAGAGCAAAGAGGACAGTGCTACATAGTTTTAAACAACCAGGTCTTGTGAGAACTCTGTCATGAAATAGCACTAGGGGGATAGTGATCAATCCTTAGAAACCACCCCCATGATCCCATCCCCTTCCATCAGGCCCCACTCACAACACTGGGGATTACAATTCAACATGAGATTTGGATGGAGACACAGAGCCAAACCATATCAAAGTGGGAATTGAAAATGTTGAGCTATGGAATAAGAGAGTAGAATTGTGGTTATTAGATGATGGAAATGGTAGGAGGGAGAGGATGATATGGAGTGGTTAATGAACAGATAGAAGACTACGTCTAGATAGGAGCATCCACTCCTGGTTTTCTATAGGATTGTAGGGAGACTATAGTTAACAATAATTCATCATGTATCTTTTAACTGCTGAAAGAGAGGATTATGAATGCTCCCAACACAAATAAATAATAAATGAGGTAATGTGTAAGTTAGTTGTCCTGATTTGATCATTACACATTCTCTACATGTTCTGAAATATCAAAGTTTACCCCATACATAGGTACAATTATTATGTATTACTAAAAAATAAAATAAAATAAAAGGTTTGTATTTCAAGCTACTAAATTTTGGAGACAGAGAGAGAGAGGAGAGAGAGAGGGAGAGAGAGAGAAAGAGAGAGAGAGAGAAAGTATGTGTGTATGTGTGTCAAAAGCTAACCAGTAAAGACTTAATAGAAGACAAATCAAGTTAGGCAGTGTGTTCATCTCCATGCGGGTGAGCAATCACTCATTACTTATGTTTGGGGTTTATAGTAAATCCATGAGTTGAGGGCCTTTCATTGATTGCTACCTACACTGGTTGCCTCAAGGTTTGCTCAATTCATCTGAACTACTTTAAAGAGATAACCTTTTTTCAATGCATTATAACTCTCAAAAGATTATGTAAACTGAATTAACCATGAGATAAATCGAAGTGAAAAGAAATGTTTGTTGCAGTACTATTCAAAATAGCCAAGATACAAAATTAACCTAACAAATAAACTCCTAACACTTTTCTGTAGGTGGGAAAAATGGAGCTAGCCTGCAGTGCAACAACAAGTCAGTACACCCTATTATGTATTGTATACACATGTACAATGCTGAAATTATCAGAAAATGTGGGAGATTCAATACTCTCTCATTCTGGCTTCAAAATATGCTTTACCATCTGCCTGTACATGTTTTAGTTATTTTCTATGGGGAAACTCAATAGAAGTACTTAAAAGTCTTCATTGCTTATAAATGAAAAATAATTTAGAGTACCTCGATATAAGTATGCTGCTTAATTACAAACATGAGAGGTTTAACATTTCGGTAAAGCACTGGTTCTATTAAGACATTGTTATAAAGCAGAGTTTTAAGTCCATATTTTGCTATGGCTATAACTTAACAATTTAGCAGCAAAATTAATGTGTTGGTGTTTCCCTTTGATTATTTCAGCACATTTTATTCAAAGTGGCTTGCTATTCCTTTCTGCTTCTGCCAAAAGACCTGGTATATACTGACAAGAAAATGGAATATGTATGGGCCAAATTTCTGACATTCACTTTGCTCAGACATTAATTTAGTACAAAGAATAATAATCTACTGTTCACAAAGAAGAAAAAAAAGATCCCAGAACATTTGAAGTCAAATCCTTTCTCTTAAAGGTTATAGTGACTGAACATAATTTTCTCAGGAGGGAACTTTTTTGTTTGAAATGTTTAAGACAAGAATCATCAGAAAGAAGAGTTAACTGCATCTTGCCCACTGCAGGTCTTGGGATAGTTCAGGACACTGGATAAGAGAAACTTTCATCTGTTTGAAATCAGAATTAATTTTTGACACAAACTGTCCATAAAAAGCGGCGAGGGGCGGGGGAGAAATCAAACTACCCCTCAGGAATATAACATTGCTAAACAAGTTTAATGGGAAATTAGAAATTATACCTGTATTTAATTAAATCCGGGCCAGAGGAGACAAGTTCACCTCTTTGAAACAGTTAGAAATAATAAACCTACATAGCGCTCTAGCATCAGAGATTATCAAAGGAGTTTTAGAAGACGAATTACAAAGACAAAGGAAAAAAAGAGAGGTTGAATATTTTTATAGAGTAAACTTTAAATTCATTCCATTAAAATGTCTTTATTTAAAACTAGAGGTCGAACATGACTAGGGACATTTTTAATTAATAACAAGTGTGGTAGCAAAGAGCTGGTATAAATTACTGAGGAAAACTAAATGAAGGAAGCTAGTCTACCTGCACTGAAATATACATTGTGTGTCTTTTAAAAATTAATCAACAAATACTTGCACAACATTATCAAAGAGAGCAAAAGGAATAACTGTGACTTTGTAGATAAATATTTTTCATCAAATACTTACAAATATTTATAGATATGTTTTTATGTATTTGTGTGGATATATATGTATAACACATACACTCATATATGTAATTTTGTTATACAACACTGGTCTGCATTTTCTCTGATACTAGATCAAATCTACTTATGTTAAAAAAACAAGTCTGGCTATTTGGTTATCTTTCACAGAATTGAGGTTTTGAAATAATCCAAATTAGTTTAATTTTAAAAGAAAGAATAAAGATCTCTTTATTTATTAAATTCTTTTACATCCATCAAACTATGGAGAGGAGAGTAGCTTAAAACGTATGATGTGGGATTAGGCTTCTCAGTGTCAAATCTTCACTCTGTCTTCCAATTTAGCCATGCTTTTTAATCTCACTAAATCTTGAGTCAAATGACTGAACTTATCTTAGATGTTAGTTGCAAACATTACATGTAATGATACGTAAACATTTTAACATAGTCCCGGGTTAAAAGTTTTTGAAGAAAACAAATATATGAAGATAAAGATTATTTAATCTTTATTCCGAAGAAAAAACAGCGCAAGATCCAAAAAGTCTCCTATTAATGGGAGAACTGTATTAGCACCTATTTAGTTATTTTAGAATAGTTAAAAAAAAAAAAAAATTACAGTGCATTTTTTACTTCTTTTATACCACATTTGACTTTCCAAATTCTCAATAGTACTGGCATTTACAAAAGACTTATATGGTTTGAAAATGAAATCCTATGTTTATGATGCTGATTACCAAATATTTATTAAGTAAATAATATGTGTCACTTCCTAAGCACATTTTAGTGGGAGAAGATGTATAGTAAACAATTAGATGAATATTAGACAGTCAAGTGTAGATACTGAGAAAGCTGTTAAAAACAAAAACCATAGATCAGGGAAAGTCTAAGCCTGGAGATAACATTTAGCAACATACATTGCTAGACAGTTGGAAAACATGTTTTAAAATGGTTCTTGACATTCAATACTTCATTTTTCACCTTGTTTTTCACCTAAAGTTTTGAATTCTTTAAGACTTAAGACATTCTTCTCTTAGAAGTTTTCCATGGCCCAAGCCAGTTTAAATTAAGCTATCCTCTTTTATGTATTATATGCACCTCTCTCTATCATTATAATGCTTAACACTCAGTATTGCTATTATCTTTTTACTTGGCATCTTCACTCTAGAAGATGGAGAGCCCTCTTGTAAAAAATAAAATAAAATAATAAAGAATTTATGTTGTATTCCTCTTTGTTGACCCGAGTTTGAAAAAGGTGCTTGACAAACATGTGGTACTCAATTTAATACTGGATATAATAATGTTATATAAAGAAGAAAAATCATGTGATTTTATTAAAGAGCTTTTTATGGATAGAAAAAATATGTAGAACTGGTGGAAGGGGTCTGAATTTCGTACATACAAAGGTAAGGAGTTTGAAATCTTTCCTGAAAAATGTGAAACTCTTGAATTTTGACTAGGTGATTTTCACATTACAAAATAATTATTCTACTTTTACAGCTTGATGGAAGGTGGATTGGAGTGAGTACAATAGTGGTAATTAACTTTGTGAAATGGCTGAGGGTCTCTAAAGAATATGGATGCACTGAGAATAAAGTCCTACATCTCAGCATCCAAAGTGGATCTGGGGAAGAAATGAGAAGTAGTAAAGGCATTTAATTTGAGAGAGTGTAAAAACAACAGCAATTTGCCAAGGACTATTAAATAGTTTTTATAAAATCATTTAAACGTTATGAAAACAAAAAAGAGAAAAGAAAAGAAAAGAAAAATAAGTCAAAATATTGTAAGGAAAAAGAGAATATAGAGATAGAAGACAATCAGGAGAACAGAAGAAATTGGTGCTTTAAGGGAAAAGAGAATTTCAAGAGGGATGGTTCGAATTATTACCAAAATTCTCAGAAAGTTCAAAGCGATAAAAACCCAAAATTATCTAATAAATTTGATAATATATTCATCTTTGAAATTCTCTGAAAGAAGATTTCAGTAGTGATGAGTTGAGAGGTCAATGGGAAGATAGAGAAAGAGAAGAGAAACAAAACAGAATTTTAATGTGAAACACTAGCACAAAGCTTAAAGGTCAAAGAAATGAAAGAGATGTAACTTTAGGTAAGGTCAAAGGGCTTAATAAAGATTTGTTTTTGTTTGCTTGTTCAATGATTGGTGAAATAAGATCATGTTTATTTTCCAAAGGGAAAGATCTTTCAGAATCTTTTAGTACGTTTTAGGTGTTCTGTATATTACAGTTAATGATAAGCATAAAAAAGTTCATGATCACACTCTACCTGCACTTCAGGTTTCTTCTGGGGAATTGCTATCTCATTTCTACCATTAACCGTAGATTGAGGAAATATTAAAATGTGATGTTCCTAAAATAATTGTCTTTGTGTCTCTGGGTATCTGGAATGATAGTTATTTGGATTAATGGGGCATCGGCTTTATAGTTAATTCTACGTATTCCCTTCATTACTCCTTAGATAAAACCTGCACATTTTTTTACTCTAAGGTTGTTATTAATGAAAAAAAAACTTATTGAAACTTAGGGAAAACAAGTTTTATTTGAAATGTTTTAACAGAATCTAATCTGTAAGACATGTCTAAATAAACTATTTAGAGGAGTGTAATCAGTCACAGACTAATTAGTCAATTGTAACCAAGGGCTATTTCAGAGCAATATATGTCTAGTTATCAATGTTCAATGCCTGCAGCTACTTTTTAGCACTTCTGATATAGTAGCTTAAACAAACCCTTTTTTACAAATATTTATAAACATTAAGGTGGTCTGAGAGTTTAAAATAGTAATATCCTTTGACTATTCTCTAGTTAAAATGCAAAGCAAATATTAATCTAATATC
Source organism: Piliocolobus tephrosceles (assembly GCF_002776525.5). Taxonomy (NCBI): domain Eukaryota; kingdom Metazoa; phylum Chordata; class Mammalia; order Primates; family Cercopithecidae; genus Piliocolobus; species Piliocolobus tephrosceles. The sequence goes on from NC_045436.1 coordinate 151,057,461, forward strand.
CCAAATAATTACTATGAAAAAATAGAGGCCATTCTAATAACAAGGAAATTGACAATCTTGTATTTTATACTTCGTACAACACAACTATTTTGTCTGAATGATAGAATCAAATCTGCATTGTGTGTGTCTGTGTGTATGTCTCTATGTGTGTAATAATAAATTATGATCTATAATTTTCACTAGTTTCTAAGACATTATTAGGGGGCACGAGAGGGTTTTTTCCTACATGCAGTGATAGCTATGAATATGCACATCTTTAAGGAGATTTGGGAGCAGGGTAGAATCGCTCTGTATGATTAGTTCTGTAAACAACTGAATTTACAGTGGGAGAATCTAAGAGAAGGAATATAGTTAATGAAACACTGGACCCTTAATTGAGGAGAGATCAGAAAACAGAGGATAACTGAATCTGCAATGTAGTCAGGAAAATTTGTGTCAGCAATGTTGCCTGGGGAAGTGGGTATTGAAATGCTGAGCAGTTGAAAATGTGAAGTGGCTGAGGTCCATTTATTGATGATATGATAATAGATTTAGAAGGTAAAGAAAAAGGAACATCAGGCATACAAATAATTTTCATATAGTTTTATTCAAATTATACTTTTCAAGAAAATAAAATGGATAAGTCAGAGAATATAGATATATTTCATTTTTAATTTTTAAAAAAGGGCTTGTTTCTGGCTCTGTTAATCAGAATAATCTAAGATTAACACAAGAGCCAGGGCAAACTTGAAGTTGTTAAGGTCTCAGTTTCCTCCTTGACTTTGGTAATGTCTCAGAGCATTTGAAATAAATGTCAAGAATGCTTACATAAATTGTAAGACCCTAGTGATCTGGCCCTGTCTTCTTATAGAGTTTTCTTTTAAATTGATATTACTGCTTTTCTTATATGGTATTCTGGAAACATACAGGTAGTCTATTATTCCTGTAACTTTTAATATATTATAGTAATTGTAACTTTTAATATATTTTAACGACATAAATAATGTACCTGTCCCCACAATTGCTGTCCTATGTCTCATTGATTTTGTAACACATATTCACATTGCTATTCCACTAGACTCTATGGTCCAGAATGGATATTTTTCTCACTTTGATGTCTCAGTAACAAAATGCCTATGAATATGATTAGTGATTGATAAATATTTGTAGATTAAATGAATAAAGGATTACATTAAATATATACAAATAAATTATTTCGTAGAGAATTCAACTTTGCTATGCTACCAAAAGACAGTCTAAATACAGTCATACCCCTTTACATGTGGTTTTGCTTTCTCAAGAATTAGTTACCTGAAAATAGTTGAATTTGGTTCAATAAGATATTTTGAGAGAACATTCACATAATTTTTATTAAAGAAAATTGTTATAATTATTGTATTTATTAATTGTTGTTCATCTCTTACCATGCCTGATTAATTAAACTTTATCATAGGTAGGTATATATAGGAAAAAACAGGGCACATATAGGTTTTGGTGGTATCCATGGTTTTAGGCATCCTCTGGGGGTCTTAAAATAAATAAGTTTGTCATTAACAACAAAAATAGTATTCAACATCAATTGGGAACAAAATCTATGTCAGACACTGTGAATATTGATTTCCTCTACAATGCTATAAAGTAAGTTATATTTATGTCCTCATATCCAAGTTACATATGAGACATGTAGACAGACATAAGATAGGCAAACTGCATAAGATCACATGATTAGCAACTGGTAGAGGAGACATACAACCCCTGGCAGTCTATCTCTGAATCTTTCATTCTTAATTGCTTTTCTAGGCTGTCCCTCATGGTTTTTCTTAGGAACTCAAAATGTATAATAAGTAATGATATTTGTATTTAATGTAGAAAATTGTGACAATATCATTTATTAGTTTACTCAACAAAAACGTTTATTTACTGCTTGTTAAATGTACACACCATGATATATACTGGGATATAATGCAAACAAAAATACAAGAATCCTGCCCATTGAAACTGAGTGCTCAGGATCAAGCCAGTGTAGTATGAAGATTAATGTTGTTGTCTCAGCCAGCCAACTCCATCATTTAGTTCCGCGATGTTGGGCTGGTAACTTAACTTTTTATTTCCTCAGTTTTCTGATCTGCTAAAATTACCACTTGTTGGGTGATATGGTTTGCCTGTGTCCTCACCCAAATCTCATCCAAAATTGTAGTTCCCATAATCTCCACGTGAAATAAGAGGGACCTGGTGAGAGGTAATTTCATCATGGGGGCAGTTACCCCTGTGCCGTATAGGTAATAGTGAGTGACTTCTCACAAGATCTGACGGTTTTATAAGGGGCTTTTCCCCCTTTTGCTCAGCACTTCTCCTTGCTGCCACCATGTCAAGAAGGACATGTTTGCTTCACCTTCTGCCATAACTGTAGGTTTCCTGAGGCCTCTCCAGCCCTGCAGACTGTGAGTCAATTAAACCTATTTCCTTTATAAATTACCCAATTTTGGATATTTCTTCATAGCAGTGTGAGAACAGACTAATACAATGGCATTATATGAGTTAAAAATCCTTAGCACAGAGAATTTTATATAGTAAAACCTGACTCGGCCTTGGTGTCAGGGTCAAATACTAAAAACTAATCATGTTAAACAATTTAAGTGCTCTAGAAAAAAAAGGATCAAAGTATTCTTACATACGCATTTATCAAATAACCTGTTCTAGTCTTAGAATAAGGGTGGCAGGAAACAACCTCTGGTAGGTAAGAAATTAGTCCAGGAATGCCAACTTATACCTGCTGTGGGACAAAATGTGATAGCTTGACTATGACCGTAAAAAAATAGAGCAAGACTTTATATCAGACAAGAATAAATTCTCTGGGAATCCTTGAACAATGGATGACCCTAGACCAACCCATTTCAGAAAGGTATTCAATCAAGACTTGACCTCCTCCTTGAGCCTACATGAGGATGAAACTTTGAAGTTAAGACCAAAATGAAAAGATAGATAAATGCAAGTAACAAACCATTTTGAAACTCTCTAGATAATAGACCTGGTTACAGTTATATCAATTTATTTTCCTGTCTTCTTTGCTTTTATGTTGTGTCTTTTTGTTGTCTCTTATTTTTGGTTTATGTAATGGATTTTCAGTAGTTTTGAAACCAAAAATAAGAGAGAAAAAAAGACATAATATAAAAGCAAAATGAGTAAACAAAGCTACAGTGAGGACAAATTGTTTTCATTTTTTATATTTGTATGTCTTTCTCATCATCCAAAGAAATTAAGATTTGTTAATTTGTTATCTGTCCTGAGAAAAACATTTTTTCAGTTCTGTTGATATTAGTAAATACATCAATGTTTATACTTATGAATTCACAAAGATATTAATTTCATGATTATATTAAGAAGATAATTAGAAACTAGTTATATAAAAACACAATGTATGGTAAAATTGTATGGAAAACAATTCACTCATAACCGAGTTATTTCAAGATTGTTGGAAGAATTGTCAAATTTACACACAGGAGTTGCAATATATTTCCAAGATTTCATTTTTCTCCACGACTTTATAAATTGTTAACAGACATAGGGTCAAGTTACAAACTCAATTTTTAAACTCACAAATATTCAAAATATTTACAAAAATAGAGCTGGATAGTATGAATAAGACCCAGTATTTGACAGTACAAGAGGGTGACTATAGTCTACAATACACATTGTACATTTTAAAATAAAAATAATTCAGTCAGTATTTTAATATAAACCAACATATAAATAAAATAACAATATGGCTCCTCTTGTTACTGAAACACTATATATATTTATTTTTAAAACATGCTTAAGAAGTGACAAGTTATAGCAAATTAATCATTGATTTATTCTAATATTTCCAATATTCTATTGATTTATAGAAGTTGTTGATGTGAACCCCTGGTGTGACTCAGCTATCCTTATGCCCATGGTATGATATGGAACCTTCATATGATAGGAATCCATATTAAACCTTTCAAAGACTGCCTCTAGAAATGACAATCATTAGTGCCATTGTATTTGGCTGATGCCTCAGGGCATGGACTTCATTGCTTTTTTTTCTTTGAATTACCATCTGAGTATAAAAGTATTTTATATAGAAATAGTTGACATATAATTAAATATACATAGTGATTATGTATAAATAGGCATAAGCAAAGATATAAATAGAGATATTATGTTGATATTCTTGGAACATAAGCCTTTTATTTAATTTATTTTTGGAATCTCTCTTAAATAAATGAAAAATATACACTTATGACTAAACATGGCTAAGATTAAATTTTAATTGATTAAAATTCAAGTATTAAGATTTTGTTTTTAAATTTCACTTATATTTTCAACATCACTGGTGGTATTCATTTGGTCTGGTGAATGTGTTTTGTAATACAGGTGCAGTTTTGTTTGGAGATCAAAAATGTGTCTAAATATCATGAATCATTTAAATTATGACTTGTATTATAATTTCTATTGGTTGAACCTCTGTATTTGAAGGAGACCTAGAGGACTGTATGAGATTATTTTAATGATACTTCTGGGTATTCTATGTAGATTAAGCATTGTAAACATAATATCATTATTATTGCTCTCTAGTTTGTGTAATAACATTTTTGTGCTAGTACCAAAAGTTAGAATCAAAATAATCTCCAAAGAGGATGGTAGTTGGAACTGTTTATCTTATAAGCATATTTTGTATTTTAAGAATAAAAATGTATTGACTGATCTATACATAAGCAAAAAGAAAAAGGTATGAGCATTTTTATGAAATATCAACACAGATTTTGCAAAAATGCTAAAAGGTAAATGACAATTCTAGAGAGTACGAGCAAAAGGCATATGGTTTCAGAGGAAAAAAAGTAAAAGTAGAAATGTGTTAAAGTAATTGTGTATAATTCAGGATATAGTAACTAACTCTCCTTTGGCAGTCTTTTGAAAGTCGAGGCACACTATGCCTTTCTTATTCTTATTCATATTCTTATAGATATATTCCTCGGGGGATCTCACAGACATTCTGCTTATTAACCTCTTTAGTACCCTTTCATGTACGATTTGCTGACTAACATGATCTTACGGTGGAATAGCTGTCGTGAACAAGTGACTCTCCCTCTGCACTCACAGAAATATTTCTAGTAGAACCTCTGGTGAACACATGTAAGTTTCAGGCAATTGCATGCCAAATGCCATCTGCTTTGACATATAAAACTCTAGGAACATGGAGCAGCATTTAATTAGGAAATCCAACCTCTTTTCTGTCATAACCTTTTAAAACATTTTGTTCATTTGGCTTTATAAGAAAAATGAAGATCCATAAAAAGAGAACGATTGTTTTTTATTATTTATGGACTTAACAAAAGAATTATATTCAGCTTAATTTAAGATTTTAATATCCCTTTAAGAAAGAAATAATATAAACTAAAATTTATAAACATTGTTATAAAGCTTAAAAACTTTTTTGTTATTGACTTCTTACTATAATCTTAAAGAAAAGGATGTTTGGACTCTGCTCTAAAGACTTCTACCCTATGATGCTTTCAAAGATAATTTATAGAAACCAACACTTCAAAATAAATTAATGTTTTAATGTGTTCAATTTATTTGCTGGTAAAGCATATGATATTAAAGATACTATTATTTCATTCTTTTTACCATCTGTAATTCTTGCTAACGTTCACATTACCTAAAATCTATAGGATATAATGGCACAAATGGGTAAGTCATGAAGGTCAAAACAAAAAATAGCAAAGATGCTTGAACTGTGTATTAGGCAAAAATCTAAAGTTGCTCCCAAAGTTTCCACCTCCTGGTGTAGTGGACATGATAGACTATCATTTATTTGATTGGATTGCACATCAGCCCAATTTGAATTAATCAAAAGGAAGATGGTTTTAGCAGATCTGACCTAGTCAGATATGCCTTTTTAAAGTTTGTGAAAGTTTGTAAAAGAAGTCAGACTTTAGTAGTGTGAAAGGGACTGTGGAAGGGGTGACGTGAGAAGGAGTTGTATGTGGTGAACCCACAAGGGCTGGAGTAGCCCCTGTATGACAGCCAACCAGAGAACAGGGCCTCAGTTCTGCAGCAGCAAAATGCTGAATGCTACCTCCAGCCACATAAACTGGAAGATAGGCTCTTAGCTCCAGAAAGAAAGGTAGGCCCAATGACACTTTTATTTCAGGATTTAAAACCCTCATTCAGAATTTCAAAGTAACTCTAATGTAAAGAACTTATTTCAGTGTGACTTGGACTTCTGACCTACAGAAACCATGAGATAAAAGGCATTTTTTTCAAACTGATAAATTTGGGATAATTTGTTATGCATCAATAGATACAGTATATACAGCAGTAATAAGGGTGAGATGAAAGGAGAGGTATGGAGGTTCATTTTGGTTCAAATTCCAAAGCCATTTTATACATTGTTTTCAGGAGATAAGAATACCCAAAATGTAATTTATTGAACAATTCTACATTTTAATCCTCTACTACTTACTCTTTTATCTCAGAGAGTTATGGAAATTCTTTAAGATCTCTTAGAAAATATCTAAAATGTACCCATTCATTGCTCATTATTCTTTGGAATGCTGTTGGATTCATAGGAATTATTAATAAATGTAATAATTGTGAGATGTCAATATACATTCAAGTAAAATCTGCATTTATTTGAAGATACTAATTAAAATTACTACTAGAGTTATAATAATGTATTTGGAAATTATTTTTTGACTAAAAATGAGGATATCTGTAAAGTATAAAATTAGTTAATAAATGATCAGGACAGGAAAAGAAAGATTTCACCCTTAAAATTTTATCTCTTTATAGATAGTCATATACATGCATATGGGTATTCACACATATACTCTTGCTATTATTTGAATTGCTATCTTAGTAAATTTCATAGTTCTGACAGATTATAGTCACTCAACAAATACTGCTTCACTTTTTTCATATGCCATATAGATTTGGAAAAGGATGCATGCTGCTTTAATCATTCTACCAATATATCTAATTATAATTTATCCCTACATATAATTCTAACCAAATACAGTAGCATTGAATTCCCTTAAGACAGTGAGCTCTGTAATTTTGACCTTTTACTTTTCTCATATTTTTCTTTTTCAATTCATGATAATATGGGCTTCTAAAAGCACCATTTTTTGTTCAGCTTTTTTCATTTTATTTTATAATTTACATTGTTTTCCACAATTTCACTGCATATATGTTGTCTTTATTTTCTGTCTCATGACTGAAACTTCAGCATGGTTAATACTGCTAATTTATCTTAGCAGTAGCAATAAAATATAATGGCTTTATTTAACTAATGTACTTATTAGTATTCCAACAGGAGAGGACTCTACAGCCAAACTGCAGGGACCACATACATTTGGATGAAGCTTAGTTATTATTATTTTTTTTAACCTGTTTTGTCTCTGTGTTCTCATTCATATACTTGGGATAGATCTACTGCTTACTGAATTAGTTATTGCAGAGATGATATGAGTTAATATATTTTTAAAAACCTGAAATTATTCTAGAATGTCATGAGCATTAAGCATAAATTGCAATCATTATTTTCAGTTGTATTTGTTATACCGATTGTCTATGTGACTTTAATTCTCCCTTAAAATAAAAGTAGGGTTATAGTTTCGTGTTTTATATAGTGATTAATAAATAAACCTAAAATGATTTTGTAGCTTTACTAAATGTCTTATACTTAATATTTTGCTATTTGTTCTTGACCCTGATGATTAAACTATTTTCTTCAGATACTGTTACTGTTTATAGCTAAGATATACTGTAATGGGGGAATTGATGGGAAGGGGACAGCACAAAGACATAGATATAAGAAAGGAGGAAGGAAAACATAATTCAGTCTAAGGATGAAGTGAAACTTCACCAAAAGATACAATGGAATTTGAAGTTAGAAATACATGTTGGAAGGTAATTACATCAAAATTTGATTATGACCTTTCTGTACAAACATTAAAATCGTTCATATATTTTATCTGTATTATCTTACTTTTATTGAACCCCTACATTTTTATGAACAAAAGTTCAGAAAATCTAGCTTTAACTTTTTGTTGAAATTATTTTTGTACTATGGGCAATTCTTTTTTTAAAAAATATGGTTTTATTAAAAATAGGTAAAATGCTCCATGGCTCCATGATTGCTTGTCTGCACTGCTCCTGCTGAGGGGCCACACCATCGCCACTGTCAGGGTCACAGTACAACTGTTCTGCCACAACCTCAGCATTTCAGCTGCAGCCTGGCATTATTCTAAAAGCCCAGTTCCTGGAGGCCTGCTTTCTGCCCTGGAGCTGTGGATGCTGCTACTGCCACTGCCACCAGTGGGCCAGGGAGAGACAGGGAGAGAGACCAGGCACCTTTTCATGCCAAGCTGCTGCTGCTGTGGGATGGAGGCACAAGAAGGCCATGAACCACTCAGGTGCCTGTCTGTTTTGCTCCTGCTGAGAATTACCCACACTCCCTCATTGCAGGCTCACAGTTCACCTGTTCTGCATCCAACTGAGCATTCCACTGGTGACCTGGGGACCAACCTGCTCCTCCCTATCATAGCCAGCACCTCAACCCTGAGGTACTGATGACAAGCCTTCAGGTCTGATACCAGTCTAGTCCCTCCAGGACTACTGCATGCCAACCAAGTGGTCATCGAGGCCCTAGATGGGGAACATGGAATTGACAAGCCTTGTCCACCCCTACTGGAACCTGATCACTCCTCCAAGAGTCTAAGGTCCAGTTGACCCAGCCGACCAACACCACCAGAGATGGCACTCACCCACACTCACTGAAAGACAGAGCTCCACAGCTCTCTAAGAGAAGCAGCAGCATTCCTGCACCAGAGAACAGGCAAGTCATAAACCTGCCTGTTTTAAACTGAAGTAAGAGGTTCTTTGCCAAAACCATTTCCACAAAGAACCAGGGGGCAAGTGTTATCTATGGCTCTCAGTCACATTGTGGCCTGCAGATAAAATGAATTGGGAGTCACGAGCCCCAAGACAGTGGTGTGATAAGGAAATAAATGGTATTCCTGACTGCCTAGGATGTCAAGCCTAGGATGTCAAGCTGGTGCAGCTCCCTCCCCCACTTAGAGCAGCTCAGCACAATTAATGAGGAGCTCTTTCCATGACCTCCATGAAGACACTCATCATTGAAATATTCAAGGGTGTACTCTGCTCAGCTTTGTTCCCTCCAGCATTTGGGCTGAACCAGGGACTCAGGGCACCAAGCACTCCACAGACCAGCCCATCATCTGAAATAATATACAGCACCTCCCGGTATACAGAGGTCAAGTACATTTCCAACTGCTTCTGCTGCAGCCAGTTCTTACCCAAAGTATAACTTAGTGGCCTGGAGCTTGAACTGCACAACCCAATACAAAGCTGCTAACAGAAGTGCACAATGTTGGGGAAAAGTATAAGCTTCCTGAGACCTCCACAATCCCAGTCCCACAGAAGGGTGTGAGCCTGCTCATCTGCTCAGTACATTGCTACTATATTCAGCATTTTAGAAAGCCACCAAACAAAGGCTATCTATAACCAAAGAACTGGCCCCCTGAAAGTACCTAGAACTGAAGCCAAACAACCATACAGAACATACATTTCAGTAATATCCTCAAGGGAGGACAAAATGTTCTGTCCAAGTAAAAGTAAATTGAAAAATAAGAAGTGAAAGTTTCTCCAGATGAGAGAAAAACAGTGTAAAATTTCTGAAAGTAGTAACAAATGGTATTATGAGACCCACCAAGGGATTACATCAGCTCTAATGCAATGGGTTATTACAAAAATGAAAATTCTAACGTATCAGGAAAATAATATATATTATATATTATATTATATAAGTAATATATAATATATATATGGAATGAATTACAAAATTCAACTGAAAGTTTTAAACAGTAGGATAAAGCAAGCAGAAGAAAGAATTTCAGTGCTGGAAGACAGGTTTTTAAAATTAATCCAGTGTATTAGTCTGTTTTCATGCTGCTGATAAAGATATACCCCCATGAGACTGGGAAGAAAAAGAGGTTTAATTGGACTTACAATTCCACATGGCTGGGGAGGCCTCAGAATCATGGTGGGAGGCTAAAGGCACTTCTTATATGGTGGCAGCAAGAGAAAAATAAGGAAGAAGCAAAAGCAGAAACCCCTCAAAAATCCATCAGATCTTGTGAGACTTATTCAGTATTGTGAGAATAGCATGGGAAAGACCTGTCCCCATGATTCGTGTACCTCCCCCTGGGTCCCACCACAGCATGTGGGAATTCTAGGAGATACAACTCAAGCTAAGATTTGTTTTGGGGAACAGCCAAACCATATCATTCTGCCCCTGGCCCCTCTAAATCTCATGCCCTCACATTTCCAAACCAATCATGCCTTTCCAACAGTCCCCCAAAGTCTTAACTCATTTTAGCTTTAATTCAAAAATCCATGGCCCAAAGTCTCAACTGAGACAAGTCCCTTCTACTTATAAACCTGTAAAATCAAAGGCAAGCCAGTTACTTCCTAGCTATTATGGGAGTACAGGTATTGGGTAAATACTACTGTTCGAAATGGGAGAAATTGGACAAAACAAAGGGGTTACAGGGCCCATGCAAGTCTGAAATCCAGTGGGGTAGTCAAATTTTAAAGCTCCAAAATAATTCCTTTAACTCTTTGTTTTACATTCAGGTCACGCTGATGCAAGAGGTGAGTTCTCATGGTCTTGGGCAGCTCCGCCCCTGTGGCTTTGCAGGGTGCAGTCTTCCTCCCAGCTGCTTTACGGGTTGGCATTGAGTGTCTGGGGTATTTCCAGGCACATGATGCAAGCTGTAGGTGGATCTACCATTCTGGGGTCTGGAGAACAGTGTCCCTCTTTTCACTGCTCCACTAGGCAGTATTCCAGTAGGGACTCTGTGTGAGGGTTGCAAGCCCACATTTGCCTTCAGCACTGCCCTGGGAGAGGTTCTCAATGCTGGCCCCGCCCCTGCAGTAAACTTTTGCCTGGGCATCCAGGCATTTCCATGCATCTTCTCAAATGTAGGTGGAGGTTCTCAAACCTCAATTATTGACTTCCATGCATCTGCAAACTCAACACCACATGAAAGCTGCCAAGGCTTGGGGCTGCCACCCTCTGACACCACATCCTGATTTGTATGTTGATCCCTTTCAGCCATGGCTGGAGCAGCTGGTACCCAGAACACCAAGTCCCTAGGCTGCACACAGCATGGGGACACTGGGACCGGCCTATGAAACCACTTTTTCCTCCTGGGTCTCCAAGCCTGTGATACGAGGGGCTACGGTGAAGGTCTCTTACATGGCCTGGAGACATTTTCCCATGGTCCTGGGGATTAACATTAGGCTCTTTACTACTTATGCAAATTTCTGCAGCCGGCTTGAATTTCTCCCCAGAAAATGGTTTTTTCTTTTCTATCACATAGTCGGCTGCACATTTTCCAAATTTTTATGCTCTGTTTCCGTTTTTAAACTGAATATTTTTAACAGCACCCAAGTCACATCTTGAATGCTTTGCTGCTTAGAAATTTTTTCTGCCAGATACCCTAAATCGTCTCTCTCAAGTTCAAAATTCCACAAATCTCTAGGACAGGGCCAAAAATGCCAGCAGTCTCTTTGCTATAACATAACAAAGGTCACCTTTGACAACTTGTTCCCAACAAGTTCCTCATCTCCATCTGAGACCACCTCAGCCTGAACCTTATTGTTCATACCACTATCAACATTTTCATCAAAGCCATTAAACGAGTCTCTAGGAAGGTCCAAACTTTCCCACATTTTCCTTTCTTCTTCTCAGCCCTTGAAACTGTTCCAACATCTGCCTGTTACCCAGTTCCAAAGTCGCTTCCACATTTTTGGGTATCTTTTCAGCAATACCCCACTCTACTGGTACCATTTTACTGTGTTATTTTGTTTCCACACTGCTGATAAAGAGATACCCAAGACTTGGAAGAAAAAGTTTTAATTGGACTTACAGTTCCACATTGCTGGGAAACCCTCAGAATATGGCAGGAGGTGAAAGGCGCTACTTACATGGCAACAGCAAGATAAAAATGAGCAAGAAGCAAAAGTGGAAACCCCTAATAAAACCATCAGGTCTCATGAGACTTATTCACTATCATGAGGATAGCATGGGAAAAACCAGTCCCCATGATTCCATTGCCTCCTCCTGGGTCCCTCCCACATGTGGGAATTTTGGGAGATACAATTGAAGTGAGATTTGGTTTGGGGCACAGCCAAACCATATCAGCCAGTCACAGAAATATAGAAAGAAAACGAATTTTAAAAAATGAACAAAGCTATCATGAATGATGGGATTATGTAAATGTGCAAACCTATAAGCTATAGGTATTACACAGAGAGAGAAAAAGAAAAAATTAAAAAGTATAAAAAAGTTATTTAGGGGAATAATTTAGAAAAACTTCTCTGTTCCTGCTAGAGATTTAGATACTCAGATACAAGAAGCTCAGAGAATTCCTGGAAGATACACTGCAAGGTTAAATTACCCAAGGCATGTAATCAGCAGACTATCCAACCTCTATGTAAAGGGAAAAAAATCCAAAAACAGAACGAAGGAAGCCTCTAATCACTTACAGAAGAAATCCCATAAGACTAATAGCAGAAGTCTCAGCAACAACCTTACTAACAGAAGAGACTGGGGGCCTATTTATAGTCTTCTTAAAAAAAAAGTCTACTAAGAATTTTATATCCTGCCAAAGTTAGCTTCATGAATAAAGGACAAATAAAGTCCTTCCCAGAGAAGTAAACTAGCAAAATTGATCACCACTAGAAAAGCCCCATAAGAAATGCTTCAAGGAGTTCTAGACATGTAAATGAAAGGACAATATTTGGCATACTTGCCATTATAAAAGTACATGAATGCACAAAATTCACAGATCCTATAAAGTGATTACACAACTGAGACTATGAAGCAGCCAACATAATACCAAATGGGGAAAATTGAAAACATTCCCCCTAAGAACTGGAACAAGACAAGGGTGCTCACTTTTACCACTCCTAACCAACATTGTATTGGGAGTCCTAGCCAAAACAATCAGGCAAGAAAAAGAAATGAAAGGCATCCAAAATGCAAAAGAGGATATCAAAATATCTTTGTTCACTGATGACATGATCTTATACCTAGAAAACCTTAACTCTTCCACAAGACTCCTAGATTTGACAAATTCCTGCCATAAGGTTTTAGAATGGAAAATCAATATACAAAAATTAGTAGCATTTCTATACACTAATAACATTCAAGCTGAGAATCAAACTGATAACTCAATTTGACTCATAATATCCACCAAGAAAAGTACCTTGAAATAAACTTAACCAAGGAGGTGAAATATCTCCACAAGGAGAATCATAAACATAAATGAAAAAAATCATAAGTGACACACAAAAAAAGGGAAGAACATTCCACACTCATTGACTGGAAGAATGATTATTGTTAAAATGACCCTAATATACAAAGCAATATATAGATTCAGTGCAATTTTCATTAAATTGTCAATGTCATTTTTCATATAGTTACAAAAAAAAACTCTAAAGTTTATGTAAACCAAAAGAGCCCAAATAGCCACACACACACACACACACACACACACACACACACACACACACACTTCTAAAGTTTATGTAAAACAAAAATATCCCAAATAGCCAAAGCAATTTTAAACAAAAAGAAAAGAGCTAGGGGTATCACATTAACTGACTTCAAATTATACATCAAGGCTACAGTATTCAAAGCATTGTGGTATTGGTACAATAGTCACATAGATCAGTGGAACGGAATGGAAAGACCAGAAATTAAGCCATTTACCTAAAGCCAATTGGTTTTTAACACAGTAGACAAAAATATACAATAGGGAAAGGACATCTTATTCAAAAATAGTGCTGGATAAACTGGATAGCTTTAAGTAGAAGAATTAAAACTGACCCTCCATCTCTCACCATACACAAAAATTAAATCAAGATTGACTAAAGCCTTAAAGATAAGAAATGAATCTATAGAAGAAAACCTAGTAAAAGTATTTTGGACATTGACCTAGGTAAAGAATTTATGATTAAGACTTCAAAGGCATCATATAACCTTGTTATAAACCTACACATGTACTCCATGAATATATAAAAACAACTATAAAATAGATAAATACATTTAAAATATAAAGGAATCATAGTCATTATATATGTGCATATATATATATATTCAAGAATATATGAGAAAATATACTTCTTACTTGATGTCTTTGTTCATTCAATCTGCTACAATAAATAACTTAGACTGGGTAATTTTAAAAGAATATAAATTTATTGCTTAAATTCTGGAGGCTGGGAAGTCCAAGATCAAGGTACCAGTCAATTTGGTCTCCTGAGGGCTCTCTGCTTTATACGTGGTATCCTCTATGTGTCCTTACCTGGCAGAAGGGGCAAAAGGCTAACAAGCTCCCTCAGACCTCTTTTATAAGGGCATTAATCCTATTCAGGAGTACAAAGCCTTCATTACCCAATCACTTCCTAAAGGCCACACCTCTGAATACTATCATATTGGAGGTTAAGATTCAGCTTACAAATTTTAGGGAGACACATACATTCAGATCATAACATTTAGTTTTCTCTTATATAATGTAATAATAAAAATAATTTTAGAGTCTGTAATATGGTCAATTCCTTAAAAATATATTTAATTGTATTTTTCTATACATTGACACAATATTTTTCAGTGCATTCTTTAATAATTTGGTGTTGACTATGAAAATGACATATTATTTAAAGATTCTCAAACTAAAGTAATCAAACAACAATTTCACATGTAGAAAATACTAAGAAAATACTTTAATTTTAATTCTAGTTAGCAAGCCAAGCGATAAATCGATCTAAATGCTAGTTCAACTAATTGATCTAAGAATTTTAAATACATGCTGAATATTTTTCCAGTGAAAATGTTCTGTTTGGCAGGTTACGACATATCAGAAATGCAATCAAATAAATTACAAATATTGTTATATACAGAAAATATAAGTCAATCTTTAAACATTTGAAAAATTTTAGCTCAGAATAGAAATAGTTTCTTTAGGATAGTAATAGCGTTCTAAGTGAGACATTATAGACTACTATTTTTCTGAGCATCTCTGAAAGGTAAAACAATAATAAAGGGTCTAGAAAAATGTGTAATATTCAACTATGTCTTCCAAATATCCAAATTTTATTTTGACAAAACTGCTATAACAATTAAATCATCATTGCAGAATATCGAGCAAAATGTAGATACCATTCCCCAAGTACTTTTCTTAAAGTGTGACAAAGGGAAGATTTGGAAATTTAAAAAGAGGAGAGTATTCTGCCAGCAACATTCCAATCAGTGCATGCTGTGCTTCTATTGCTTTGTGGAAGAGTTTACCAGCTAAATATTCTAATTTTAAAATTTACATTTTACATGTAAAGTGTAGTGAGACCCTCTGAAACTATTGGTATGTAATAAAAGATGAAATGCTCCTGATAATTGTAAACACAAAATTGCATGCAGGATTGCGTAAAGACAATGTCAGGTTGGACTGCCAGAATGAGCCAACAGCGCATGATGTGCTTCCCCCTGCAGAGAGCCTACGAATGGATGTGCAGTCAGGGAGGTTTCATATCACCAAGATTCCTATCCCCAAAAAAGCAGATGTTCATAGCTCTGGGAATGGAATGTGACCCTTGTGGAGAGCCTATAAATGGACGTATGAGGGGCGCCTATTCACATGGATAAGATAGGGCTACAAATGCCCCATCTTACCATGGCTCTTCTAGGCCTCTTTAGGGTAAAAGCATACTCCCTTCTGAGAATTTCTGGTCTAGTGGTTGTCTAGCTTCATGTCCTGTTTCTATGGATTGTTTATAACCAGCTTTTGCTGCTACTGTTACTGATGATTAATATCTTGCTAATCATAGGTTGTGGAAACACTGTGTTTCTATTTTAAGGCTCTACTAGAAATTACTGATGCACACACTATATTGTAAATTCTTATCTCTGTATACTGTACTTCTGCCTACAGATGTTATATTAAATAATTACTTCATCCCCATATGACCATCTCACCTCATAATCAAATGGCCCTAAATCCCTCACTAACCTACCCCTGCCCTCACTAAACTTAATAATAAATGCTGGTATATGCAGTGCATTAGCAGCATCACGGGACCAGAAGGCAGTGGCCCCCCCTGGACCCAGCTTTCACTATCTTATGTGTGTCTATTATTTCTTGACCTGCTGATCTGCCTGGGAACAAAGAGAGATCCGCATTGCAATGTGGGCTGCTAGCCAGATCTCATATTCGTAAAGCATGCAATCACTCTCTTTAAGTTCCTTCTTCATTTTCAAGTAGTTTATGCTCCCCAGACAACCTTCATTTATGTCACAAGTAACACAGAAATCAATAGCCATGAATTTGAGAAATGACCAGAGTTATGAGCGTACATTGAGTTGAAAGCTCTGGCCAATGGTGTGGCTGGATATGAGGGAACTTCGAGGAATATGGTTAAAAATTTGGTGACAAGGAGGTCTATGGAAAAGATGTGTGTGTAGACATCTATTCATGGATAAAAAATGTGAAGATATTTGGGTGCCATGAAAATGCTCACCAAAGAATGACTTCATAAGAGGAAGATTTTAATAATCATATGAAAATCCCATTCTGTGGATACCAGTAAACCTCTTTGCCCAGTGGGCTCCTGGTAGAGCATGCATCCCTCAGGGATGAGGATTACACATGAGTCAACAACATGAACTTCTACTCACCAAAAGCAACCTGGCTGTAGTCACTGCTAAGGACCCAATATGCCAGCAGCAGACACCCACGTTGATTTATCACCATATATGGCATCATTCCCCAGGGTTATCAGTCAACTACATGATGTTAGGTTGATTACACTGAAGCACTTCTATCATTGAAGGGGCAGCACTTTCTTCTTACTGGAATAGACACTTGTTCTGGATATAAACTTAACTTTATCTGACATGCAAAACTACCATCTGCCTTTTCCACATCACAGTATTCAACACAGCACTGCTTTGAGGAAGAAACTTACTTCAGAGTAAATAAAATGTCACAATGGCCCATGCTCATGTAATTTGCTGATCTTTTCAATTTTACTCTATCCTGAAACAGTTGGCTTGAGAGAATGATAGAATGGCCTTTTGAAGACTCAGTTACAGGAACATCTAGGTAGCAATGCCTTGCAGGTCTGAAGCAATGCCCTACTGGAGGTTGTATATGCTTTATATTAGCATGGTCACAATCCACAGGTCCAGAAATCCAAGGGTGGAAATAGGAGTAACACCATATTCTATTACTCATAATGACCCATTAGCAAATATTTTACTTCCTGTTGCTGTGACTGGACGTTCTGCTTGTCAATAGGTGTTATTCCCAAGGAACACTAGTACATACAACAATCACTCCATTACACTGGAAATTAAGACGACCACCCATCTACTTTGGGATACTCATGCCTCTGAATAAACGAACAAAGAAGGGAGTTGTACTGGCTGGGGTGACTAATCCTGACTACAAAGAAGAATTTCCACTACCACTCCACAATGGAGGTAAGGAAGAGTATGTCTGGAATATAGGAAATCTCTTTAAGAGTCTCTTAGTAATATCACATCTTATGACTGAAGTTGAAAGAAAACTACAGCAACCCAATATAGGCAGAATTACTAACAGTCCAGACACTTCAAAATTGAAAGTTTGGGTCACTCCTGCAAGCAAAGGACCATGAATGGCTGAAATGCTTGCTGAAGGCAAAGTGAATCTGGAATAGGGAGTAGAACAAAATAGTTTTAAATACCAGCTATAAGGACTGTGATAGTTATAATAATTTTTTATTTTGTTATAATTATACTTATGTGTATATCTATATATCTATGTCATCTCTACCTCTGTGTGTGTGTATATATAAATATTTTAGTAAAATATGTATATATGTTTTCCTTCTGGTTCTCTGGTGGTGACCTGATTAATATACTCACCCTTCTTCTGTCCTGCACATTTACCTTCCCTATTTTCATAAAAGTCATCTTAAATTGCCTGTTATATATGTGCCACCCATGTCTCTCTAAATGTAATTTTATGTGACTTCATGACTCTAAGAATCTCCTGGTTTCCACTCTGGTTTCAATGGTAAATCCTCTTAAAACAAATATGGATTCTTGCTGTATGTAGTGTGATCCACAGACCCAATATTATTATCCCAACTGGGAACATTTTAGAAATGTGCATTATTAAGTTCCACCCAGACCTACAGAATCAAAGATATTTATTTCAATAAATATTTGACAAAATATTTAACGACATTCTGTGGTAATTCGTAAGCTCATTAAAGTTTGTAAGCACCAATCAGACTAGTGACTAAAACTTCTTCGTCAGTACCTAAATTCAATAACCACCAATATTCTTTATCAGGGTTTTCCAAGTTCTCAACTAAGCTTATAATTTAAAATACAACGCAAGTTTTCAGTCCATACCTTACATTGTGTAAATTATATTTTGTTGCCAAATTTATTTCCTGAGTCCTTTTTTAATGCACACAGAATCCCTAACAATCCCATCTTCTCTAAAGCTTAAGATGTCCTCTATATGGGGATTTCTTCAAATTCTATTCTGATATCTATATGAAGATCAAAACAAAAATTAGGAAGAAGAAAACAAAGATATTTCTGTTTTCCAAAACCAAAGTATGTAATATATTAAAAAATGGAAAGAAAAGTGTATATCAAATTCTGTTGAGAAGCTGCATAAAACAAGGGCCCCAAAACTGACAACTGGGTGTTCTAATGTAGATCATTAGTAATCCTGATAAGACAAATTTCAAAATAATTGTGAGTGCAAAATATCACAGCAAAAACTTCATGGAGGAGCTCATACAGACAGATCTTTAGTGGAGTTTTTCTCCAAAGAAAAACAGACAATGAGGTCATAGTCAGAGTATGTAGTGGGAGGGACCTAGGAAGGACTGTTTAAAAACAGAAGGTATTAATAACCTTCCTTTACTGTTACTGAGATCACTTGATAATGCATGAAAGTGAGTGGATCATTGCTAAACCAAAGTCAATGATTAGGCAAAGAGAGGTGTTAGCTCTTGCACTAAGGAGCAATAAGAATTTGACACGAGGAAGGCAAAGATTTATAGGTCCACATGTAGGTAGGTTGCTACATAACCCCTTGGAAGTAATATGAAAGTACTCTTCTGTTCGCTTCTATAATTTCAGTGATATAAGAAAGAAGATAATCATGTTAGAGAAAGAATGTATGTATGTGGCATGTTGGAGAAAGAAAAGTTATTTACTAACTACCTAAGAGAGTTTAATATATGCAAGGTACATACTAAAAAACATTTGGAAAAGAAAGTGCATTGTATGTTGCCATCATAAATATCTATAATTTAACAGTAAAGGGTAATTAAAATATTTTATCTTGGTGATTTAAAATAGATATTTATATTAGATAATATAAAATAAGGCTTTGAAACATAAACTGATAACATTTTAAGATCACATATTTTAATGTAAACTTTATTTTGCTATATCTTTGAAAAAAAAATTTATTGAATTTCTGTGCCTTAGATAAGAACATTTAAAAGTAACTGTTCTTATGGGCAAAATGCCAAATGGCTTGCAATTTGTTGACTCATTCATGGCTAGCTGAAACATTGAATTCTAACTATCCCCAGTGGTAGAAGTTTAATCATTTGGATCACTGCTTGCTCTGAAAGCAAACTGAGCAGAAATTGAAATTATCATTCTCCTAAACCCAAGAAATATTCCCAGGGGGAATTAACCTATTTTAGATTTCTGGGTAAAGTACACTAGACTTCATCAAAAACTCAGACCCTGCTATCAAAATGCAATCATATCCAGTGTATTTCACAAGCTTCACATGCCCGACAATTGTTTATTCAAAAAGAGAAAGAAGGGCTGCTGTGATATCCGCACTCCCCCGCCCCAGAGGTTTATTTAGTCTTCTCAACAGGTAGAAGAATTTCATTCAGTATTTATTGAACATCTCCTGTGAGCACAATACCAGGAAACTGGTGATAGTAAATGAGCCAGATTATATTGTTAGTAAGCAGATGTTCGGGCATTATTTGTCACCTGTGACTAGTGGGGTGCTTGACTTAGCTGATGTGTGAAATTTCAGCAAAGCAGCTGGAATCTTTTATGTGAGAGTGTGTGTGTGTGTGTGCGCGCGTGCGCGCACGTGCACGTGTGTGTGATTTTTCATAGATGTGAGTAAAAATGTAATTTATTGAAGATTGGTTTCCTGGTGAATAAATTCAGAAAACTCAACCTTAAATATCCAGGCTCTGTTTTCATCAATAGCACTGAAGACATTTGAAGAATGGAAAGTGTTTATGTATTATTTTTGCTCACTCACCACTTTCCTGAAAATAAGTTATACTCAACACAAAGGTGAGCTAACAAAATAAAATGATATTAAACCAGGTTACCATTATGAATATCAAATGGATTTTTTTCAGTGTTCTTAATCCATGTGATGTTTTAGTAAATTAGAGCAGTAGAAAGGATCCTAGAGTTGTTACCTGGCTAAGACCTGAATGTTCATGTCTTTCAAAATTCATATGTTAAAGCCCTAATTCCCAATGTGATGGTCTTAGGAGGTGGGGACTTTGGGGATGATTAGGTTTACATGAGGTCATGAAGGATGGACGAGACCCATAATGGGATTAGTGCCTTTATAAGAAGAGGAAGAGACCACAGAGCGTTCCCTCTACTATGTGAGAACACAGCAAGAAGGCATCCATTTGCAAAGAACTTTCACAAAAAAACATATAATGCTGGTACCCTAATCCTAGACTTCCAGTCTCCAGAACTATAACTGAGAAATAAGTGTTGCATAAACCACAGAGTCTATGGAACTTTGTTATTGCAGCCCAAGTTGACTAAATCACTCTCCAAATCCAAAGATTGTCAAAATATATTCAGTTCTACAAAAAAAAAAAAAAAAAAAAAAAACCTATAAATAAAATACATCAATAAAATAAGTCAAGTGATTTTCCATGAATATAGAATTCAAGTCAAAATATCGACTTCAAAAAACAACGTTGGCCTGAATCAGCATCCTTCTGACAGTAATTATGTATTTCCTGTGTTCTTTTGTAATTTTACTTTTTAATTGTGAGATTCCTGGTTTTCTTTTAAGCAATGGCTTTCTCTTACTTTATCAGGCTCTCTTACCGCTTCACTCTGTTTCACTTTCTGTCCCTCCTTCTCTTTTTTCCTTTTTCTTTCACTGCCCCGAAAGAAAAAAGATTTAAATTTAAAAATTACAATATATACAAATGAAAGGATTATCTGAGTCATACTTATCCAAAACCATACTTTTGATTCCCCCACACTCCAAATTTTCCCCATCAATCTCAGTAAATGGCAGATTAATTCTTTAGATTAGTCAAAACCAAAATTCTGAAATAACCTTGCTAGTCTGATCACCTGTCTCATATTCTATACCTAAATTATCAGCACATCTTCTTGGTTTTATTGTAAAAATATTTATTCCTCTTCCAACCACTTCCAACCAAGTACACCAACACTGTTCCTTTTCCAGGTACTACTCCCCTGGTTGATTTCAATAACATGCAAACTATTTTTTGTTGTTGTTGTTCTCATTCTTCATATTCGCCCAAGTAATCACTTTAAAATTAGAGGAAGATCAGGTTACATCTGTTCCAAAGCCCTCAATGACTTTCCATCTTTCAAAATGGCCTTTGAGATGCTACATGGTTTGTTTTCTTGTTGCCTCTCTGAACTGATCCCCTCCAAGTCTTTTGCTTGCTTAATCTATCTCAGCCATTCCTGACACCGTGCTGTTCTTTGCTTATGCCTAGCATGCTCTGGCATTCAGGGTGTATGTAATTCCCTCAGCTTGAAATGCTCTTCTCTGAGATTACTCCAAAGCTACTTCCATCCATCCCTTCATGTCTCTGCCCAAATGTCTTATTACTGAGACAGATCTTCATTAATTAGCTTATACAGAGTAGCACTTTCCCTTCTAATTTGCACATTCTATCCTTCTCACTCTGCAATACTTTTCCTTATCAGCATTTCAAATAAACATTTACTTCTCTACTTATTTTCTGTTTACTATATGTGACAGTAAGCTCTTTGAGGTCAGAGTCTTTATGTGTTTTGATTAATATTACACCCTGAGCCTTCAAAACGGGAATTTTTTTAAGGGAACCACTTAAAACATTTAATTCAAAATATGTTATCTTTAGGTCATGGTCTGTTTACGTACTTTTTATTTTTTAGTATATTTTAACAGACAGAATAAAAATTAGATTATATGTGTAATTTTCTAATCAAATTCATCTGTTGTGATAAGTAAGTATTACATTTGACACCATTTTAAAGCATTTAGTCTAAATTTGGTATTCTATCTACTTAATAATTGGAAAATGACAATAAATAAATATTCCTGCTTGATTTAGAGAATTTGATTTGAAAAAAAAAAAAAAAAATTAAGAGGTCCTGCATACATCTCAATGCTTGCCAGTGAACTAAAGTAGAAAGAAAGGGTACTTTTTACCTCGGTTCTTAAGTTGTTCATTTGAAATAGCATATGGATTAACACAGCAGATGAGACAAAATAAATGCAAAGTCTGTAATTAGAAATACGAAGAGAGACTGTTCCTGTTTTATTTAATTCCTGTGAAATTTTGCTTCTAGAATATGGAGAAAAATATTCTCAATATCTTGGAAACACAACTGCGCAAGGACCAGCAAATATCTACAATAACCATAATTGTCTTTTGCAATTACATTATGTAAAAAAATAATAATTAGGAAATCTATTCATGGAGAATCTGAAAACCTGGATCAGTTCACGACGTCTGGGAACTTTATTCTCTTAACCGAAGGACACAAAGCAGCAATGAACGAAAAAAACATTAAACAGTCACAGAAGGAAAAGAAATGACAGTCAAAGGAAAAAGAAGGACCAGGAATAAAGTAAATTATAATTTTTGAAAATTTAAATATATGACTTATACAAATATTAAATAAATGCATGTCTACGTTCATCAACATATTAATGAGGAACCTATAACATTTTTTTAAAAGCTGTTCCACAGGATGTCTTGAGTTTCTTGGTATTTATAGACATATTAATAAATAATACTGAAATAAGATTGCTAGGGTGGATATAATACCATTGTTATTCAGGAAAAAATTATTTTACAGCTCTATGCTTGTCTCTGGGGATATTGGGATGTCGGCTTCATTTTTGGCCAAAATAAAGCCTAACTTAACTAACAAATGATTTGTGACGCATTATTTAAAGTCTGAAGCTCCATTGGCAGCACCCGGGGTTTGTTTATGGATGCCTTTCACCTGGTGTAACAGGTTAGATATCCTGGCTTGGCTAAGTAACCAGAGAGACATAAAATACATTGCCAGATATGTCTGTCAGGAGCTCCCTGAAGCCAAGATTCATTACACTAATCTTAAAATTTTAATCAGAGATGATTCACATCTCTGTGCAAGTACGAATGACCTTGTGGAGCATAAACCTGGATGTCTCTTGGAGCTTCAAAAATGACCTAAACTCTCTTTCTTTTGTTGTCATTTTTTGACTCTATTAAAAGCCTTTCCTGAATATATTCTATAGCATCTTGAGAGCCCTTGCAATTATCCAAATCTTTGTAATACTTGAAGTTATATAGGGCAGTTAAAGAAAAACAAAAAATAACAGCACCAAGAATATTTACATCCTTTGATAGTTGCTTTTTAGTTGTTGTTGTTTTCTTTTTACGGGAGAGAAATTCTTTGCAACTCTACTAGATAAAAATGTATATATTTGTGATGGAGTTGAGATAAATAAATAACACATTCCATTTGCAGTTAAATATGTTTTAGTGTAAGCATATTTATTGTGGGTGAACTGTCCAGAGAGCTTGCTTAGACAGTGCTGAATAAAAAAGCTCTGAATCAAGGCCTCCTGGGATGTACTGAATGTGCTTAAATGCCTATGCTATGTTAATAATTATTTTAGGCATTGAAATTAATCTAGTAAGTAAGTTAGGCATTCTGGAAGTCCACTATACAGCTGAAGATAAATGGAAAAAAAGAGGAATATTGGGGAAGCTTAAAGAGGAGTTAAGAAAAGTTTTTTTTTTTATAGTTTACTTGCATATGACATACATACACACTATACATATATATGGGAGTTTTGCATTTGTATATAGCTTAATAAAATGTCAAATGTATACATTTAAAAAGCAAGAAAATAATTAGATTATTAAGAAAATGATGTTGTAAATGTAAGATATCCCTTTGAAATATTCTGTTTTTAAAGATTTAAAGTTGACTTATGTATAATATTGATGAAAGGTATTCTTCAACAATTCAGTTATTTTCTACAGTGAATGTGATCTAATCACATGGGATCATATACACATGAGTGTGCTGTAAAGTTTTACTCTGATGAATTCTCAGATAACCATATTTTATGGAATTTTAATAAATGTCATTGTTCTTTGAATAAGAATGGAAAATATGAATTTTGATAAAGATTTTGAAGATTTAGGTTTTTTCACAAGACATAGTTTCAATTAGATTTCTTCTCTTTATATAATTATAGTTATCAATATTTACCTCAAATTGTGTTGTATAATAAAATAAATATATTATTATTATTTCTTTTGTTGCTTTTTTTCTTTTGAGACAGAGGCTCGCTCTATCACCCAGGCTGGAGTGCCGTGGCATGATCTCAGCTTGCTGCAACCTCCACCCCACCCAGGTTCAAGGGATTCTTCTGCCTATGCCACCATGCCCAGCTAATTTTTGTATTTTTAGTAGAAACGAGGTTTCACCATGTTGGCCAGGCTGGTATCTAACTCCTGACCTCAAGTGATCCACTCGCCTCAGCCTCCTAAGGTGCTGGCATTACAGGCATGAGTCACTGCACCCAGTCTCTTTTGTACTTTTTTCTTTTTTTTTTTTCTTAGCCTTTATAATTATGGTTAGTTATTTCAGGAGTTGCCAAAATTTAACTCTCCATTCTGTTGCTAATGGCATAGAGATCTAACAGCCCATAGTTATCTTTGTTCTATCAAGAACATGTTTAAAGTATTTATATAACAGTCTAGTCAGACATTTCTCTCAGAATTAAAGGTTGGGTTTTAAACTTTAATTTAAAGAGAAATAGTTTGTCTAGAAAATATATTCCATTTAAATTCTCTGGAGATTTTATTATGATAATCATGAACTGTGTCTTTTGTATATTCATCTCTAAAATTAAATTCTTTGTAATTAACTGAAAGTAATGTGCTGTGGTGTTTCCTAACTGCAGAAACAATGAAGCCTTTAAAAAAAAATACAAGTACCTCATTAAAGCTAAAATATAATGATCACCTGAATATTTTTCCAACAGACTAATTTTAATTTACAGCTATAACTTTAACAAATTTAT
This sequence comes from Piliocolobus tephrosceles, assembly GCF_002776525.5. Classification (NCBI taxonomy): domain Eukaryota; kingdom Metazoa; phylum Chordata; class Mammalia; order Primates; family Cercopithecidae; genus Piliocolobus; species Piliocolobus tephrosceles. The sequence goes on from NC_045436.1 coordinate 151,082,921, forward strand.
TCAATATTTTAGTTACATAAAGGAAAGTAAACTTTCAGATGCTTATTACTGACAAGTTGAAAACCCAGCACAGGTCCTAATCCAATTATGGGAGATACTCTAGAGGTCGAAAGAAAATGTACAACTATGAAGATTTATAGTAAGAAAAAACAAAAACAAAAACAAAACAAAACATGGAGAAACACCTGAGAAAGGAGAAGACATTTTGACTCCAGTAGGAAAGAAAGTGACATCCAGAGATGAGAAGGGTTAGTCTCCAGATCTGAGGAATAAATAAAGCTGGACATTTTTAACTTTTTAAAAATCTTAGTGAGAGACATATTTGCTAAGCAAGCTGTTTCCCATTAGCCCTTTCAGGACAGAAAAAAATAATGCTACCACAGCCACAGTACAGATTACATCTGAGTGACCCAAAATGGTGACTGAGACATGGAGTCAATAATCACAAGGAAAGGCAGATTGACAGATTTGTGAAAGCTCCTTTCATTCTCCTCTCCTCAACATGTTAATATTGCACCACTAACAAAAAGAAAAATAAAAAAAGCTTTCAGGAGGGAGAAGACTTTGAGGAGAAAGCAGAAAGAAGGATCCTAAAAGTCACCCCCGATACTCCCCCAGGTACATTATGTTGACAAAAAACAAACAATCAAAAAGTGATACCTCAATGAATAATACATTCATAGGCAAAGAACAACATCATTCTGGTTCAGATATCATAATATGAACCTAAAAGAATCAAATTCATAGAAGGAGAGAGTAAATGTTGATTGCCAGAGGCAGAGAATGCGAAATGGGAAGATGCTGGCCAAAAGGTACAAAGTTTCAGTTAAGCAGTATTAACAAGTTCTGGAGATCTACAGCATGGTGAATATAGCTAATAATATACTGTACACTTAAAAATTGTTAGGAGAGTTGATCTTAAACAGTCTCACTGCACAGACAAAAGATAGCTATGTGAGGTGATGAGTACGTTAACTAATTAATTACGGTAATTATTTCACAATGAATACATATATCAAAATAGCACACTGTATATCTGAAATACATACATTTTAAATTTTTAAATTATACTTTAATAACAATTGGTAGAAAGGGAAACGTGGATCTTTAAAAATGAAAGAACAACAACATAAATGGTGGACATGGTAAATAACTTAATGAATTCTACACATTTTTCTTCTCTTAAGTAATTTAAAACATATACAACTAAAGTTAAACGTTTAACATTATCTGCTGTTTTCAATATATATAAACATTACTTATACAGAAACTCACAGAACTTTAGTGAAAGTAAAAGAAAGAGGCGATTTGGTTACAGTATTTCCATACCTTATCTTAAGGAGTAAAAGAACTAATTCTAAGTGGACTGTGAAAATTTGGATATGTATTTTGTAATTCTTAAAGCAATCACTAAAAATAATACAAAGAAATGACAGCAAAAATTAATAGATAAAATACCAACCTATTCAAATAATAAAAAAAAGAGAAATGAGAAACCAAGAAACAGAAAAACAGGAGGCCAAAAGTAGTAGTAAAATGGTAGACCTGAAATCTAATCATATCCATAATTACATTGATATTAATATTTTAAACATTCCAATAAATGTCAGTGATTAACAGAGTAGGTAGAAAAGTATGATTCAATTATGCTACCTAAAGAGACCTACAACATAGTCTTAGTACATAGAGGTTGGATGGCTTATAAATACCATTTCTAAGCCAGAAGAATCAGAACTACATCTTTAGGGTGTTTTAGCCACCTCACCGAGGCAGCATAGACTTTTACCCAAAATTAGGCCTGAGGGTCAAGACTTACAATGTCATACATACTTGAGGATATAAAAAGGTTTATCACTCATGTTTTGAGGCTTTCAATGATATCATGGTAAGATGAGAAACCTAGTTCAAAAATGGCTTGAAAGAGAGCATGTACAGGAACTAGTTCGGAGTTTTGAATTCAGTTGGGGGTGAGGAATTAGGATGAATGTTCATGAATGTGAGAAGGTGTTTGTGTAGTTGGAATCTCCTACGAACATCAAAGGAAAGAAAGCCCAGACTTCCTTTTCAACTCACCTAAGTATTCAGCAGAAGAAGGGGTAAGGCTTAAAAGATATCAGCCGTCAAACATTACAAAATAGAGTTAGACTCTGTTACAACTGAAACCTGGTGTTTGTCTGATGCTGGAAATGTACCATTTTCATTTAATTAAATATGTATTTGTTTAAATATACTATTGTGTTAGTCTGTTTTCACACTGCTGATAAAGACATGCTTGAGACTGGGTAATTAATAATGAGAAAAAGGTTTAATGGACTCATGGTTCCACATGGCAGGGGAGGCCTCACAATCATGACAGAAAGTGAAAGGCACATCTTACATGGCAGCAGACAACAGAGAGTGAAAGCCAAGTGAAGAGGGAAACCATGAGATCTCGTGATATGTATTTACTGCCATGAAAACAGCGTGGGGGAAACTACCCCCATGATTCAATTATCTCCCACTGGGTTCTTCCCACAACACATGGGAATTATGGAAGTTAAGATTCAAGATGAGATTTCAGTGGTTACTCAGCCAGGTCATATCAACCACTATGGTAATCTATGGCATCTATGGTAATCTATTGTATCTATATATTATCTATGGTAAACTATGAGCCCAGAAGTGTAAATTATAAGTGAAATGAGTGCCTTGGTCACTATCAGTAATATATGGTATCCTTCAAAATGTCAGTGACATGAAAGACAAACAGTCAGAGGGAATGCCCTAAAATACAAGAGGCTAGAGATATATCTCAATTCATTGTTCTTGTTTAGGTACAGGGTTTCAGCTATTTACAGATCATCAGATAGATAAATTGATGAATTTAATGGAGAGATTGGGCAATGTGGGTCTCACGCTTTCTAATATTTTATCAATAATGAACTTCTTAAATATAATATTGGTGGTATGGAGCAGTAGGAACACATCCTTCTTAGGAAACACACACTCACTGAAATGTTTAAGGGTAAAATATATTGATGTCTGCCATATTTTTACATAAAATTTTAAAAATACCCCACATACATATACAAATACACATACACAGAAAGAAGGAGATGATGGAGATGAGTAAATTGGCGATCTAGTTAAAGGGCTTATGGCATTTACTGTTTTTCTTTTCCTTTGCTTACGTAAATTCTGAGATGTTAAATGAGTGCCTTATTCACTATCAGTAGTGTATAGAACTCTTCAAAATGTCAGTCACATGAAAGACAAAAAAACAGTCAGAGGAAATGCCTTAAACCTTTTGTAGGTTTGAAATTTTGTAAATAAAATGGGTGAAATTTGTTTTACATGAAAATTTTTATTAATTTATTTAAAAAGTTATACAAAATATATGCTTAAAAATATTAAAATTAACAAATCTTAAAAAAATAATTAAAATAGATTAAAGAGCAAGAGTGGCAATGAGGACACCAGTTGAGAAGCTTCTGTAATGATGCAGGTGAAAGATGACAGGGACAGGTCAATAGAAGTGTCAGAAATGAGAATGACTGGTATTCAGAGTATGTTTTAAAAGCAAGGTACTGTGTTCTTATTGGATAATTAAACATGTGTGGATGAAAGATCTAGAGGTATTGAGTATGCGTCTGAACAGTGAAGTGAGTGTGGTGTCTTAACTCAGACAGGAAACAGTCAGAGTGGAGTAAGTGGAGACTAGATATGGACATAATTTTGATCTGCATATCTGGAATTCATTCAGAGAAGGCTCATAGGTAATTATGCATATGAATCTGGAGATCAAAATACATATTTTGGCTGAGTCAAAGATAAATTTGAGTCATCAGTTTAAATTAAAACAAAGGAACTAAGTGTGACTAAGTTAAGTTTTTGGCACTGACTGTTCATTAGATTCACTTGAATAATTTTAAAGGATATTTATATCCAAGTTCTACCAGAACAACTAAATTAGAATATATGGGGATCGGGTCAGTTATTTCTATTTTTAAAGCTCTTTGGGTTGTACAATTATGTAACCCTGGTTGGAAAACTACTGACTTAGATACAGGATATAAAAAGAAAAAAAATCTGAGGTTTATGTCCTAGGGCACACCAATAATTACAGGTCTTTGGGGAAAGAGAAAGCAATAAAGAATAGCATCTGAAAGAGAAAGCAGCAGTAGGAGGAAAGCCAATAAAATATGATAACCCAGAAACCAATGGAAGAAAGAATTCCAATAATGCTTCTGAAAGACTGAGTGAAATGAACATTTTACCATTATTGGATGAAGTAAGCACAAAAGAAGTGTTTTTTTTTTAAACTTGAAAGGAGACCTACTCTAATTGCAATGGATTATAGAGATGATTTAGGGGAAAAAGATGAGAAAGCTAATAATGATAAACTCATTTGACTTTACGACTTTCCTCTGAAGAACAAAAAATTGGTATGTTAGCTGGTGGGAAATAAGACTGTTCCAGTGACGTTTTATGTAGTGTGCACGCGTTTGTTTATTTCATTGAGGATACTGTAGCATGTTTATTTTTCAGTGAACATCCTACTTTATAAACAGCAGCAGCATTATTTGCATTACTTGAATCATGGAAAAATGAGAGGATATATTATAGAAATATTACAGAAGTGTGGAGATTGCCTCAGCAAGAGGGATAGTTCACTCTTAGCAAAGAAAAGACTCCAGAGTATATGCGTACTTGTGAAGAACAAGAGATCATATGTTAGGTGATGGATAGATTATGTAGTTCTTGTTCAAATGCTTTACTTCTGCATTAAACAATAAGCAAGATTAACAGGAAGAAGGATAATTTTTAGATTAGTTGTAAAATTCTTACTTCAGAGAGAGTGAGGTTTAACAAATTTAACTGGGAAATAATAGTGGGATTCTTGACGATGGCTAGTGCCCCATAAGCAAGTAGCATATTTTTCTCCAATCACGTGAAGTGGTACACAGGGAATTTATGTGAGTAGTGTGGAGGTAGAGCAGGGACAGTTGATGTGTGACATTGTATTTGAGAGTGTTATTGTAATGATGAACAATGGAATCTCAGCTCCATGGGAGATAAATTATCAGGGGACCAATGGGGAAAAAGTGAAGAGGAAATGAACTAGATTTCTGGATGTGTTGACACATTTTGACATAGGAGACGATAATAGATCAAGTGAGTTAGAAGAGAGTGACCAGAGAGCGCAATGCTTGAAATTCAGATTTTAAAGATGATGATGTTATTACTGGTATATTAAGGTTCATAGTATCATTATTCATAGCAAAAATGAAAACTGCCAAAATCTCCATCAGCTGATAAATGAGTAAGTTCAATATGTCACTTCTATTCAATAAATGCTGCAACATGGATGAACATTGAAAACCTTATACTAAGTGAAATAAGTCATTATCAAAAGACCACATAATGTATAATTCCACTTACACGAAATGCCCAAGTGAAGAAAATCTATACAGACCCCTTCCCACCTGGCTATCTCAACAGGGAGTACATTAGTGGTGCCTAGGGCTTTGGGACATTGAAAGTTTGGTAGAGTGACTGCTGTTGGGAGTTTCTTTCTGAGGTGATGAAACTCTTCCAAAATTGACAGTAGTGATAAAGTATAATTCTGCACCTAGATTGAAAACCATTTAATTATATTCTAAATGGGAAAATGTTATGATATGTGAATTATATACTAATATCTGATCAAATAAAAATACAACGAAATAAAATAATAAAAAGCACAAGTGTGTGTGTGTGTGTGTGTGTGTGTGCAGATATGTGTGATCCAAATTATTCAGTCTGATAAGTGTGGTATGAATTTAGCAATCTGGACTTCATGCAATGGAAACTCATATTTCAAGTTCCAAACATTTCTGTTTCTTAATGACATTGAAAGGCAATTGAATTTTAAATGTCCTACCATTTCTACTATATTTTTTGGTCATTGATTTTCCAGGACAAGCTTTATAATCAGCAGTACTCAAATTCAAGATTAAGAAATATTAAATCACTTATTGAATAAATAAATACATACTCATGCTTCAAAATTTTCTGTGTAATAATTTGAAATAGAGGATCATAAAGTTGAACACAATCTAGACTGTCATTATTAGCATTAACAATGGAACCACATAACTTATCTTTCTAGCACTTTTTAGCAGCATTAATTTATTTTTAATAATTGAGTGTATCTGTATCATAACATACTAGTTTAGAAGCAGCACATTCATTGGTAGACATCTCTAAATATGAATTTCTACTTATGTTAAATAAACTATGCTTCTATCAATTTCATACAAGAAGCTTCCAAATGCTACCTGAAGAAAAAAGTGTCTGCTCACAAATCTGAAACAGAAAGCTTCAAACATATAAAGACAATTAAAATATATCTTTTTAGTTTTTGGTTTTCCAGAATACACATGCCAATTAAACATAGCGCTCACATAAAGTGATTTTTATATATCTATCAACTTTGAATTATTTTGCCTACTTTCACTTAGTTTATTATTCCATTTTTCTGTCTATTACATAATCTACCCATCTATCCTACTATGGAGTTATCCAAAGCACCAACCTATTTACACACATTGACTGAGCTTTTACAAATATCCTGGTTAAGGGATTGAGCATGCTAGTTAATGGAGGCACAAGATACATAATCCGCGACAATTTTTCTTAGAGTAACGTAGCTGCTTAATAAGAGATTTCTAATCCCATATTTCTTTCTTTAGAATATTTTAATATTAAAATGTTTATCATCTTCTACTGCAGAGTAATTATGTGATTATGATTCATATGCATTTACAAACTAATTACAAATGAAGTAATTTTGGACTGGATATTGAAATGCAAACAAATACAATAAATTATTAAAATTTCACATGCCATTATAAGCCATATAGTTGATTTAAAAAGTCAAATACTTATAAACTTATTGTTTTAAAAAAGATTCCTCTGATTCATGGGCATCCATGTTTCTGTTATGGGTTGTCTATATATGATTACTGAGTCTAGTGTTTTTCTTATTTTAGAGGATAGTAAATTTCAAGCGTACATAAAAGTAGATGGAATAGTATAATAAGCTCCCAAGTACTTATTATCCATGTCTAATAATTATTAAGTCACAATCAATGTAGTTTCATTTATACCCACAACCACTACATACTTCATTTCATTTTATTTGTAATATCTCAGTAAGAATCTCTGTAAGTTAAGAACTTAAAGCACCACAACAACATTGTCACAATTAAAAATAATTACTGAACATTATAAAATGTATTGGCCGGGCGTGGCGGCTCACACCTGTAATCCCAGCACTTTGGGAAGTCGAAGCGGGCAGATCATGATGTCAGGAGTTCAAGAACAACCTGACCATTATGGTGAAACCCCCTCTCTACTAAAAATACAAAAATTTTCCAGGCGTGGTGGCACCCACTTGTAGTCCCAGCTACCTGGGAGGCTGAAGCAGGAGAATCGTTTGAACCCGGGAGGCAGAGGTTGCAGTGAGCCAAGATCACACCATTGCACTCCAGCCTAGCTGACAGAGTGAGACTCTGTTTGAAAAAAAAAAAAAAAAAAAAAAAAAAAAAAAAAAAAAAAATTTTTTTTGCTTTTTTTTTCATTTATCTTCTAAGTGTCAGATATTATCTTGCTTCAGTGTTTATGATTTTATTTTACTTTGATGAGGGTCAAATAATATTTATACTTTGCTCTTTGTTGATAAGTTTCTATAGGCTCTTTTAATGTACAGTTTTCCCCTGCATTCCTCATGTTTTTCTTCTGTTCTTGTGAGTTGTTTGGAAAAGAAAACTAGGTTATTTATCACATAGGGTTACCACAACATCTTGCTCCTCTTCTTCTACCTTTCCAATTAAATGTAACTAATATACAACATATAATTTTGATATTTTAAGGCATAATATTATAAATGCTTGATTATTATGGTATCCATACACAAATTTTATATAAATATGCCTATGTGGAGAAGGTGTGATACAGAGAGAATAGCCAGAGTACAAAAATATAGTTAGATAAAATAAATAAGATCTAGTCCTCAGTAGAACAATAGGGTGACTATAATTAATAAATTATTGCATATTTCAAAACAACTAAAAGTATGGAAATGGAATGTTCCTAACACAAAAAACAAGGAAACATGCTTGAAATGATGGGTATCCCAATTACTTGGATTTAATCATTAAACATTGCTTCTTTGTATCAAAATATTGCACACCCCATAAATATGCACAACTATTACATATAAAAATTAAAAGATAAATATGCCTATTTGGTATATGAGTTATTTTTTTTAACTTTTATTTTAGGTTCAGGGAACTGGGAAGTTTTGTTATATAGGTAAACCCATGCCACAGGGTTTTGTTATACAGATTATTTCACCTCCCAGGTATCAAGCTCAGTACCCAGTAGTTATTTTTTCTGCTCCTCTCCTCCCAACCTCTACTCTCAAGTAGAACTCAGTAGAACTCAGTGTCTGTTGTTCCCTTCTTTGTGTTCCTGGGTTCTCACCATGTAGCTCCCACTTACAAGTGACAGCAGGCAGTATTTGGTTTTATGTTCCTGGGTTAGTTTGCTAAAGATAATAGATACCAGCTCCATTCATGCTCCTGCAAAAGACATGATCTCATTCTTTATGACTGCACAGTATTCCATGGTGTATAGGTACCACATTTTCCTCAGCATTTAGGTTGAATCCCTGTTTTTGCTATTGTGAATAATGCTAAAATGAACATTAATGTTCATGTGTCTTTACGGTAAAATTATTTATATTCCTCTGAGGATATACCCAGTAATGACATTGCTGGGTTGAATGGTAGTTCTGTTTTTAGCTGTTTGAGGACTTGCCATATTGCTTTCCACAGTGGTTAAGCTCATTTACACTCCCAACAGTGTGTGTTTCCATTTTTCTGCAACCTGGCCAGTACCTGTTATTGACTTTTTAACAATAGCCATTCTGACTGGTGTGAGATAGTATCTCAATTGGGATTTTGATTGGCATTTCTCAAATGATCATGGATATTGAGTTTTATATATATACATATACATGTATATATACATATATATGCATGTACATATATACATATATGCATGTATATACACACTACATATATGTATATATGTATGTGCTTGTACATATGTGTATGTATATATGCTTGTTGGCTGCATATATGTATTCTTTTGGAAAGTGTCTGCTCATTTCCTTACCGACTTTTTAATGGAGTTGTTTTTCCCTTGTAAATTTGTTTAAGTTCCTTATAGATGCTGGATATTACACCTTTGTCAGACACAGTGTGCAAAAATTTTCTCCCATTTTGTAAATTGTTTACTCTATTGATAGTTTCTTTCTCTGTTCAGAAGCTCTTAATTTTCACTAGATCCTATTGGTTAATTTTTTCTTTCATTGCAGTTGGTTTTGATGTCTTCGTCATGAAATCACAAAAAAAAAAAAAAAAAAAAAACGACCAAAAGACAAAAACCGTATGATTATGTTGATAAATTGATAGATGCAGGCTTTCCACAAAATTTAACATGCCTTCATGTTAAAAAGTCTAATAAACTAGGTATTGAAGGAACATACCTGAAAATAATAAGAGCCATCTATGATAAATCCATAGCCAACATCATACTGAATAGGCAATTCTGGATGCAGTTGATGGATGTCTCTTTGACAATTGGTACAAGACAAGGATGCCATCTCTCACCATTCCTATTCAACATAGTGTTGGAAGTTCTTGCCAGAGAAACAGGCACGAGAAAGAAGTAAAGCATCCAAATAGGAAGAGAGGAAGTCAAACTATCCCTATTAGCAGACAACGTGATTCTAAATCTAGAAAATGCTCTTCTCTAGGCCCAGAAGCTCCTTCAGCTGATAACTGTGGCAAAGTTTCAGGATACAAAATCAATGTATGAAAATCACTAGCATTTCCTGTACATCAATAGCTAAGCTAAGAGACAAATCAGGAAGGCAAACCCATTCACAATTGCCACAAAAAGAATAAAATACCTAGGGATACATCTAATCAGAAGGTGAAAAATCTCTATGATGAGTATTAAGAAACACTGCTCAAAGACATCGGAGAAGACACAAACAAATGGAAAAACATTCCATGCTCATGGATAGGAAGAAGCAATAGCATTAAAATGGTGATACAGCCCGAAGCAATTTACAGATTCTATACTATTCCTATCGAGCTACCAATGACATTATTCACAGAACTAGGAAAAACTATTTTAAAATTCATATGAAACCCGAAAAGTGCCTGAATAGACAAGACAAACCTCAGTGAAAATAACAAAGCTGGAGACATCACATTACCCAACTTTCAACTATACTACAGGGGATACAGTAACCAAAACAGCATGGTAGTGGTACAAAAATAGGCACATACACCAACGGAACAGAATAGAGAGCCCAGAAATAAGGGCATGCACCTACAACTAGCTGATCTTTGACAAAGCTGACAAAAAGAGGCAATGGAGAAAACACCCCCTGTTCAATAAATGGTGCTAGGATAACTGGCTAGGCATATGTAGAAGATTGAAGTTGGACCCCTTCCTTACACCATATACAAAAATCAAATCAATATAGGTTAACAACTTAAACGTAAAACCCAACACTGCATAAACTTTGGAAGACAACCTAGGCAATACCATCTTTGACATAGGAATGAGCAGAAATTTTTTTTTCTGTTTTCCTTAAAATATATTTTAATTGTGATATAATGTTAAATAATGATTCCCAATTAAAATAATTGTCCTTTGCACTTGAATTGTGGTATGTAGATGCCTGATTGTCAGTTATCTAAGACAAAAATAAAACATATAGTTGAGAAAAAAAAAGGATGACTAAACACACAACTAGCTTTCAAATCCCTAATAAGTAATAAATTGCAATAATTTTAAATATATATGCTATGCATATACTAATCCTCAAATTGAGTTCTTTGATAAGCAAATAAATACATTATGTCACTTAATTTTTTAATATAAATAGTTAGAATTTAAATAAGTCATTTGAAATATTACTTCCCTCATTTAACCTGAAAAGATTCACAGTAGCCAAAAAAATTTAGAGAAAGGTCTTTGAAGCTTTGAATGTAATTATATTCATATTATAAAAAGTATATTTAGCCCAAAATATTATGATCAATCAGAAAATTAGCAAATTCAGTCGAAGATTTTTATTTAAAATAACCTTCATTCTGGCAAATAATAGTAGGTAAACCTGTTATTATTAATTACACAATTATTAAATTAACATTAGAAGCAAAATTAGAAGAAATCATCGCTTGTTATTCTGCCCTATCAAACATATTTAGATATTTTTGTCTGTTTTCTTTCAGTTTGTTTACATATGTAAGTCAGAATTTTGTTTTGTCACAGCCTCAGCAGCATAACTGCAGTTTTCCATTCTATTTTTTAATTGAACATATCATCCGTAGAGTTGGCAGTGTAACAGTGACTAAAGGTTTTGAATTTAGTATTAAGGATATTGCTCTTTGTCTCCTAACTTTCAAGTCTTAACTTTCTCCTAAAAAAATAAAAATAACAATATTTACTTCATACTTGTTTGTGATCATTAATATTAAATTATATATAATATAGTTGGTAAACTATCTGACAACAAGCACTAAATAAAGAACAGCTTCTAAAATCATGATCATGTTTATTATTGTCATAATCAACAATTACATAGCATTTTATTGAGTGAATTAATGTACCATGCCACACATAATCATGCTCCTTCACCATTCCTAATCACTTTAGTTGCCACAAGAAGCCTTAGATTCTTGTGTTAGCCCTCTTGTCTTACACTCTAATTCCTGCAAAAATGATACATATATTATTCTCTCCTTTATGACACTTCTTGTCAATCATAATCTCTTGCTTATCATACTTCTTGCCAATTTATAAAACCATTTACCTAGCTGGGAAAGAGAAATGCAACCCTGATAAGCAAGAAACTGCACAGAACTCACAATTAAGCCATTATGATCTCTTGTTGAACATAAAAATTTCACAGAACACCAACAGCAAACAAGAACACTCTGTCACCAGATGGATAAAGACAAAGGCTTGACATCACTTTGTGTCGCATTTGAACACAGATAGAAAAACAACATTGTTCAAGATACCAAAATGACTAAACATTATTTTATACTAACCTGAGTGACTGATTATTTTAACAATCAGATTTAACTTTGCTCTATTCTGATATTCTAGTTGGAAATTATTAAGAAACTATATCAAATAATTGTAGTAGTGATCTTTGGCTGAGGGGCATTGACAGAGCCATCTGAACATCCATGTCCGTTGGAAGCAGCATCTGCTATATCCACAATACCTTCTCTGAATCATCCCATTGTGTTTCAGCTGAACTGAAAATATTAATTTTCCTGGAGAGTAATGCTTCCTCTACAACACCCTCAAATGCTGGCTGACTTTTCTTTCCCAATTTTTCTATCATTGAGCCTAGAGTTGAAACAGGTCCCATTTGCTCCATATCGTCTTTTTCAGATAATTCTTCCTCCCACCTCCATTACTCCCCTTTAGCTTTCAATCATATACCATATGATTATCCCATTCACCATATCTCATCATTACCATCATCTGCCAACTCCTACATCAAATCCATAAATCCATTCACATTATACACTTTTTAATTTTCTGAGTCATCATCACTATTTCCAATACTGTTTCTGTGCTAATTTTGAGCTACTTAGATACTAGCATAGCCAATTTTCCTCAAAACCCTAGCCTCAGTCTCTTGAAGTACTCTTTTCCATTCATTTTGCTTTGCATGTAGATAAGCTACTCACACTCATGATCATGTTCTAGACCTTGTCATTACTACCACCTCCTGTCTTTCCAGAGTACTGTCTTTAGTACAGCACCACTCCAAACTTAAACCAGAGTGTGGCAGGAAAATGTGGCTGGAGAGAAACACGTAGCCAAAATGAATGGACTCATATTAAATGCAGTGGTCAAAAGCCTCCAGTGGACTCTTCACACCACAAGACACTCATAGTGTGCAGCTTTTGTTTTCATTTTATTTTATTTTGTTTAGAGACAAGGATCTTGCTATGTTGCACAGGGTGGTCTCAAGATCCTGGCCTAAAGGGATCCTCCTGCCTTAGCCTCCGGAGTAGCTGGGATTACAAATGCCAATCACTGTACCCAGCCATAGTGTATGTTCTTAATCCATTCTCTCTCCAGCAACCTAGATGATTATTTTGTACTTCCTCTTCTCATGAAACACCAAAGACTTCCTCCCTATACTTACTTCCAGCTAATGACTTCCTCTATGTTTACTAAAACAACTGAAGGAAGCAGAGGAGAGTCTCATAAAACCATGCATTAGTTTTCTAGTGTTATGTAACAAATTACCACAAACTTAGCGCCTTACTGCAATCAACATATATTATCTCACAATTTCTGTGAGTCAGATATCTTAATGTTGTTCAACTGTGTCCTCTGCTTTCTGGTGTTTTACTGAGCTACAATCACAGTGTCAGCCAGGAGACCTGCATGTCTTCGGAGGCACTTTACTGGGTAGTGATTCGCTTCCAAACTTGCATGGTTGTTGGCAGGATTTGGTTTATTGAGCTGAAGAAATTTTTCTTCCAATGTTTATTTCTCTTACCTCCTTCAAATCTTTCTCCAAATTATAATTTCTCCACAAGGTCTATCTTGAACATGCTACTTAACAGTGCAACCTGTTTCCAATATTGCTTGTAGTCATGATCTACCCCCTTTCCTCCACTCTTCTCCCCAAAGAGTTTGTTGCCCAGTAAAATACTACATAATTTGCTGTTTAAATGTGTTTATTGCATAACACTACTCAGAAGAATGTGGACTCCAAGAGTGCCATTCCCTTTTGGTCACCAGTGTTTTGCAAGCAAATTGTTCAATCCCTTACACATAATAGTCATTCAAAAATATATGTTGATTCTTCCTATCCATGAGCATGGTATGTTCTTCCATTTGTTTGTGTCCTCTTTGATTTCACTGAGCAGTGGTTTGTAGTTCTCCTTGAAGAGGTCCTTTACATCCCTTGTAAGTTGGATTCCTAGGTATTTTATTCTCTTTGAAGCAATTGTGAATGGAAGTTCATTCCTGATTTGGCTCTCTGCTTGTCTGTTACTGGTGTATAAGAATGCTTGTGATTTTTGCACATTAATTTTGTATCCTGAGACTTTGCTGGAGTTGCTTATCAGCTTAAGAAGATTTTGGGCTGAGACGATGGGGTTTTCTAAATATACAATCATGTCATCTGCAAACAGGGACAATTTGACTTCTTCTTTTCCTAACTGAATACCCTTGATTTCTTTCTCTTGCCTGATTGCCCTAGCCAGAACTTCCAACACTATGTTGAATAGGAGTGGTGAGAGAGGGCATCCCTGTCTTGTGCCAGTTTTCAAAGGGAACTTTTCCAGTTTTTGCCCATTCAGTATGATATTAGCTGTGGGTTTGTCATAAATAGCTCTTATTATTTTGAGGTACGTTCCATCAATACCGAATTTGTTGAGCATTTTTAGCATGAAGGGCTGTTGAATTTTGTCAAAAGCCTTTTCTGCATCTATTGAGATAATCATGTGATTCTTGTCTTTGCTTCTGTTTATATGCTGGATTACGTTGATTGATTTGCGAATGTTGAACCAGCCTTGCATCTCAGGGATGAAGCCTACTTGATCATGGTGGATAAGCTTTTTGATGTGCTGCTGAATCCAGTTTGCCAGTATTTTATTGAGGATTTTTGCATCGATGTTCATCAGGGAGATTGGTCTAAAATTCTCTTTTTTTGTTGTGTCTCTGCCAGGCTTAGGTATCAGGATGACGTTGGCCTCATAAAATGAGTTAGGGAGGATTCCCTCTTTTTCTATTGATTGGAATAGTTTCAGCAGACCGCTAGCAAGGCTAATAAAGAAGAAAAGAGAGAGGAATCAAATAGATGCAATAAAAAATGATAAAGGGGATATCACCACCGACCCCACAGAAATACAAACTACCATCAGAGAATACTATAAACACCTCTACGCAAATCAACTAGAAAATCTAGAAGAAATGGATAATTTCCTGGACATGTACACTCTTCCAAGACTAAACCAGGAAGAAGTTGAATCCCTGAATCGACCAATAGCAGCCTCTGAAATTGAGGCAACAATTAATAGCCTACCCACCAAAAAAAGCCCAGGACCAGATGGATTCACAGCTGAATTCTACCAGAGGTACGAGGAGGAGCTGCTGTGATTTTCTAGGAATTCAGGTGTCTTAGTCTAAGTCTAATCAGGCTGTTATAAAAGTACCATAAACAAAGGGTCTTAGAAACAACAGAAATTTACTTCTCACAGTTTTGGAGGCTGGGATGTTCAAGATCAAATTGTCAGCAGATTGGGTGTCCGGTGAGGGTTCATTTCCTGCTTGATAGATGATGCTGTCTCTCTGTCCTCACATTGTGGAAGGGAGAGTTCTCTGGGTTCTCTTTAATAGGGACACTAATCTCACTTATGAGGGTTCTGCCCTTGGGATATAATCAATTCCCAATGGCTCTGTCTACCACC
>NC_045436.1:151098880-151118629 GCF_002776525.5 Piliocolobus tephrosceles
TGTGCTGGTTGCAGTATGTTCATTTATTCTGATCACATTTATATTTAGATATTTGTATTAATTATGCAAATGTTTCAGTATTTATTGGGGTCCTCTGTCATTTTGCTTTAGATAACAATGAAAACATTATCTGAGTGGTCAATTTCATACAGCAACACCTAACAAAAAATCTCATCTTTATGCAGGTGACCTTATTTACCTCCACTTTAAGACAACTCACACTTCTGAAATAATTCTCACATTAAATAAAAATGAGACGAAAATCCTTTAAAAGACAGTGGACTCGATATAATGTCTCTTTTATGTTGCTTATAGCCTAAGCCAGATTTAGAACCCTTTAAACCTGCTGTACTCTATGCACGTTCTTATGAGTTTTCATTTTTGGTTATTGTGATTGTGCTAGGATCTCTGGCTCTGTGCTGCCTAATATCCATGCATGGCTTCTCTGATACTTGATGTTATCTCCCAGTGTATTTATGATTTTCACGATGCTGAAATTCATGGTTCTGGCCTGGTCTTTGCTTGTCCCTGTTCCTGCCACTTAACTACAGATCTCTTTTTTCACTTGTTTAATGTTCTTTACTGTAGTTTATATGAAAAAAAGTGCATATTAGGAATATATAAAATAGTGACTTTTTGAAGAGTTTATAGTCAAGAAGAAGAGACAGGGTAGTAAATAACCTTTATAAAAGTGCTAAGTATGTTCATGATAGAATGAACGTTCCTTAGAAGAAAATGTTCTGTCCTACAGAGAGCACTGAGGAAAACTGTCCTTCAATTTTACTGCTTGGCCTTGCTCAATTCACACTCCTAATAACTAAAGGAGTATCTCACTCTTTATCCTTTTTCCTCAAAATGTAAATACCACTTTCTCTTTCCACACTTTCAGCTCAGGGTTTAACTCCTCCTTATGCTAAGAGACTAGTCAAAAAAATAAATAAAATAAAGCGAACATTCATAGACTTTTATCACCAAACAAATCTTCCAACCATCATATGCATACTTACACTGTTTGCTCACCTTTTACTATGTTTCTAACTCAGGCTAACCCTCTACCCTCCTGCGCGTGCACACACACACACACGTACACACACACACATATCCTCAATTTTATTGCCTTTTTCTTATTCAACAAATTCTTCTACAGTTATGTCTCTCTAATAGATATCGCCTATTGATTCTTACGAGTTCATTCTTGGTAATATTTTCCTAGACCATTTTAGATCACTCTCTAAGTAATTGTTTAGAAGTATTTTTTTTTTCCTTTCTCATAGCAACTCACTCCTAAAAGGTGTTCATACCTTCTCATTTACAGAAACTTCTTACTGATAACTTCCACTTTGCACTTTACTAATTCAATATTCATTTATCATCAGCCTTTATCTGATTTAACCTGTAAGAAACATTTGATGTGTTCTTGATATTCTTTCCTCTTTGTCCTCCTGTTACTCTCTTACTCTCTTGCTTCCTCTACCTCCCCCACCTCCTACTACTTCTCCTTTAAGCAGAGCCTCCAAATTTCTCTCTAATTTAGTTCTTCACTTCCCTTGCTGCCTCTAACTCTCACTCTGGTCTGTGTGATTTTCTCATCTTTTCCTCCTTTATCTGATCCCAACTATCAGGATTTGGATGTCTTTTCTTATTCAGTTCTTTGATAATTTAACTTATCCCTATGGTTTTAAATAGTACTATCAAGATGACGAACATGTTCAGCTCCTAGTCCAACATCTAACAACACGTGCGGAATCACGTCAAGCAGAATATTTGCTGCTTTCACTTGAAGATCTACTAAACTTCTCAAATTTGACATGTCTAAAACCAAATTATTGAGTTTCCTCTTATAATCTTGTCCCATCTCAATAAATGGTACCTGCATTCTCTTATTTGCTCAGTCTTTGACTTCTCTCTTTCTCACATACTCCATGTTTAACGACTCAATAAATCCTTTCAGCTCTACTTTTAGAATTTAGATTCTAGGTTTTTTGTCATCAATAATACTAATATCCTAGTGTCTTTGCTGCAATGATTTTATACCTGAATTGTGGTATTATGCTTCTGCCTGGTCTACCTGTTTTCCTCCTTATACATCTGAGTTCTTTTTCAACATAGCAGTCTGAGGAATCCTGTTAAAGTGTAGCTCTTGAACATATTATATGTTAGATTAAATTCCAATAATAATTTATTTCACTTAGAATAAAATATAAATTTCTTTCCATATTTGACAAGGTCCTCCTCAGCTATCTCCAAGCTATCACTAACTTCAAATGCTATGTGGTTCTCTTGATCACTCATCTCAAACCAAAATTGCATACTTTATGTCCTCAAAAAAGTAAGGCATGCTCTTCCCTCAGGGTCTTGGCATTTGTTTTTCCATCTGTCTGGTCCAGTCTTCTTGTAGATATCATCTTGGCTGATTACTTTCCTTTTTTATAGGTTCTTGCTCAAATGTCACCTCATCAGAAAAGACTGTCTTTATATTCAATTTAAACATTAATTTGAAACATAAGAAAGTGTGATTTTGGAGGGTCATAAACTGTCAAGTAGCTACAATTAAATAATTCAACCTAAACAGTCGTATCTCTGCTATTTCTCTCATAACACTCATAAATACCTAAAAGAGCTATTTGTTTATAACCTGACTCATCATCTCATTCTCTTGAGTAGAATGAGCTCCATGAAAGAAGAGATTATGCCTCTTTTGTCACTAGATTGTCTTCAAATAATGGAAAAGAAGAGCTGGGCACATCACGGTTCACGCCTGTAATCCAGCATTGTGAGAGGCCCGAGACAGATAGCTTGAGTTCAGGAGTTTGAGATCAGCCTGGGCAATGTGGCCAAACCCCATCTCCACAAAAAATTAGCCAGATGTGGTGGTATTTGCGTGTAGCTCCAGCTACTCGGAAGGTGGGAGGATTGCCTGGGCCCAGATGCAGAGGATGCAGTGAGGCATGATCTCACCCCTCCACTCCAGCCTGGACAACAGAACCATACCCTATCTCAAAAACAAACACACACAAGAATTAAAGAGATTTTGGTGAATACTTGCTGCATTAGTGAATTAATGATTCAACTGAATGGATGGCATGTAAGTGATGCTATAAACAGATTGCCTCAAATAATTTTAATATTTTATGTCTGCATTCGGTTATTTCTATAAAACCTTTAGATCTTCAAACAAATCTTTTAATCTTTTGCTCATGTATTTTGCAAAATATGTGATTTAAAGAAAAGTAGAGGTTCAAATGTTTATCTCATTCTACTCTTAAGAGTTGTAGAGTCACAGAAATTTAACCTTTCTGAATCTCACAATTTTTTTTCTCTGAAATCAAGATGATGTTCCTAACTCAAAGTGTGAATATCCACACAACTCCTAATCAGGTAGGTTTACACAAATAAAATTTAGTGTTATTTAACATCAAATATAGTTTTGTCTTAATGTATTTATGAATTTTAACATACTGAAAAGTTAGGTTTTATTTTTACTCTCTAACATTCGGGAAATGACAAGAGAAAGAGAAATGTTTAGTTCTAACTGTGTATCTGTGTGTGTATGTGTATGTTTCTAATAGTTAGCAAGTAGAACTGTACTAGCTGTGTTTTTACCATTTACCTAACAAAAATAACATGTTATCGTGATTCAGTGATTGCTATCTTTAGTTACTGATAATTGCAAAAATGAAAACTATGCTCGTTTCCTTGGGGGAAAGCATTTAAATGATTGACAAGCTAGTGCCACATTTGTAAAGATCTCATATCTGGGTAAATTCATGGATTAATTTTTTTAATGATTTTAAAAGTATGTATAATAGATCAACTGGCAGGAGTTCATCAGGTTACATTAGAGAAACTTGCATATAAACACTCATTACTGTTTTCTTCTTCTTCTTCTTTTTTTTTTTTTTTTTTTTTTTTTGCCCTTGAGACAGGGTCTAACTCTGTCACCCAGCCTGGAGTGCAGTAGCTTGATTGTGTCCAAATGCAGCCTTGACCCCTTGGGCTCAAGTGATCTTTCCACTTCAGCCTCTCAATAGCTGGGACAAGTGCAGGCCACTACCCCTGGCTAATTATTATTATTATTATTATTATTATTATTATTATTATTATTATTATTATTATTTGTAACAACAGGATCTCATTATGATGCCCAGGTTGACTCACACTCCTGAGATCAAGCAAGCCTTATACCTCAGGCTTCCCAAATCTGCAATTATAGATATGAGCCACCACACCTGGATTGTTTTCCATTTTTAATAGGCAGAAGATTATTTGGGGAAAAGAAGACCAGTAACTTCACAACGTCTTAGAAGTGACTTTGTTCTTCATAGTAATTCAAGACCTTTGAGTCTTAGGGTGTTTTCCAGATTCTAAATTACTTAAATAAACCAAAATAGATGTGAATTACCTAATTAGACCTCCCTAGTAATTTAAGGAGATTCCTTACTCTTCTAAGAGATAAATATATGGGTCATTAAGATTTTTGAGAGGGCATGAAGCCTTGCCCCTTCCCTTTTCCAGTAACTAGGACTCTGAATTTGCCTGTTCCGTTTCTTCATCTCCTTCTCACCCTGCCAGATTACTTCTTTTTACCTTGATGAACCTGGACATGGGGGAGAGGAATATAAAACCAGATAGGGAAGATGAAAGAGGAAAAGATTTAAAAAGATGGATGCAGATGGTGTAGGATTTTAGGTAGTTGGGAGGAAGGGTATTGGAACATCTGTGGGGTCAGCAGAAGTAGATGGGAGAGGAACTAGATTTTTAACATGGTTGGTATGGCTACATTTTGCTTTCACCATGTACACAAGCTTACATTATTTTGAGAATTTCTCTAGTAAAAAGGTATTTCTTTAAACTGGGTTTATAATGTTCTGACACTGACTAGATAGCTCAAAGCTTCAACAGAGCAATATGAAGATACGTAACTAATGCAAAGAGTAATATAAAAGATTCCTCTCTTATTTTGATAATAACAGTGTTACAAGTAATCTCTATACTGAAGGTGAATAGAGTAAAATGTGGTTAAAAAAAGAATGTATCCAAATTGTTTGAAGCAGAATATACAACAAAGAATTCCAGATACCATGACATTTTAGTAGGACATATGATATGGTTTTCCTGTGTCCCCACCCAAATCTCATCTTGAATTGTAGCCCCCATAATTCCCTCATGTTGTGGGAGAGACCCAGTGGGAGATAATTGAATCATGGGGGTGGTTTCCCCCACACTGTTCTCGTGGTAGTGAATAAGTCTCACGAGATCTGATGGTTTTATAAGGGTTTCCCTTTCCGCTTGGCTTCCATTCTCTCTTGCCTGCTGCCATGTTAAGCCATGCCTTTTGCCTTCTGCCATGATTGTGAGTTCCTCCTAGCCATATGGAACTGTGAGTCCATTAAACCTCTTTTTCCTTATAAATTACCCCATCTCAGGTATGTCTTTATTAGCAGCATGAGAACTGACTAATACAACATGTGAAAATCAATGTCTTGGGCCTCCTAGTGTATTTGGAATTTCTTTTTCCTAACTAAGTACCTCAGAGACACTTGATCTGCTTGAAAAATCTTGGAAAATGCAATAGATAGTCTTACTTGACCTACCGTTTTATCAGATATATTTGTGTCACTTCCTCTTGACTGTATTATATCTGACCAAATATCCAAGTACTAAATGAAAATGCAAAATCCAGCATAGAATTTCTTTTGTGGTTAATTTTTTCATGCTGGTTTATCTCAATAGTTTAAAACCTGTGCTCTCTTTAATGAACATAAAATCTAATAATGTACTGTAATATTATTATAAATTTTTTAAAACAAAAGCTCTTATGACTAAAAATGTATTAAAACATATTACTGAGACATGCAACTATTTTCAGACAAACATTTGAAATATAATTAAGTTATTCTAAAATGAAAATGCAAGTATATTAACAAAATTATTTATACTTCCAGTTATTATACACTTTTCTGTAAAGATGTACTTCATGAATTACTTTTGCTCTTATATTATTCTAAGCAAGGCATTTAAAATCACATAGAAATAAAAGTTAATAAGAATCTTCATAAAAATTTAATTTTTTTTTTTAGAAATATTCACTCTATTTTATTTTCTTGATTCATTGCACAAAGGAATTTGCTTCCCTTGAATTCACTTATTTAGCCCGAGCAATAACAAAGCAGATTAAGGGTTTTAATGGTTTTTCTCATCCAAAATTATAGTTGAAAAAGTGTAAATTTCATAATAATGGTGGCCCTCATTACCTCAAAGTTTAGAGTTGATTATTTTGGTGACAAGTAGAAATAGGAATTTCATTATTATCTTATATATTCCATGATATAAAGCACCAAATTATTTGATTACAATTTTCCTGGGCATTTTTTAGTTTTGTATAATGAGACAAGAAGAAAACTGTGATTTCCGTGGGCATGAGAGAGAATAACAATGCACTGGCAGTCAGTACCTGCTGGGGATCTACCTTCAATAATTCAAACCCAGACTACAACTTCTCCTTTGCTTAGAACTTTTACCTCTGTTTTGTTTGGAGAGGGTAGTTTAATAATTCAACCTCTTTCAATGTACTTAGTTTTAGATACTGTAGATGGAAAGGAATGAGTAAAGCTAAAGGATAATTGCTGTGTAGTGGTAAAGCAACCCCTTTTCCTGTTTGTAGTACAAAATTCATATAAGCAAAATTTATTTTTAGAAAGACATGGTGCCAGTATTGCTTGTATGTAAACTGATGAATCCATGCCTCATCAAGCAGTCTGTGTGGCAATTGAATTTTGTTATTTATTTTATCAGTACGAAAACAGAAAGGAATTCAAACTTCTCCTAATGCTCATAAATCTTATTATTTTAAGGAAAAATCTTTGTACGTAACTATTGTGAAAATTGATTTATTTATTAGGATAATATTACAGTTTTGCTTTCTTGAGGCTTTCTTACTGAAGCCAAATTTGATTATTCAGGTCCATGTACAATGGATCCTTGATCATAAAGACTGGTAGAAGGATTACATATTAGGGCTTATGAGAAAGCCGGGGCAGTGTCACAAAAGCTGATCTAGTTGCAGAATTGACCTTTCAAGGACAGCTAAGTATTAATATGTTCAGCATATTTTAAGATATCCAAGAACTCCCTGTAGTCCATCATTTGAAAATTTTTATTGACTGCTTTGTTTGTACCAGGCAATTTGTTAGGCATTGGAAACTCAAAGGTGAACAAATGAGAGATGATCTCTTTGCTTGTGGATCTCACAGCCTAATGCAGGAAACATGGAAATAAACAAATGTAGCCTAGATGAGGCTTTGGTTATAGGGATCTGGATACAGTGCCATTAAGTCATCTCTGTACAGGGTTCAGCCAGGTTAGTTAACTTGAAGTACAATCCTACAAAGTGTATCAGGGATAAGAAAACCAGCATTTATTGGGCTTTGAAATCAAGTATACATAGATTCAAATATGAGTGCAACCATTTAAAAGGTAATACAGTGGTGTAGGGAGCATCTTATATCAATTTGCCTACATCAACATTCCATTTCTATCATTTCTTGGCCAACTTACCTAACTTTTCTGAATCTTAATTTCTTTAGCTAGAAAATAAGGTAAACAACAATATTAAGAAAGGAAACTAACCATATAGTGATTAAAGGAATTAAGATATATATATATATATAGTTCATGGGACAGTGCCTCATACATAAAAATTATTATCATTGTTATATTCTTTTCACTTTTTAACATGTATCAAGTTTACATTATTTCATAATAAATGAAATGGCATACTAAAATGCTTACCTAATGGTATTTTTGTTGTTCCAAATAGCCATTGCTCTATAAATCTTAAGCCAACAAGTCAGCACTGTATCTTGCTGTCCTACATACTGAATAAGCATGACTGGATGGTCACTCATGCAAATAAAGTCCTGTGTCAGCTAGGGCTGCAGCCATCTGAAGGCTCGTTAGGGTTGGTCTTCCAAAATGACCACACAGAGGGCTGACCGTTGATGCTTAATATTGTTTGTAGGTCTCTTGGGGCTTTTGAATGAAGTGACTATGCAATTTCTTTACATAATGTGGGCATGGAAAACGGACTTCATGAGGGAGCATCTTGAGGGTGAATGTCCTTCCAAAAGGCCTGATGGAAGCTGCAAGTGTTCTGATGAGCCAGTTTCCAAAGTCCTGGAGCCTTATTTTTGCTGTATTTCATTGGTCAGACAGGTTGCAAAGTCCAGACCCCATGCATCCACAAGTGAATTAGACTTCACCTCTCAGCAGAAAGAGTAGCCAGGAATTTAAGACCATTTTTGATCTCTTTCACTTGTGATAAACCTACCAAGTAACTACCTATACAAACACTAGTTACTTTCACTTTTATCATTATCATCATCATCATAATGCATATTTATTTTCATTTTATATTCTAAGAATCCTAGCAATATAAATATTATTTTCACTTTTTATGGTTAAGGGAGGACAATAATAATAATAATAGAAGTTAAATGACTTGATAAATTTGCTAGTAAACAGAGAAGGCAGAGTTTCATCTTGGAACTATTGGCTATAGAGTTTCATAAATACAATACCTAGAGAATTAATAAAAGTAAACTACAAATGCAATTTCAATACTTCAATTTTTCAAGAGTCACTTTCCAATCTTAAGTGAATCATCTAATCTTAGAGAATGAAGAAAATCGAGGAGACTGTATGTAGTTGATCCTTGCACAAGGCAGGGGTTAGCAATGACAACTCCCCATGCAGTCAAAAGTTTGACTATAACTTTTGATTCCCCCAGAATTTAGAGATCATATAAAATTGACCACTGAACAATGCCGAGGTTAGGGGTGTCAACCTCCCATGCAGTAAAAATTTCAAATTTAACCTCCAAAACTTAACTACTAATAGCCTACTGTTGACCAGAATCTTAAGTATTAATATGCATTGCCAATTGATACACACTTTGTATGTTATATATATTATATAGTGTATTCCTAAAATAATGTAAGCTAAGAAAGGAAAATGTTAATTTAAAAAATCTAAGGAAGAGAAAGTATATTTATTGCTTATTAAGTGAAAGTGGATCATTATAAATGTCTTCATCCTTGCTGTCTTCACTTTGAGTAGGCTGAGGAGAAGGAAGAGATGTTGATCTTGCTCTCTCAGGAGTAGCAGAGGCAAAAGAAAACCATATCTAAGTGGAACTGTATAGTTCATACCCATGTTGTTCAACAGTCAACTGAATTTTAAATTATCTTAATAATTTGTACTAAGATTGATTATATATTATTTTACTTTTATAATATATTTGAAGAAATTGTTCAAATTTGCAATAGATATTAATTAAAATGCGGTTATATTGCATATACAAATAGATAGCAAATGATTTGTGTGTGTGTTTTTTCAAAAATGTGACATCTAAATCCAAGTATTGAAGTTTCCTGTCGATGAAGTTACCATTCACCTGCTTATATAATTTGCCTACTGGTGAACAATACTAAATGTTTTCCCCCAAATTTCAACTTTATAGATAATAGTGCATACCAAGTATGTAGTATACAGTTGTTCCCCTTTATTGAAGGAGGAAATGTTCCAAAACCTCAGCTGATATCTGAAATTGGGTATGGATAGTACCGAATCATATATACATATATATATATATAAACACACACACACACACACACACATATATATACACACACACATATATATACATATATACACACACACAAACACACTGTGTTTTTTATCAGAAAACTGAGACACCTACTAAGTGACCAATGATGAATAGTATATATAGACAGCAGGGACATAATTGACAAAGGACGATTCATGTCCCAAGTAAGAGAGAGCAGATGGCATGAGATTTTATTATGTTACTCAGAACAGTGCACAATTTAAAACTTATGAGCTATTTACTTCTAGAATTTTCCATTGATATTCTTGGACCATAGTTGACCATGAATATATAAAACCATGGAAAGTAAATTTGTGATTAAGGGGGAAACTACTGTAATTTTATATGAATGTGAATATTTTCATTTCAAGTTACTATCTTAATGGAATAGTTGGCAGAATATTACCAAAACTTTGAGTAAAGGCAATGTTTAATTACAAATACAATCACTTAGTAGCTCTCTTTTAAAAGCAGAATTTTAGTGGGCCACTGAACAAGAACACTCAGGAGAGTCATCTTTCTTTCAAAATTGAGGTCTATGTTCTTGCATACTAATTAAATCATGCCTGTTTCATTTTAAAAGTACAGACATACTTTGCCCTAAGGATACATTTTATTGTCATGTGGAATATGCAATGTTATTCTGCTTCAGAAGATAAAAGCAATTTAATTTGATTCTCTCAGAAAACTAGAGCATCAGCACAGCTAGTTATCTATAACATTCATGACTATTTTCTTTTAGTAAATGGTTTTACACTGTCATTAATATATGTGGCATTTTTGTATATTGAGCCTATTACAAAGGTGATATTATTGCATCTCACTGAGAGAGAAAATTTAATTGTGGGTGTGGTTAGTCGCATTTGTTCAGAAGATTTTTGTTTAGTTTTAGAATGTGGCCAAATTTTAAAAAGGGACAGCGAGAGAGAGAGAGAGAGAGAGATAGAATATTCTACACACTAACAGTTATCAGTTAGGGACTATTGAGAATATATATATATATATAATCTTATTTTTAATAAAAGGCCTTCTAATATGAAAAAATCCATTATGATCTCCTGAGCTTTCTTGATCAGTTTCACAGTCCATGTAGGCTTTAACCAATCATAGCATGTTTCTTAATGGTGTTAATGGGAATTCATTTCTTCTTCTAATTAAACACAGATGTAGATCTAAAATTTAAGAAAAAGAGAAAAGCTGTATTCCCTTGCCAAACTCATAATTTCTATTTTTTGCACACTACAGGGTCGTTGACAGTACCCAGGAGCCTAACACAGATGCACATTAATTACCCGTTCTCTAATTACTAGGGTACCAATATAACTGCTCAACCATTCATTACACATTCTTCTCAACTCCGCAAAGCCCCAGAGACATATGTATGAAGCACACTACTTGGAAACATTAATTGAACCCTATTAACTCATAAAATTTATGAAAAGTGCAGCTATTAATAAAAAAAAACCCTCTTTCATTTAGTCCACTAAACCCACAATGTACAAATGATCATTTTCCTTGTGCTGTATATTGGATATCGGACAATGCAGCTGCTCACAGATTTTTAATTATCAGGAATACATCAACAGGATTAGACTAGAATCCTGGTGGTTAAATTATCCAGGCTAATTTCCCATTCTGGAAGTTATGCACAGTGGTAGTTAGCTGTATAAGCAAATCTAAATAGGATGCTTAGCCAGGACATTAGATTTAAAAAAAAAGCAAACAAAAAGTGTGAAAGTAATTCTATTTAAGTTCAGACATAACTGAATCACGGCACTCTCAACTGGTTTGCTTAGAACATACTTCAATTTTAATTTTTTTATTGGAGATATTTCTTTAATATGATATTTTATATTAGAAACAGTGTCTTTTTCATGTCAGATACCATTTATTTCCTACTCATATCTAGTAATTGCTAAATTTATCATTACTGGATACAATCTAAACTTCAGGCTGGGCACAGTGGCCCGCGCCTGTGATCCTAGCACTCGGGGAGACCGAGGCAGGTGGATCATGAAGTCAGGAGATCGAGACCATCCTGGCTAACACGGTGAAACACTTTACTAAAAATACAAAAAAGTTTAGCTGGGCATGGTGTCAGACACCTGTAGTCCCAGCTACTCGAGAGACTGAGACAGGAGAATCGCTTGAACCGGGAGGAGGAGATTGCAGTGAGCTGAGATGGTGCCACTGCACTCCAGCCTGGGTGACAGAGTGAGACTCCATCTCAGAAAAAAAGAAAAAAAAAAAGTAAACAAAAATTATGAAAATACATATGTTTAAACTCAAACATACTGAATCACTGTACTCTCAATTGGTTTGCTAAGAACATACTTCAATTTTAAATATTTTTATTGGAGATATTTCTTTAGTAGGATGTTTTACATTAGAAACAGTGTCTTTTTCATGTCAGATACCATTTTTTTCCATTCATATCTAGTAATTGTGAAATTTATCATTACTAGACATAATCTAGGCTTCATAACCTGGATTTACACTGGTTCAAGTTGGCTGAGCAAGTTGGTTTGAGTTTTTCCCCTAGTAAACCACACTAAAGAGCATATTTAATTTTGTAGAGACTGCCAAACTGTCTTCCAAAGTGGCTTTACCATTTTCCACTCGTATCATCACTGGATAAAAGTTTCTGTGCCTCACATCCTTGCCAGCATTAGGTTGTATCAGTGTTTCAGGTTTTAGCCATTCTAATATGTGTGCAGTGGTATATCATGGTTGTTCTCATTTGCAAATCCCTAATGACGTGTGATGTTGAACATCGTTTCATATGCTTACTTGATATATATAAGTCTTCTTTGGTGATATGTCTGTTAAGAACTCTGCCTACTTTTAAATTAGGTGTTCATTTTCTTACTGCTGAATTTTAAGAGACTTTTCACAATTTGGAGAACAGTCTTTCATCAGATGTATCTTTTACAATTATTTTCTCCCAACCTGTGCCTTATCTCCTCATTCTCTTAACTTTGTCATTCTCAGAGAAAAACATTTTAATTTTAGTGAAGCCCAGCTTATCACTTAATTCCTTCATGAACAGTGTCTGTGTTGTTGCAGCCAAAATGTCATAGCCATGCCCAATGTCATCTAGGTTTTTTCCTATGTCGTCTTCTAGAAGTTTTATAGTTTTGCATTTTATATGTAGAGATATGATATATTTTGAGTTAGTTTCTGTGAAGGACATAGAACCTAACTTTACTATACAATCCATCAATCATGCTCTTTAGTGTTTATCCAAGGAAGTTGAAAATAATGTCCACATAAAAACCTGCATACAGATGTATATAGCTTTACTCATAATTGCCAAAATTTGGGAGCAACTAAAATGTTCTTCAGTAGGTGAATGGGTAAACAAGCTCTGGTACATCCAGTCCAGTTCAATTCCTTTGGTCAAAATAAGTACATAGTAAGTTGGACAGTGAAAAAGAAAAAGAGGAGCAATAATAATTAAGTTAAGATTATTGTTTCACTAGAGTTAAATCATGTCATGGTAAAATTTATTTACTTCTCTAAAGGAGTTACTAGAATATATCAGGTTATTGTTATAATCATTCTTTTTTACAAGATAAAAACATGCATTGTAAAATGGATATGCACTTATCACTGACTTCTCTTAAGACATGAAGTATTTATCTACTTGAAGAAACTTATGTGATATGTTTCCCATAAAGAATACTTTAATTCTAATAATAATTGGGAATTTCATAATTCATATTATCATTTAGGTTACACAAAGTTAAATAAAGAACAAGAGGATACAGTGAAGAATGAAATAACACGTTTCTTCTCGTTGACAGGGATGCCTTCATGCACTTTCCCAGGGCAATATCTCTATAATATTCTTTAATCATCTACCTCTTCAAGGCATTTTACTTTATAGTAATTTTTCTTCATTTTTGAAAAGTATTTCTAATTTTATTAACATCTTGTGAAGAGACTCATTTGCATGTAATTAGTTTTTTCATAAAGTGATTTCTCTTTCTGAAATTACGTGCTAGCACATTACAGAACAATCAAATTATCAGCTTCTCTTCCAAGAATCAATTCGACACTCAAAAATTATGATGAGTGAGGTTCTCCATCATTAAAACTGCATACAAATTCTTCAGAGCTGTCAAAGCAGCATCAATGGTTGTTATTTAATGTGTTCATGATGATCAGAAGTTAATGGCATTTTGTCATAGATAGAATTTTCTAGGAAGTTAATCTTTCCGTGAGTGGAATATATGGCTAACAGCCTAAAAAATCCAAAAGAGTAATCAGTTACTATTTCTAAGCCTTTGCTTCCTAAAAGGAGTTAGTCTAGCACCTTTCTGATCTAAACATAAATGCTACATGAGTTCTAATTGAAATTTGATGAATTTAAAATCAGTGGCTTTTCACCCTATAGTTCAGTGAGTTGTGAAATGAAAAGATAACATGAAGAGAGCAGCAGTTTACTTGTTTTCCTGCAGGTCTTAAATATTTTGATAGACTATATTATTGAAAGGCATATTTTATTTTTTTACTCAAAGATAAATGTGATAACAATTAAATATTTTCTGTTCTACTCACATTAATACACACTAAATAAAGTTTCAAGAATCAAATATGTTTCTATCAAACGAACAAGCAAACAAAAACCAAGCTGATACA
This sequence comes from Piliocolobus tephrosceles, assembly GCF_002776525.5. Taxonomy (NCBI): domain Eukaryota; kingdom Metazoa; phylum Chordata; class Mammalia; order Primates; family Cercopithecidae; genus Piliocolobus; species Piliocolobus tephrosceles. The sequence goes on from NC_045436.1 coordinate 151,113,192, forward strand.
CATAATGATAGAGATTATTTTTCTGTAGAAATAACCTTATAGGACAACATATTTTCCAGATCAAAAGCCAAATGAATAGAGCAAATGTAACTCTTCTGTTGCTTTCATTTCACTGTTTCTTAAGAAAATGTAACGTGTACCCTGGGGATCTGATTAAATGCAGACTTGGATTCAGTGGGGCTTAAAAGTTTGCATTTCTAACATGCCTTCTGATCAGCAGATGTTACTGGTTTTCTGACCCAATGCCACTTTGAGTAGCAAGACTCCACAGTACACATGTTCTCAATAGGAAATATTTACCAATGCTTGTATTGGCTTCTTTTCTTGAGATATTTTTGGAATTAATCAGACTTGTTTTCGGTATCTTTTGTTTACTTTTGAAATGACCTGCATTTAAACCTCTGCCAGGTTAATTATCAAATTCCTATGCTGCTCTTAAAGGAGTCAGATTACTCTAGTTAAGACCTACTGAATAGGAATCTGAAATCTGTTCTGAAATCTGTATCTGTAAAAAATTCCAAAAGTTTTTGCAATGTTTAACAATATTTGAGATCCAAGATATTAAAAGAGCCACCTCCTATATGAGCTAGAATAATGGATATTTGCATGTTTGGAGGAAAATAAATAAATATGCCTTCTGATCTACGAACCTCTATTTATTCCTGTTTATTTTTGCTTGTTTTATCCAATAACATGGTTGTTTTCCAAACTGAAAACAATCTAACAGAAGCAAAAACCTCTCTTATATGTCATCCAACTTACTCTACAACATAGTCATTATATTTTGTTTATAACTAATTGCATTCTTATGCTTTAGAAGTTCTTAACAACATACTTGAGTGAACAAGCAATAAAGTTTTCCACACCTGCCTAATAGCCACAGCGATTTTACTCATTGGCAAGTAGTAAAAGTGATTTCTCTACCCAGTCCCAAGGTAATGATCTCCAGAGTACCATTGTGATAAGCCTGGTTGTTATACACAGTATAATTATAGTAGTATTTGGATTTTGCTATCAAGTTATTTAAAAAGAAAACCCTCAGGATCTATAGATTAGTTTCAAAACAGTCTACAGTATTTCTCTCAAAGAAATCCGCTAAAGATGATGAGTTATGTATCCTGATTATGAAGCTTCTAAGATAACAATGGAAGCCTCTAAACAGAATTGTCATAATTTAAACACTTCTTTTTGTTAAACTAGAAACTCCCAGATAGCATACTCAAAGCTCATTTAACTTTCTAAATTTCAGTATTCCAAATATTAAAAGAAATAGAATGTTTTTTGAAAGAAGGAATAATATTTTATTTATTTTTATATAGTAGATGATATCCACATAAACTTTTTTTTTTAACAATGAAGGCATTATGACATACTAAAAGACATACATCAGTACTATAGCGTTTCCACTGAAAGATGGACTTGTATAGCCTTAAGTTCTCATTTTCTTAAACCTAAAATGGAATTAAAGCAGATTGGCAACCACTTTATAGTTTCTTTCACTGAGTTCTTACATGGCTAGTGCCATTTTAAAGCAGATGGCTATTGCTCTCACCGTGAGCCCCAAAGCGTCAATTGTAATTAAGAACTTTATTTGGAATACATTTGTCAGTTTATTCACAGCAAATAATGTTGTTCACTGTGAAAATTTTAAAATAAAAGTGCAATTATAATTCTCAATTTTATTTTAAGCAAATATTTATATCCAGACAATTCTAGTTAAATATACCTTATCAAATTAAATTATTATCATACTGCAACATTTATTGAATGTTTACTATATGCCAGACACTATTCATAGAATATTTCACAAATTATCTCACTTAATTTTCACAATTCTGGGAAGTGTAGTATTTTAATGCCCATTTGGCCAATAAGACAGTTGAGTCACAGAGAAGTTGTTACTCACCTGATACGATGATCTGAATGTTTTTCTTCCCTCCAAATTCATCTGTTGGAAACCTAGTCACCAATGTGATGTATTGTGTAGAACGTTTGTGACGTGACTAAATCATAAGGCTGGAGGCTTCATGAATAGGAATAGTGACCTCATAAAAGAGGCCCCAAAGATCTGCCTTTCCCCTTTTGCCATTTGAAGACACAAAGAGATCCTTCTGTATACCTGGAAACTAGCCATCACCAGACACCAAATCTATCTTTTGGACATAGTAACGTGAATGAACGAAGACAAAACTGGTACCAAGAAGAGGGGGTGCTGGTGTAGCAAATACCTAAAAATGTGGAAAGAATTTTGAAACTGGGAAATAGACAAGTCACCATGATGAATGACATAACCTGGGTGGCTTATAACAGAAGAAATTTATTTCACAAAGTCTTGGCTACTTCCTCTTATTATACTGGATGTTATGTTGTACTTTTAACATTCTTAAAATTGGAGCAAATCAATGTCAGCTTCACAGTTCTGGAGGCTGAGAAGTCCAAAATGAATTTTGAAATGAGTGCTAGAAAGTCTTATGTTGTTTTGAAGAGATTGTTAAGGGCTATTCTGGTGAGGGATCAGAAAGACGAGAGTTGTAGAGAAAGCTGCAATGCTTTTAAAGAATAGTCAAGGGGCCATGAACAAAATGTGGATATAAATGTGGCCAATAAAGACTATTCTAATGAGGTCTTAGATGGAAATGGAGAACGTATTATTGAAAAATGGAGGAAGAGTGATCTTTCTTATAAAGATCTTAAATTGAACTTAAATTGACTTGGTATCCTTACCAAGTTTAAATTGAACTTAAATTGACTTGGTATCCTTTATGTTTTGGGAAAGGCAGAACGTGTGAGCAATGAAATAGGATATTTGGCAGAAGAAATTTCTACCCAAAGTGTTAAAGAGGTGTGCTTTGACTTCTTTGAAATGTTTATAGTAAAGTGAGAGAGAGAAGAGGCAATTAATTTAAAGATGAAATTTTTAATCAAAAGGGAAACAGGGCCAGGCATGATGGCTCATGCCTGTAATCCCAACACTTTGGGAGGCCAAGGCAAGTGGGTCACTTGAGGCCAGGAGTTTGAGATCAGCCTAGGCAACATGGTGAAACCCTGTCTCTTATTAAATTACAAAAATTAGCCAGACGCGGTGGTGCTTGTCTGTAATCCCGGCTAATTGGGAGGCTGAAGCAGAAGAATAACTTAAACCTGAGAGGTAATGGTTGCAGTGAACCAAGATTGTACCAATGCTCTCCAGCCTGGAAGACAGGGTGATATTCTTTCTCAAAAAGAGAGAAAGAAATAGGAAACAGAATTTTAAAATTAAAAAAATATATATTCTGCCTGTTCATATTGTGAAAAAATGAGAAAGAGTGCTTTATAATGAACACCAAGAGTATGGCCATGCAACCATTTAAGTACAGATCTGCGAGGTGTTATTTATCAAGATGATGGAAAAATGACCCCAAAGGCATTTCAGAGACTTTCTTTGCTTCCTCTTCCATTAGAGTACCAGTGTATTAGCCAGGGTCTGTAGAAGGACAGATGTAATGGAATATGTGTGGACAATTTTACTGAGAATGAAATTCCCTGAATTTTAGTTGGATTTACTTCCCATCTTCTGGCACACAAATGTCTCACCAATAAGCCCAGTGTGTTTCCTACTTATAGTATACTTTATATATATTATATATACTATAAATATAGTATTATATATACTATATATTTATATAATATATTACATTTTTTATATATGGGAGTTTACCAAGAGTAAACTCACATGATCACAAGGTCCCAAAATAGGTTGTCTGTGGGCTGAGAAGAAAGGCGAGCCAGTCCAAATTCCAAAACTGAAGGACTTGGAGTCTGATATTTGAGGGAAGAAAGAATCCAGCATGGGAGAAATATATAAGCTGGGAGTCTAGGCCAGTCTCTCTTTTCACAGTTTTCTGTCTTCTTATATTGTAGCCTCACTGGCAGCTGATTTAGACTGTGCCCACCTAACTTAAGGGTGAGTTCCCTTTCCCAGCCCACTGACTCAAATGTCAATCTTCTTTGGCAACACCCTCACTGACACACCCAGGATCAATACTTTGCATCCTTCAATCCAATTAAGTTAACACTCAGTATTAATCATCAGAAGTCCACCCCTTGTCAACTTGAACCCATACACATCTCCTGAGATCATATATAATCATCGAATAAAGACAATAACAAGGTCATAATTACACCTAACATAATAAAACTATCCTTCATACAGCCAGAAAACCACCAATCCTCAACCCAGATACTGCTACATAATGTTAACAATACTTATATGCTGATATGAAGTCAATAAGTCTTATGTCACATGATAAAAGAAAAAGAAAAGAAAATGAAGTTTCTTTCTAGTACAAGTGTATACATCCACATACATGTTTTTAATAAAAGAAGGAGGAAATACTCATGACAATTACATTCCTTGTTTCTGCAACTGGTCATGTGGTCATAGCTGGTATTGATGACTACCTTCTACTAGTCATATCTTCTACTTACATACTTCTACTGTATTCCATTTAGCTTCAGCAAGCACCTCAGCAGGTCATGCTTTTTTTTTCCCCCCTTATGGAGTGACCCAAACTTTCATTCCTGAAGGGTCTGAGTCATTTTTAGTCCTGCCTGGATTGGGCTGTTGTAGTTTCCCATTGACCTTAATCACAGAGCTTGGTAATACTAAGAAGATCCCTATTGGATCTCCTGTATTCCATTCACACTCTTCCTTACCTCCATTGTGGAGTAGCATACTGATTTCATCTTGATAATCCAGGTCAATTACCCCAGCCAACACTGTAACTCCCTTCTTAGCCTGTCGACTTAAAGGTAGGAGGAGCCCAAAGTGTCCAGATGGCAATCTTAACTTCCAGTTAAATGGAATTGTTGTTGTGTCTCCTGGTGGCAGTGTTCTTCCCTCTGGAACTAAGATCTCTAGGACAGCAGAACTTAATGTTTCAGGATCAGGAAGCAAAAATTTCGAATCACTAGAAGCATAGTGAGTGGTGCCGCTTCCACTTCCACTTCCACCCTTTGATTCCTGGACCTGTGAATCCTGTCTGTGGGAGAAACAGTACCTTATATTGGATGCTGATTTATAGCATACACAGCTTTCTGGATAACTTTGCCCCAGCCCTGCAAAGAATTGTCACCAGTTGGCATTGTAATTGTGACTTCAAAAGGCCATTCCACCATTCTATCAATCCAGCTGCTTCTGTATAATAGGGAACACGGTAAGACCAGTGAATTTCATGAGCATGAACTTACTGTCACACTTCTTTAGCAGTAAAGTGAGTGTTTTGGTCAGAGGCAATGCTGTGTGAAATACTACGACAGTGGATAACACATTCTGTGACTCCATGGATGGAGTCTTGACAGAAGCACTGTGAGCAGGATAGGCAAAACCATATCAGGAGTAAGTGTCTACAGAAGCACTGTAAGCAGGATAGGCAAAACCATATCAGGAGTAAGTGTCT